>NC_137874.1:33341216-33823716 GCF_963924005.1 Protomyctophum bolini | reverse complement strand
TGAAGCCAGGCACTTTATTTTGGGGTGATAATGACACGGTGTGGCCGAGTCACCATGTTATTAGTACAGATGATCGATCGCAGAATATCAACCCTCGCGCTAGTAAAACCCAGCCAGCTTGGCAGGCTCTCCATAAACCACTATGCCTGCTATGTCTTTAGTCACACACACGAGCACACATACACACACACACGCACGCACACACACACACACACACAGCAGGGAGAGAGAGCGTTCGGACTCAGAAAAGGCGCTGCAAGATGCCAGCGATCGCCGCTGATGACAGGCGGACCCTGTGATGCTGCTGCGCGGGGAGCCCCCCTAGGCCCGAGCATGCAGCTCCGCGCGGTGCGATCCATCAGTAATGGCTTGGCTCACGCTGGATTTTATGGAGCGCTTCCAGTCGTGGTCAGTTAGATCGCGAGCGCGCCCTTACTCCATGCCCCTCTCTCTCTCTCTCTCTCTCTCTCTCTCTCTCTCTCTGTCTCTGCTGCACTGTACTGTACTGTTGAAATACTGCAGGGCCAGACTGAGTTCCATACATACATTTTATGTCACAATATGAGACATGTGTCTGATTCAGAAAGATATACCTACCCTTACCCCCCCTCCCCTCCCCCCTCTCTCTCTCTGTGTAGTGGGTGAGCTTCTCTCATAACACCTCTTTGAGTTCTTAGAGATAAAAGCAATGGTCTCCACATCAGATCAATAGGTGCATCAATGAGAACATCTCCTGAAGATTAAAGAGAACATGCACGCACACGCACACACACACACACACACACACAACTCACTAATGCAGTGCAATGCCCGGTGAATGGTCAAGGCTTTAATTAATATGTGGAATTGAGTGTGTGTGTGTGTGTGTGTGTGTGTGTGTGTGTGTCTCTTTACGTGCGCGCGTGTGTGTGTGTGTGCGTGCGTGTGTATAATGCGTATGTGTCTCAGGTTGTGAAAATGTGATGCATTCTGAGACTCAAAGGATACTCATGTGCACTCACATGCATGCACATGTACACACGTGTGTTTGCTCGTGCGTGCATGCGCCGGTAGGCCCGGTACGGCAGTTTCACGGGGTGTCCTAATCGATATAACCCTATAGCCCGTCAACCGCACCTCTTAACCCCCCCTTCTCCTTCTCTCCGCTGACCGCTCCAACAAAACATGTCGGCTCTTCTCGGACCAGAGAAAGGGCATCTCCGCAAAACCCTTCCGCCTCATGCATGCTCCGTCACACGGCCGGCCCTGTGCGCCGACAGTAGCCGGATCTACCGGCTCACCCAGTGATGGACACCCTGTCCCTGTCCCTTGTCCCCCCGTCCCGTCCCCTCCAAGCTCGCAGATTGTGGCTATTTCTGGCGGTCTTTTGACGACGCATAAAATGACCCTTCCTTGTTCCCTCGGAGCGAAGGCTGCCGAAGGCCAGCGTGCGTCCGTCCGTCGGACAGAGCCTATCATTATACTGCCGTGTCGGCGTTATACCGCTCATCTGGAGTGATGTCAGTGTTTTTTTTATTTTTTATTTTTTTCTTTAACTTTATTCTCTCTCTCTCTCTCTTTTACCCCCATATCGTACCCGACCAAAACCCCCAGTTAAATGAGAGCCGCATGTTGCTGGCACACAGCTAAAGAGCGAGAGGCGGGTGGTGGCGGTGCTGCTGGCGGTGGTGGTGGAGGGGGGTGGAGGGGGGGGGTTGGATATGGTTTTGGGGAATATACAAGGCATTCAAAAATATTCTTTCATACGGCGGGGAGACCGCAGGACGGGGCCGTGTGGTCGTGGGCCGGGGGTTGGTATACGCTCCGCGTGGGGAAGCCACATCAGAGGGTCCCTCTGTAATGTGAGCCCACCCCGGGCCCGGCGGGCGCAGGGATCCCCAGCGCGGACGGACGGGGAGCCAGCCGCGACACCGCCGAGGTCCAGCGAATGGTGGTCAGTGATGTAAGGAGGTGGCCCCTTCCATGACAAACACACACTGGGAGAGGTTGTTTTTGTTGTGTGCACTATAGGATATAGGGCTTTTTTTGTTTTTTTGCTTGGTCATTGTTGCTCGATGGCCGACGTTCAACCGCCAAAATGGTGTCGTGTTGTTGCCGTGTTTATGTTCTTGGAGTTTTCATTTCGGTCCCTTTCTTTTCCCTGTTTTCAGGTCCTTTGGTCTTTTTCTTTTGTCCCCTGTCTCTGACGCTCTCTACGTCCTCGTCTGTCTCGTCTACACATCCATCCACCTATCCACCCATCTATCATTTTCATAATCCTTTCCGTCTAATCGCTATTTCTGCCTCCCCCTCTCTCCCTCTTACCTCCCCTGCCTCTCTCTCTCTCTCCCTCTCTCCCTCCCTCTTACCTCCCATGCCTCTCTCTCTCTCCTTCTATTTCTGCTTACTCGAAGACTTGAGCAAACAAACAAGCAGCGGGTGGCTTGGGTCTCCTATCTATAATTCAAGCCAGTCAAACTACAGGGAGGAGGATGTTTGCCAAAACACATGAAATGCATCTCCAACATCTCAGAGAGATGGGAGAGAGAGAGAGAGAGAGAGAGAGAGAGAGAGAGAGAGAACTTTACCATGGTGGGTAGGTCTCTGTACACAGAGACTGAATTCAATGTGTAATTTGATTTAGTCCAATAAATCTCTATCTGTTCTACATAGGGCAATTAAATGAAGATACACGCACGAGTTATATGTCCAGGACGTCATCTCTCCAGAGAACTCTGAGATACCATGATGTGCCGTGTCAGTACAGTATGTGTACTAGTACTATATGTAATGTGAACTTCTGTATGCTGACTGTATGTTTCTGCTCCATTTGCTGCATCAATTAAGACAGTTTTGGGGACCACCAGTGGTCCTTGGGGTGGGATTTGAGGGGGTCCCCATGCCAAATGTGTTAATACAGCATCACAATCATTTTAACCATAAAAAATGGCTTGTATACGTCTTATTTTTTGAACATTTTATCCTATTCATTTAGCATTAATTTGTTGCGCCCAAATACATTTCCTTGACACGGCAGAGTTTACGAACCACTGATTTAAGCAGTATAACTTTTTGATTCCCGTCGGGACATTGTGTCCCACTAAAATAGGAAACACACAGCGATAGAAGGACACTGGTCTCCTCTCCATTGTACCTGGATGACGTCTGAGGTCATGCGTTTGACGTCCAGTCACCTATATCGACGCGCCCTGCACCAAAACAACCCTTACCACTTAAACCCTACATGTACTTAGTTGACCATAGCCACCCAGGACTCATACGAGACCCCTCATTTTGTCTTCTGCACCAAATATCTTGGCCACCGAGAATAGCCTAGAATCTAGAATCTACACACGGTGGTTTGGAGTGGTGTAAAGCAAAAGTACATTTACTTACGGTAAGTAACCGTACTTAAGTACAAATTGGAAGTATTTGTACTTTACTTGAGTATTACCAATTTCCAATACTTTTACTTCTACTCCCTGTACATCTCTGAGGTAAATATTGTACTCCACTACAAGTACAGTAACATTTGAGTACCACTGGTGGTTTGGGGGGCGGGAGCCGTCTGTTGCCACCCCTCATATGACCTGAAGTCAAAACACTTGACATGGTATCGTCTGAAGTGCTGTTAGTGAGCAGGAACGGTGTTTCTCTCTCTCAGCTTTGTTGGCATGAGGAAACATACGTTTACATTGCCAAAGCAAGTGTCAAAATATAATAAAATATGTTGATAATGGGGAAAGTATATACAGTTTTACAATTTATGTGGTTTTCACACACACACTGTTTGAAACAGGAAACCAGGCAGCGCAAGACTCTCCAGCATGAGTTGTTCAGCAGTGGTGGAGATTGATTGGTTTTCTTTTTTCAACCACTTAAAACCCCATTATGGTTGAGTGGAGTCCCTCAGGGACTCGTACTGGTGTACTTTCTGTTTTCTGTTACGCGTTGCGTCGCGCAACGGTGCATTTAAAGTGGTTAAATGCACTTGGAAGCAATGGTTTCAAGTCGGTCCAAGGATTCTTTTAGTAATTTAGTTGATTGAGACTGGATTGATGAATCTACAAACAAACATATGTACACGGCACGCACACGCATAAGTCAGAGTATTCATTCTCATGGTTGACGAGGGGTCCACTATGTCAGTGGGTCTAGTGGGGACCCCCAGTGGTTCTGGAGAGGGTTTCAGGGGGTCCCCAGCAAAGAAAGTTAATAATAGCATAGCATGAAAATCTGTTTTACCAACCCCTTACTGCTATTCAAAACTAGCCGATCTACAAGTTGAAATGAAAATGTTTTCCTTTGAACATTTTTAAACACAAATACGGGGGTCCCTGGCACAATAGTTTTTTCTCCAGATCAGGGACCGCACGGTCCAAATCAATCTGGAGGTCCTTGACTCTCAGTTTTCCCGAGTCGTGACCAAACAGAACGGAATAGGCCCTCGGTCAGAACCGAGGTGCCAACCAAGCGGACCTGGATACAGACCTCGGAACAGAACAGACTTTTCAGAACCCGAACACAACAGACTTTTCAGAACCCAACACAACAGACTTTTCAGAACCGAACACAACAGACTTTTCAGAACCCAACACAACAGACTTTTCAGAACCCGAACACAACAGACTTTTCAGAACCGAACAACAGACTTTTCAGAACCCGAACACAACAGACTTTTCAGAACCCGAACACAACAGACTTTTCAGAACCCAACACAACAGACTTTTCAGAACCCAACACAACAGACTTTTCAGAACCCGAACACAACAGACTTTTCAGAACCGAACACAACAGACTTTTCAGAACCGAACACAACAGACTTTTCAGAACCGAACACAACAGACTTTTCAGAACCGAACACAACAGACTTTTCAGAACCCAACACAACGGACTTTTCAGAACCGAACACAACAGACTTTTCAGAACCCAACACAACAGACTTTTCAGAACCGAACACAACAGACTTTTTAGAACGGAACACAACAGACTTTTTCAGAACCGAACACAACAGACTTTTCAGAACCGAACACAACAGACTTTTTCAGAACCGAACACAACCGACTTTTCAGAACGGAACACAACAGGACAGGGGGAGGGAGGAGTGGGTGGGTGGGTGGGGGTGGAGTGGGTGGGGGGGTTGGGGGGGGGTGTCCGCTGCGGCCTGCGGTTCAGGCCCTGCGGTTGTTGTTGCCATAGTTACAGCATGCCTGCTCTGTTCCCTGCCAAGCGCCACATGGTGCGTTTAGAGAAGGGCCCAGCCCAGCAGGTGGTCTGCGGAGAGGTATAGCGCGAGAGAGAGAGAGGGTGGAGAGAGAGAAGGTGGAGAGAGAGAGGGTGGAGAGAGAGAGGGTGGAGAGAGAGAGAGAGAAGGTGGAGAGGGTAGGAGGGCCGGGGCGGGCGGGGACTGTTGGGGGGGGGAGGAGGAGTGGTACATATCCAGCGGAATCGCTCCAGCCACGAGGGTACCAGGAATTAATCAGACGGAATAAATTAGGACATGAAAGGAGAGAGAGAGGAGCGTTAATTCAGCCCCTCACTCCCCTCCCCGCCCCACCCCGCCCCACCCCGCTGTACGCTCGCTTCCTTCCTTCCAGCCACACCACATCATTTATCCAAACATCCATCGGCCCACCACCGTCACCCGTCCCTCCTTCTGCCCGATCGTTTGTTAATATTAGATCATTTGCCGATGTCACATCGGCCCACAAATGGGTCCCAAGTGGGTTGGGACCTATTTGTGGGCCACAGACCGATTTGTATGGGTCACGGCTCAAGTTTGAATCCCAATTTATTTGCCTACATTTAAAACTATATATATATATTTCAAAAGATTTTTTTAAATAGAAAGTAAAACAACAACAAATTAAATTATGTTACGAATTTTAAAACAAAGTAGTGAAAATAGATCTGATATTTTACATACATCTAATCTCCTTTCGGGTCTCGACCTGAAAAGTTTGGGAACCACTGGTCCAAGTAAAGTGAACCCATTCTGTATAGGGATAGGGCCCAAAACCTTTGAGAAGCACCGTTTTACCCGTTGCTCTGAGGCACAACGGTCTTCATATATACAGTATCACTGTATAAACTGAGGCAAGGCTGTCGGTTTAACCCATTCTGAACGGGAACCCGTTTTGGTGTTGGCATCATGTTATGATTTAGCCATTGAAAAATAGCAGATCTACAAGCTCATATCGCGCCACCGAGTGGCGCGATACGAGCTTGTAGGTCTGCTATTTTTGAAAAATTCGAAGAACGACTGACATTTTTAGAATCTGATCTCAGGTCAGAATGGGTTCATCAGACCAGTGTGTGTCCAGTGGAAACCTCGTATGAATCTGATCTCAGGTCAGAATGGGTTAAAGCCTGCATGCAGCGGTCAAAGCTCATCGCTTCTTTTTTTTTAAACCGAGGGAGGCCATCAGTTGTAGAAGCCTGGAGCCCAGCTCATCTGTTAGTGTCATCTGTAGGGCCGACACCATTACAACACTTAAAGTTGACGATTAATTGTCACACACATGATCGCGATTAACGATTTAATTGTGTTTGACGTTGAACATTGGAACTTGCACACATGACCGATATTATATTATATAATACACACCATTGAATTGCTTGTATGCTTTCAAGAAATACATTTAAGGGTGGAATTAGCCGAGTGGAAATGTATGAATATTTTTTAACATGGTAACGATCATGGCGATTACGACGACTTAAGCAAAAGTAGTACGATTATCTCAAATAATATTATAGAGGATGATGTAATGCTTGTGACAGGTGTAGTGGTCATCTGTCACTGAGGAAGATCACAGGGTCACAGCCCGCCCCGTGGTCAGTGGCACCTCGGACTCCTCCCTGTCGGCTCTAAGTGCTGACAGGGCTCGCCGCTGAGTGCCCCACATGTCATCCAATGACCGTAATCTCAGGTGAGGAGGTGGTCTTTAAACTTTAAATACCCCCAAAGCAGTTTAAATACCCCCAAAGCAGGGTCGCTGTGATCTTTCTGAGGACGTTCACAGGAATGCTGTGATCGGGGCGGGAGAAGAGGGGGAGGGGGGTGGTGAGCAGATGATTTGTCACTCAACCACAGGGCGGAGGATGTGCGTGCATGTGTGTGTGCGTGCGTGCACGATTTAATAAATCTCCTCGCCGGTCGCCGGTAAGGCTTGTGTTTTTGTAACATGGGTTATGTGCATTTGGTACTTGCATAACACCAGAAACATTGACATTACTTTTACATTGATGTTGAGAGAAAACTAAACTATTCACTCATTGTAAACGCCGCAGCAGCACAGTGCATAAACAGCATACAAAGATGAATACAACACACAGCATTGACGTGTACATTCGACAGAGCACGGCGTTCCCAGTTCACGGTTTGTGTCTTTGAAGTATGGTCACCTCCCCCCTCCAACCCTCTTGGATGCGATGCTCTCTTCTGGCAGGTCTTTGATGTAGGAACTCTCAATGGAGGGTCCAGTAAGTGCCGTGCAAGAAAGGGACAACCGGTTGGGTACAGTACGTACGTACGTACCTCAGTCCAGCTGCAGCGCACGTGACGGTTCATACAGCCGGCCAGGTGTGGACAATGGAAAACTCTCGTTTCCATGGCAATGGAATTAAGTGGAAGTTTAGGGATGTTGAGGCCAGCTGTGGTGGTCGAAATCGGCTTTTTTTTCTCCTTTTTTTTAACAAAAGCAGCGTAATGGTTTTGATACCAGACAGAGTTTGGCAAGTTTAGCAGGGCTATTGGTTAGGCACAGAGTCATTTCATTTGACCTAATATGGTCAGAAAAGTCAAATAATGGCTGATATTTTGGCAATACCGAATATATGGGTCCGGTCTGGCTTAAATCAACAACCATAAGACCTGCCAAGCTGTCCCTCCCTGGGCAGGGTAACTCTACCTGTTGTACACGCTGAGAAGTGAAAACCCCTCTGCTTGTGAGGGTGGTTAAAGCCATAATTCATAAGATACGTACGATGCCCACGAGGCATTTGGGCTGCTTGCATCACATTCAAGGCTTCCCGTACGGTAGCACACAAGACGCCCAGAGACATAAGTTATTTTGATTCAGACATCAAAGCAAATAGATCAGACAGAAAAGCACCCAATGCATGTTAATAGGACTTCTAACGCGAGAGGGGCCATGTCATCTGATTGACATACCCTAGACATGGCCTCGGTCCCCCAGAAGACCGTTCCCGACCCGCACTGTGTGGAACTGGGAGACACGCACGTGACGAACACATGTACGCACCGACACGGTGACACACCATACCACATACACATGGATGCACACCGTCATGGAAAAGCTCTTTCTCTGTATGAATGACATTGCATTGGGTCCTGTACCATTATTAACACATTTCGACCTGAGGACGATTCTCCAAATGTCTTCTAAATCATGACAGTTTTATGTAAAACCCTATGTTTCCATGTCAGTGGTTCTCAAACTATTTCATGTCAAGCCATAGAATGATATGTATTTGGCCGCCTCTCAAAATATGTTGTTCCAGGAACACCCCCCACCCCCCCCCCCCGTAGCAGATCTACAAGCACTATGAGCTTGTATATCTGCTATTTTTAAACAGCTAACCTCAGTCTGGACTAGAGCAACCCTACTAGGATAGGACGAGACCCACACAGAGCCCTACAGGCGTGGATGGATGGGGAGAGAGAGCATGCTACATGGTACCCTACAGGGGATTCACCCACAGGTCACCCGTTTTGGGGGTTTTCCCCCCGCGATGCGTCAAAGCTTTGATCCCTGACCACAGCCACCAGAAAAACCAGGTCAGATGAACAGAGCGTCTCTAAGGAAAGCAAAACGCACGCACACGCACACACACGCACACACAAGCACACAAACACCAAATAAACACAACATCGGCCATGGGCCCCACTGAGAATAGATGAGACACGCACACCGTTTCCGGTGGGGAGAAACTTTCAATGCTCTATAGTCTATACCGTGACAATGGCGTTATCAGACCGCCCGACTTCTAGGTCCCTGTGAACTGTATTCCCACAAGACATGCAGACAGACAGACAGACAGACAGCCTTGTATCTATTGTCTGAACAAACTGGCCCCCAGAGGAAGTGCGCGCTCTCACACACAAGGGAGGATTTATGTCCTTTTGCGGTCGTCTCATTTCCTCTCGACTCCCTCTCGTCAATATTTTCGTCGCGGACGATGATCCCAAGTGACACAAACACGAAGACGGATCATTGTGGAATCTCCAATTGGTATAAACAAGTAGACCATTAATTAGGTTGTTTGGGGTCGAGCGTTTAGGAGACTATTTCTGAGGAGACTCGACGACAGGGCGCTCCGTCACATTGTTGTCTCATGTCTGCGCTCATTAGGAACATGATAACTCATCTGCGCAGTGTCACGATAATGGCACGGTTTGGTTTTTCCCTCTTCAATATGCTCTCCGACCAACATCCATGTGGCCCCGGGCCACAAACAGCAAGGCATTGTCTCTCTGGGGTTCGGGTAGCTCCGAGGTTCTGCTCACAGTAGTCCACTGACGCCCAGGCTGCAGTATCGTTTAAGTGTGATGCGTCTCCCCCCCCCCCCCCCCCCCCCCCGGCCTCGAGGGTTGAAGTTCTGTTTGATGCGACCCTGGTAGTTTCAACGGGAGCGGGGATTTATGTTTTCGCAACTGTCTATGTGTTTGTGTTCGTCTTGTCTGTCTGTCTGTCTGTCTCAGTAGGACAGAAAGGAATGCTTACCCTGCTTCATGTTTTGTCCTAAAACTCTTGAATCATAACACTCACACAACACACTCTTTTTACTCCAAAACTCACACAAATCGGTGCATATTAGTGGAGTCCTATGTGATCAAGATACATCAGTCATTCATTTCACACATATTGGCTACGATTGGCTTCCAGATTGTGCGGATCATACCGAGATCATGATCCGATACGTCCTAACTTTGAATCACGCATCAAAGGGGCCACTACATTTTGTAGAGCCAAACGTTATTTCACAGGGGGAGCCACAAATGGTACAAATGTCACTGTCAAATGCACCAATAATATTGTCTCGTGAGTCGATTCTCACCAAATGTGTGACATGCACAGAACTGGGATGCTAGGGTTCATCGTTTTAAAATAATGTACATATTCCCAAGGAGTGTAAAGGTTGTTTTATTGCATAGGGCAAAACTAAAGCTGGGTGATATACGCTCTGCGCTGCACGGTCTTCCTCGACCATAAGAAGTAGTAACATGGTAGGTAACATACACACAGGCTCCCAGTAGTTCTGGCTGTTCTTGGGATAACAACAAAACAAAACAAAAAGCTTGTATCATTAAAATGTAATTGAAGCGTATGAAAATGAGTTTAGGGTTTATGTTGTTGGTGTGCAGAGTCATGCCCATGTGCACAGCAACACACGCTGCTGCACTTCTGGTAAGGAATGGTGGTTTCTGATTCATCATGGCCACAGCCCAGATGTTCCAGTTATGCGTGTGTGTGTGTGTGTGTGTGTGTGTGTGTGTGTGCGCGCGTGCGTGCATCTTGCTGTGCTTTCGTGAATATGCACTTGTGCATATACTGTACATGAATCTGTGCATACATATAGTATGTGATTGTGTGTGCGAGCGTGTGTGTGTGTGTGTGTGTGTGTGTGTGTGTGTGTGTGTGTGTGTGAGAGATTGGGGAGTGGGCGGGCATGGGGCGGGGGGGGGGGGGGTGAATTTGGCTCTTTTTAAACATAGCAGCGTTGTTATGGTTCCCCGGGCTTTGATGTCGCCCAAACCTCCAACTAAGAGCCGCTCATTTCGGGCTCCTAGCTCTGGAGAAGTCAATGACTTCCAGATTGGGACTCCCACTCCATTGCACTGCATGGCCCAGGCTTCTGGGGGGGCGAGGAGAGGAGAGGAGAGGAGGTAGGGCTGGGCTATTAACCCACAATATGTATCCAAACCCATATCGAAAAGCAATAAGCGACTTCATTTAGCACAACTATAGGTTAATCAGGGGGGAAAAAAACATTCCAATAGATTTGTTTATTAGTTGATTAGTCTGATCAACCAATAGCCGCTACGGTCTACACAGGCTCACAGGCTGGCCATTTTCAGCAAAGACATTTTGGTGTAGATGCAAAATGGGGAGGGGACCAACTATAGACCCCTGGGGGACACCGGTCAACAAATAAGGCCCAGGCCGTGGCGTAACTGTCTGGGCACCCAGTCGCAGTGTGCCGCGGGTTCGACTCCCGAGCCCGACACGGCCTTTACTGCATGTCTTCTCCCATCTCTCTCCCGTTTCCTGTCAGCCTACTGTCTGTCCCTGGCAAGTCCCTGAATAATAATAATAATATAGGGTTTAAGTGTTTAAAGGAACAGAAGTATTTGATATTAAGTACTTTTTCATTAGTATAAAAGTGGCTAGTATATTCGTTCGGATGGGTGTGTGTGTGTGTGTGTGATGCATGAGAAGGGGCAGCGAGAGAGAGAGCGAGGGAGGGAGAGAGGGAGCGAGCGAGCGGCGGACATGTTGGCACCAGAACAAGGAGGGGCAGCGGTATACAAGACACGCTCGCCAGCTCTTCAACTCAACGAAAAAGTATAAAAAAATGTTGTGGTGATGTGCTGCTGAATAATACTGTGGTTGGAGGAGAAGGGCCGCCGTTCAAATTTCCGCCGACATTAAGTGCTGCTCATTCTGTCGGCTTTTTTGGGTGGGGTTTGCAAACGGCCGTGAGGTATACCGGGGGGGGGGGGGGGGGAGGAGATAATGAGGGTGGTTGAGAGGGGAGTAGAGGAGGTGACCGTCCAGATGATATATCTGCTTTGTTTTGGGGGGCCAACGGGGTAAATGGCTGGTGCATCGAACCCACTGCATGTTCTATACTTAGATCTTGAGGTTTACAACAAGCCCTGTTTCTCTCCCTCTCTCCCCCCCCCTTCTCTCTCTCTCTCTCTCTCTCTCTGTTTTCTTTTAACCACTTAAGCCCATATAGACTTCGTTCGTTGTATGACAAATTGTAAAATTAGGCTACAGTTAAGTCTTTTTCTTTTTTTTACATTTGAAACCTTTTGAACAGTTGCACAAATTTAACCCAAATAATAGAGATTTCAAGGATTCACATGCTTGAAGAACAGAGCGAAAACGGTGTCCCACGTTAAGAGTTCCGTATAGAACCTGAGGGGGACGTGAAGGAGAACTAACAGTGGACGACAATGTCATTTTCAAAGACTCCCCCTGACTGACAGGCCATTTTATTTTCAAAAGGCAGAATAACCTTTTTTGTCTTCTTCTCTCTTTGAAGAGAAAACAGAGAGTTTTATTCACTCAGACAGTAGTAAAGGTTTCAAAAATGAATCCTTCATATTTATCATGACAGTGGCGGCTTTTTTTGGGTACTTTTGAGGCGACAGCGTCGACTGTGTTGATGTACCGCTTATAGCAGCGGTTCTCAAATGGAACCAAATGGACCTAACGGGTCCATTTGGTTTCATTTGTACTCTCTCAGAGTTAAATTAATCCAAAATCCTTGAAATTAAAATGGTGACAATCACTGCTAGAGGCTATAGCCGGAAGACAATCTTCCCTTATTGGGGACCTTGGCATATCTTTTCAAAGGAGGGTCCGCGGGCAAATCAGTGTCAATGTGGGGGTCCTTATAGCATGGAAAGGTTTGAGAACCACTGGCTTACAGAAATCGAATTTCCCATCCGACGATGGATGTGGGGTGGGGTGTTGCTGGGTGTCGTTGATGCCGTCTGATTGGTTGTAATCCAATCTAATCTGCTAGCAGCTGAGTCTAATCTAGCATGTGAGCAGCCATGGGATCAAACGCTCAGAGAGAGACTCTCAGGTCTGGCCGACCATTGGTCTGTTTCTCTACAACTCTCCCACCGCCAGGTGTGGGGAATTTTACACAGCTATATATATATATATTTTAACTCCGGGCTTTTCCCTCTGTTCACCCACAAAAACCTCAAAGCCATTCTGCCTGTACTGTGTGTGTGTGTGTGTGTGTGTGTGTGCGCGCGCGCATGTGCGTGTGTGTGCGACGTGTGATGTGCGTATAATGTATGTCAGGAGTGACAATTTATGTTTTGCCTAAATGTAATGCCTACTGTAGCACCTCGTTGTACGACTACGACTAAAACGATAGTATCACTTGTTTAATATTGTATCACGATCACGTACATCAGTGATAATATTGTTGTTTATTGTTTGTGTGAACCTGATGGATGCATTGTACAATATTCTGGCTATTAACCCTTATGACGAGGGTCACTGTGCAAAGGCTGACCAAAAAAGTCAGTCAAGTTTGGAGTCATTGCAAAGTTTCATAATTGCATAATTCTGAAACATCAAACTACCATTTCAGATTAAACTTTTGTGATTACCGTGCGTGCACAGCCTTATACCTCACTGGAATCCATCATTCATTCAATTGTTTGTCCCATGCAGCCACTAAAGTAATCATTTTAATTACTACAGTGCCTTAAATGTTGTTTTACAAATGTCAGAATGTCCCGATTACTTTTTCTTTTTATGCTCTATTGTGTTTCTTGCACACTTTTAACTTTTGATTCTCTCTTATCATGTTTTTTTGAACAACATCTCCGTTGTTTGATGCTGTGTGAAGCGCTTTGTAACTCTGTGCTATACATGCATAAATTATTATTATTGAGGTGGTTGCACACACACTGGCATATATTTTCACTGCGTTTAATGTGCGGATCTGAAAGTAGTAGGCTATCACTAGCTGTCAGCCTGTCACCAACACCCCGTTAAGACAGCTGCGGAAAACGGATTAAATTGACCCTGGTCCAAAAAAGCGTTATATGGACGACAGCAGTGTGCAAACGTGATTGGCATGAAGTGAGGTCGATATATATATTTTTTTTACATTGGTTATTAAACACCTAGTACTACTACTACTACTACTACTACTACACTAGATGGACAGATAGGTCAGCACACTTATATCACATCTAGAGTCTCAACATTTTTAAATGAATGGACAACATCTCCGTAGATATTGTTGTAGCCACATTGGCTCATATGAATATGTGTAGAGCATGCTTAAACGAACCAATTATTAATGCCGAGTATAATATCCACTGCCGTGACGAATGGGCACGTGGCGTTTGAATGCATCTCTCAAAGCGGGCATTCACCAGTTCAAATTGAGCATTCGTATCAGCAGATATCCATTGCACGCATGACACAAGACCTTGGATTCACGTTAAGTTGTTTTTCTTATACACTGAACATAATTGAAAATGATGAAATGATGCTTCAACTGTGTTTAAAAGAGGCGATTCTTCTCTTCTTACCTCACCTCTTTCACCAGGATGAGAGTCGGTTTGCTTTCAAATCAAAATAGTGATTCAAATAAACTACATTGGTAATGTAAAGATGCCAAAACAGAGTTATCCCTGTATCTAATGATCAAGCGTCTCAGTTGCATTTTCATTGTCTCAACTGCAGTTAGTTAGAACTTTGCCAGGCTATATAGGGTCCTTTACAGGTTCATTTGGTTCCATTTGTACAATCTCAGAGTAAAATGAACACTGGGAATGTTGCAGTGTAGATAGGGGTCCCATAGACCCCCCCTAATCAAATGGGGGTCTGTGGCCAAATGCATGTGGGGTCCTTGAAAATTGCAGCGGTCGAAGTACTGTCAATGGCAACCCCACGTGTCAGTTCACACATACAGGTGAATGGCACTGTAAAATGCGATCTGTTTATCAATGGCTGTTTTGATTGTCCTTTTGAAGACATTTCTATGTGAAGTGCCACCTCAATTCATTTGATGACAGGCGTTGCGGGAGGGGACACCAAACGAGCTACGACATCAGCGACTCAGATGTCATTGTGAGAAGAGCTCTTTTCACCACCAAACGCGTTTTGATAGCAGCTACTTGAAAGGCTTGT
The DNA here is from genome assembly GCF_963924005.1 of Protomyctophum bolini. Classification (NCBI taxonomy): domain Eukaryota; kingdom Metazoa; phylum Chordata; class Actinopteri; order Myctophiformes; family Myctophidae; genus Protomyctophum; species Protomyctophum bolini. The sequence goes on along the minus strand of NC_137874.1, from coordinate 33,808,816 downwards.
GCACAGAAAGGTGCATTTGTCATTAATTCCCAAATAATTGTCCGCCGTTTTCATTCAGTTCTGACTGTGCAGGAGGACGTACTGCCTGAGTGTCTGTGCACGCCTGCATGTGTGTGTGTGTGTGTGTGTGTGTGTGTGTGAGAGGGAGAGAATGTAAGTGTGTTTAATGTTCCATCTCGGTGAAATGAGAGATTAAAGACATTACACTCAAAGCACTTTGGGAGAGAAAAGAAAGGACCCTCTCATTTCCGTTTCAAAAAGAGAGAGAGAGAGAGGGATGTGTTTAGTGTGTCATCTCAAAACTAAAGAATATATTAGGGGTGGAGTGTTTTTATCAGCTCACAAGGCACAGTGAATTAAGGTGTGTGCGTGCGTGTGTGTGCGTGTGTGTGTGTTGTGTGAGTGTGTGTGTGCGCGCACCGTGCGTGCGAGTCAAGGTGGAAGATTGTCACCACAGCCAAGTGATGTCTGAGACCCCATTAACTCTTGTATTCAGTAGCCCATTCCCGTTCAAACGGACCTCAGAGATAAAAGGACAGGACAAAATTATGCAAATAAATCAAAGGCCTTCTTTTTTTTGTGCGTGAAAATAAACCTCAGAGAGTCTGACGGTACATTAAGAGTTTTGTGACGCACTCGAAAAGGTGTTGATATCTCATTGGAATTGTGAAGTAATCACGTCTTTTGAAGTAATTGCATCTTTGATGTTTGCTATAAACAAACGGAAGGTACGAGATACAGGAGAGAGTGTGTGTGTGTGTGTGTGTGTGTGTGTGTGTGTGTGTGTGTGTGTGTGTGTGTGTGTGTGTGTGTGACGTGTGTGTGTGCACTTCGTATCTTAGCACCTGACTTAGCACCGGTGTGTGTGTGTGTGTGTGTGTGTGGGATCTTTTTTCCATACATTTGGTGATTTGCACGCGTGTGTGTGTGTCCATACGTGTTTGTACGTGTGGGGAACATATGCATGTATGTACTCGCCAGTTTTGAGGCTTCAAACTCGCAGTAAGGTAATTATGTGGAAGTTGTGTGTGTGTGTGTGTGTGTGTGTGTGGCTATTTCTTTCTTTCCTTTTTTTCCCCCTCCTTTTAAATAGAGAGAGGTTGATAATTACAGGTTCAAGAGTGCTCTCAGTCAGCCTCCCCGAGTCTGTGTAAAAAAGGAAGGCGCGGAAAAAGCCACTTCAAGGCCTGCTAATTACCCTAAGGAAGAGAGGAAACATAAATGGGCGATTTTGCGGCTATAATGTTACAGGAAAACGGTTACATCAACCTCAGCACGTGAAACAGATCCACAGCTAACATCTGAAGGGGCCTGGCAGCCCTGCACAGATGCTCGTGCGGGCGTACCGTGTGTGTGTGTGTGTGTGTGTGTGTGTGTGTGTGTGTGTGTGTGTGTGTGTGTGTGTGTGTGTGTATTACTAGTATCCTTATCGGGGGCAAATGCCCCAACAAGTATTTTCCTTAGGAGATCAATCGTTGCTTCATGGTAAAAAAAAACTAAACTAAATTGGGGGGAGTTTGGCTTACGATTAGAAAAGTATTTGGGTTGGGGTTAAGCATTCAGAGGTTAGGGTTGGAGCTATGCCTGATTTATTCTCAGTGGGGTTTAAAAATAGCTAAAATGTTACAAATGGAATTCATAAAATCAACGTCCGGACCCTAAAAGCGTGGACGTCCTCATAAGTATAGTGAGACTAACGAGTGTGTGACTGAGCACACCGTCATCCGTACACACACACACATGTGGAGACACTGGAGAATGGCAGAATGAGTGAGCGTGTGCACGTTGATGTGTGTGACGTGCACTAAGCCTTCCCATTCAGCAGGCATGTTTTCATAAGTGTAACTCCACTTGCATGTGCGGCGATGGCGCTCGCATGTGTTTTATCCCATTCTGAACGGGAACCCATTTTGGTGTCAGCATCATGTTATGCTTTAGCTATTGAAAAATAGCAGATCTACAAGCTCATAGCGCGCCACCGAGTGGCGCGCTACGAGCTTGTAGGTCTGCTATTTTTTGAAAAATCGAAGAGCGACTGACATTTTTAGAATCTGATCTCAGGTCAGAAGGAGTTAATCAGACCAGTGTGTGTCCAGTGGAAACCTCGTATGAATCTGATCTCAGGTCAGAATGGGTTAAATATCAAACGCTGTCAAAACGTGGCAGGATCTAGATTTCCCCTCATACACCGCCGCAAGTTTACGTTTTATTTATAAAGCAAAATGATGTAAAAAAAAAAACGTCAAGCCAAAAACGATTTCGACCTCATTTTGACGTGGTGTTTATTTACACAAGGCCGTATTTGCTCATTGGCAATTGATTATTGATTTGCCGTAACCAGAATGCCGCAGGATTATGTACACACGCTCCAGCCCACACGACTGCTACAGGGTTTCCCCAACACGTCTTCAGGGGGTTCTGGAAGTGCCACTGAACAGGATTCAGGCTGGCAGACACCTCTGCCCCCCTTCAAGCCCTCACTACAGAGGCAGTGTGATCTGAGCTCCACAGCACCATGCTTCTCAAACGCTTTTCATGCCAAGGACCCCCAAATTGACACACATTAGCCTGCGGACCCCCCAATTGAAAAGGTTTTGTTCAAAGGTTGTTGACCCCTCAGAAGAGATGATTTATGTTAAGTTTTACGTTTGATATTTTTCCAAAAATGTTAAAAAATAGCAGATGTACAAGCTCCCTTGTAGTCATAGAGCTGCTATTTTTGAAGCGCTGTGTGTGTGTGTGTGTGTGTGTGTGTGTGTGTGTATACGTGTGTTTAATGTTGAGCAGGGCATGGGGAAGATCTGCCTTTAAGTGATAAGACATTCACTTTGTAACTCGGCAGGGGGTCCAGCTAGTAGCAAAGATCTGCTCCTCTGTAGTGGCGATGGTACACACACACACACACACACACACACACACACACTGCTGCGTAAAAATAAGTCTGCGAAAATCTGTCTGCCAAACTTCGCAAAGACATAAGTCATTTCACAGATTTACTCATGCATACACACTACAAACAGTGCAGATAAAGTCACGCAAACAAGCATGCATGCACGCACGCACAAACACACGCACACACACACGCACAGCCAGACTGGTTCAAATCTATGAATTGGAACTTTGTCCAAGGCCTGCTGGTGGGTGAGCTGTACGTTATACCTCCAACATTGCAAACCGCTGTGACATATCATATGGCAGCCAGCATGCTGGGAGCATTAGCAATAACTGGATTTCACGTAAGTTATTGAAAGCCATTTGTAAACAGAAACATGAAAGCAAACAAGCTCTCACGCAGCCTGCCTTCATCATCAAAGGGCTATCGATCAAATGGGCCTCCCTCCCTTCCTCCGAATCCTCCCTCCCCCCTTCCCCCCGGTTCGTTCCCAGCCCGAGCACATGTACCGTGCACACCCACCGCCCCCCCGACCCCCGCAAAACACATCTGCTTGTTCCAACCCAAGCCATGCTTGAAATGACGGTCCACCCCCACCCCGTCTTCAGCAATACCAAAGTAATACTTTCATTCACTTTGTTTTTCGACAATTCATTCGTCCTTATTATTTCTTCCCGGGTTACCGGTATGCATACTCGCGGATCTGTAAGCTCACAACATTCACGACTTAAGTAAAAAGTGGGATTTATGTGTTTGCGCGTTTGTGTTCTGTGTGTTTGTGTGAGCACACAAGCATTTCTGTCTCTTGCTCTGTGTGTGTGCATGCACACGTGCATGTGTGAAATGTGTGTGTGCTTGTGTGTGTGTGTGTGTGTGTGTGTGTGTGTGTGTGTGTGTGTGTGTGTGTGTGTGTGTCCATATTTGAATGCAGTGGAAGAATGCAGCTGTGAAAAAGGATTACATGCAACTGTACAAGTTCTGGCTTATTTGTGTTTTATTATGGGTGTCTTACAGCCGTGCGAAGCAGTTAGCCCTCATTATGAACGCCAGTGAAGTGATTACGTGCTTAGCGTTAATGTGCCTTATTGAGTCAGCGATGATTCTTGAAATACCTCAGAGAATCATAAAGACAGAACACTCCAAGTCATCTCATGATTCTTTCTTCTCCCCCCCCCCCCCCCCCCCCTCATAGTGAGTAGTGATTAAAAGAGTAGGGAAGTTATTTCACGATAAGAATTCTTTAAAATGATTACCTTCATCCGTCATAGATACTGTATGTAGACGACCCATTTAATCTAGGAACGCATCTGTGTCAGTTGTTTTTTTTGTGTTGTGTTGTGTCCCCTACAGTCAAACAAGGTGACATGTTGTGTGTGTTGTCTCTACAGTCAAACAAGGTGACATGTTGTGTGTGTTGTGTGTGTATTCCCTACATACAAAAGGTGACATGTTGTGTGTGTCGTGTTGTGTGTGTATTCCCTACATACAAAAGGTGACATGTTGTGTGTGTATTCCCTACATACAAAAGGTGACATGTTGTGTGTGTCGTGTTGTGTGTGTATTCCCTACATACAAAAGGTGACATGTGTTGTGTGTGTATTCCCTACATACAAAAGGTGACATGTTGTGTGTGCCGTGTTGTGTGTGTATTCCCTACATACAAAAGGTGACATGTTGTGTGTGTCGTGTTGTGTGTGCATTCCCTACATACAAAAGGTGACATGTTGTGTGTGCCGTGTTGTGTGTGTATTCCCTACATACAAAAGGTGACATGTTGTGTGTGTCGTGTTGTGTGTGTATTCCCTACATACAAAAAGGTGACATGTTGTGTTGTTTTTCTCCACAGTCCAACAAGGTGTCAGTGGTGCAGCAGTCCCACGGCATGCACCCGCTCACCTCCCTGCTGCCCTACAGCAACGACCACTTCAACCCCAGCCCGCCACACCTCCCCACAGACATGAGCCAGAAGACAGGTGAGGAGACGCACGCACGCACGCACGCACGCACGCACGCACGCACGCACACACACACACACAGGCATTGTGTGCTGTACAGTACGCACGCATGTATACATTGGCTGCAGCAGCCCAGAGAGACTGCAGCGGTTCCACTGCTTCTCTGAAGTGGTCTGCTTCACTGGAGGCACTTTAACACACGCACCGTGCGCGTGCTCGCACACACACACACACACACACACAGGGATGGAAACAATTATGGTGACAATCACACAGGCCCATCTCTGTGGCACACACAAGGTTCTGCTTAGCATGCTCTCACACACACACACACACACACAGTGTACTCAAACATTGGCATTCGTTATTTATACACTCTTGTACACTTAATACCATTATGTGGTTTTCAAATCTCACACACACTCAAACAGACACCCATTCACACACACAGTCACACACACACACACACACACACACACACACACACACACACACACACACAGTTTTCATATTTTTGTCATCAGTTCATGTGAACGTAAACAGGCAGATGATGTTGATGATGACGATGATGATGATGACGATGATGACATTCGTAACGATGAGGGTTATGATCACAATAACAGTCAGAACATTTGACGATTGAATGATTAGATTATAATTAAATCATTTCTGACGCTGTGAGAATGACATAGTGCTCTGTTCCACCACACAGAGACACAGAGACGGACTGCCAAATGTTTCTGCCTAGCACATAAGAGTATAAAGAAGGATAGAGACTGAACCGGCGCGATAAAATGTAGTTTTTGTCCGTGAAAAGAGGTAAATGAAAGTTTTTCATCATAGTTTTAGTCGAAAAAGTGAACACTGGTCTTCTCAGTTGCATACATAAGTCATTCGATAAATAAAATAAGTCGAATTCTAGCTAGCTTGCTTAATGGACATTAACCATGCACTTAAAGCATATTCTGAGAAAATATACATATTCAGAGAAAGTAAGTCCCCAGCCAAAAGCGTTGAGAACATGCAAACTCCACACAGAAAAGGCCCTGTCGCCAACCCCACTTATCGGGTATGGGCACTGATGACGCGGAGGAGAGAACACGGCCCCCAGTGCCCACATCGTACCACATGGGGTTTAAGTGGTTTAAAATGGAGAAGGAGGTTGGCCGCTTGGGAACCGGTGTCCACGTGTCCCTGGAGATGACGCCGAACCCCTGATTGCTCCCGATGAGCAGGTTGGCAGAGAAACGCCACATGCATACAGATTCCATTCCCGAGCCTCGTTCAGAGACAGACCGCAATAAAACCAATCCCTCTCCGATCTGGTTATATAGATCTGTTCCTCCAGGCTGAACAGGGCCCGACGAGGGACAGACGGAGTCCGTCTCCTCGGCTCCAATCAGTCATTAGCCCCAAATCAACCTCAGGCAATCTGCTCCCCCCTCTGAACAGCACCGCACTGCCTGGAATTCCCCCTGTTCCCAAAACCCTCATCATGCACACACACACACACACACACACACACACACACAGACAAGGGTGTGCACGTGCACGTGTGTGTGTGTGTCTGACACTAGCATAGTGAGTCAGTCCCTAATGACAGAGTGGCCCACCTGTTCCACGCAAGTGCACATGATGCACGCACACGCACATGCACATGCACACGCAGTCAGACAGACAGACACCTGGATACAGAATATGACCTGTCTCACAACACCTCACCTGAGTAAGCTGCCAGTCAGCACTGTAACTATATGCACACGCACATGGCACACACACACACACACACACACACACACACACACACACACACGCACGCACGCACGCACACACTCAGACACTCACACACTCACACACACACACACACACACACACACACACACACACACACACACACACACACACTTGCTTCAGCCCTCCGTCACTCATCAGTCTCTCATTGGCAGAGTTTAGCTCTCCTCTCCGCTGTCATTGTTCTACAGTTTTAACCTGACATTCTCCACGTCATCCCCTTCTCATGCACCGCTTACCTCACCTCATACTGCCACACACACACACACACACACACACACACACACACACACACACACACACACACTTGAAATGATCGCGATATAGAAGTCAGACTATACTTAGCCCCAGCCCCACATTATTGTGATATAATGGCGTTAGAGCAGTGATTCTCTGCATTTGTGAGAAGACGTTGTCAGGATGCGTCAACATCCTGATGTTTGCTGGGGGCCCCTACACTACAGGTCCTAGTGTAGGGGCCCCTACACTACAGGTCCCTGTGCCGTGCTTTGTAGAACCCCAGTACTGTTTACCTTAGCAGCCACTTTACCTCACCCCTCCTCAGCCCCTCCCACTCACCTCACCTCACATGGCACACCTGACTCCACCCCCGTAACCCCCCCACCCCCGACTCACCCCATCAAACGTGCCCTTCGGGCAGCGAAACGGTGTGTTTTAATAGCACAGTGTAGCGTCAGTGTTATACTGTTATTATATCACGTCACCTGCTGTTTATAGTAGTCACGCTATACGGCGGGTAAAGAAATCTGCCACGACGATATCCTATAAGAGCAGGCGGTGGTAGTGGTTCTCACCCTGTGGCTCAGGGACCCCCAGGGGGTCCCCACATGATTTTGACATGACAAGAAAGAAAAGAACAATACCCCTTACTGCATCCGAGGTAATCAACAAACTATACTAGTATGAATACTCGTCAAACATTGGCCAGATTGTCAAATAATATATATAATAATCATTAAAATAGCTGATCTATACAAGCTCACTGTGAGCTTGAAGATGGGCTATTTTTCACTTTATTTCTTTGTGTGGAAGTCAAACAAAGTTTGGTTCCATTTGTTATACACTCTCTGAGTTACAGACCCGCAAAAGACCCAATTTCATACACGGCAAACAAAAACAAGAACTCCACCCAAAACACTCACTACAGCTCATCTTCCGCTCAGTGTGAATCTTATCTGGTACTGGATCAGGTCATTGGTCAGTCAGTCAGTACTGGATCAGGTCATTGGTCAGTCAGTCAGTACTGCATCAGGTCATTGGTCAGTCAGTCAGTACTGCATCAGGTCATTGGTCAGTCAGTCAGTACTGGATCAGGTCATTGGTCAGTCAGTCAGTACTGGATCAGGTCATTGGTCAGTCAGTCAGTACTGCATCAGGTCATTGGTCAGTCAGTCAGTACTGGATCAGGTCATTGGTCAGTCAGTCAGTACTGGATCAGGTCATTGGTCAGTCAGTCAGTACTGGATCAGGTCATTGGTCAGTCAGTCAGTACTGCATCAGGTCATTGGTCAGTCAGTCAGTACTGCATCAGGTCATTGGTCAGTCAGTCAGTCAGTCAGTCAGTACTGGATCAGGTCATTGGTCAGTCAGTCAGTACTGCATCAGGTCATTGGTCAGTCAGTCAGTACTGCATCAGGTCATTGGTCAGTCAGTCAGTCAGTCAGTCAGTACTGGATCAGGTCATTGGTCAGTCAGTCAGTACTGCATCAGGTCATTGGTCAGTCAGTCAGTGTTGGTCTATTGAGTCATCACAACTGTAGAACTCCCAGATATGACTGTTTGCTCTCATACTGTAAACACGCCATAAAAGCGTGAAAAAAGGGAGAAACGAGACATTACTGTGGAAACCGATATAGGCGTTTACTGTAATCCCACGTAGCCTGTCGTGTTGTGTTTACACTTCTTACTGGAACACTGCTTTTGTTTGGGGGGAGGTTTTTCGTCTTTAATTGGTTTCTGGTGTTTTCGTTTTTTTAAAGGTTTCCTCTTGACTTTAGTAAGTTATTTTTAGACTTAACAAGTGCAGAGCGGCAGCAAAATGTTTCATTCACGGCCAAAAAACAGCTCTCGTAACTCGAGGGACGATTTCGGTGCGCTAAGTCTAATTGATGTAAGCTGAAAGGGAAGCGTTTCGAGTATAGGAAATATCAGATTGATTCAGACGTACATAAACATGGCAGCTCTCATAAACTATATACTATATACTTTACGGTGTCTTCCGCGGTTTAGTACAGTGCAGAAGTCACTTGCCGAATCAACCAGGGTTCTAAAGCACACACACACACACACACATGCATATGGATGCCACCAGCGTGGTATCCTTCCTGTGCTGCGTGTGGAGAGCAGCTCTGACTCAGGCGCTCATTGGTCTTTGAAGGGTCTCTGGGAGACGCAGACGAGGAGCCAGCGAGACAGATAGCGGCTATTAGACACAGCTCAGTCAAAAACAACAGAGGGACATTCCACAGGAGACTGCATGCCCCCCCATGCCCCCCCATTTAGAACCTTCCAGAGGTTCCCCCAAAGTATAGCCTGTTTACCAGGAAGGTCATGTGACTAATTGAAATGCATATAAATCAGTGAAATGAGCCGCCGCTGATCAAAGCACACTCTCAAATCTTAATAAGTGGAATGCAGTATCTTGCTTTAATAATAGGCTATTATAACATTAACCCATTTAGACCTGAGGCCGATTCTAAAAACGCCTTCTAAATGCTGAGCTATAAGCTTACTGGAAAAAACTTTAAATATTTATGAGAAGGGGTTCCCGGATTGAAAAGGTATATAGTTAGTTACGCATAGGAGTTCATGGTCTAAATGGGTTAATATACAGTATCAAAATATATATAATTATGTTTAAAAACCGTCATGGCATTTCCTTCCCTTTACAATTAAAAAAATAAGTCTTAATTGGGATACCGATGGAACTTAATGTTAGTTCCTTTCAATTCAAATTTTCAATTCAATTCAATTCAATGGGCTATATTGTCATGAGAAAACCATATACACTTATACATTGCCAAAGAAAAAAATATTTCATCCAAACCAGAACACAAGTAAACAAACATGCTCTGAAAAATGCACTACACTAAATACACATACGGCCGCCGTGTTACGTGGTCAGATGGGTGGGCCACAGGCACATAGGGCCGCCGTGTTAAGTGGTCAGATGGGTGGGCCACAGACACGTTGGAGATTCCCAAGTGGGCCCTGATCCAGAACAGGGTTGAGAAGAACCACTGACTCCATGCAGGGTTCATTTTAGGTTACTTCCGAGCATTGCAACGTCTCTCTTACAGTATAATGTGAGTCATACGCCTCGACACATACAGCAGCTTACAGTACATGCGTGTGACGTGTTGGTGCGAGTGGGTTCGGCGAGGGGAGGGAGTGGAATGGATACGAATACTTGCTTCGGTCGGTGTCAAAGCACGAAGCCACCGCCGCTGAACGGAGCACGCCAATAAACAAGGTGAAAGATGGAAAAGAAAACAATGTTTTGTTTTTTATGGAGCGTGAACATCATTCACCGGGATGTCTGGTGGTGGGGGAGGGGGAGGGGGGACTTAACGTGGAGCCTCGTTAAAGACGCCTGGAGTTGGAAGCCCCCCCCCCCCCCCCCAACACCCCCTCTCACCTTCATGATGTAACCATGAGACACAGACCCTGACTGCAGGGGCGGATGAGAGGGGGATTTATGAAAGGAGAGAGAGAGACAGAGAGAGAGAGTAAAGCAGGGAGTGGCGTGTGAACTGTGAACATATACATTTTATACGTATACAATTAAAGAGAGATATGAGACCTCAGCTATAGATCACTGGTTCTCGGACCCCCGGGGGTCCTTGAGGGGGGCTTCCTATAGCCTGGTTTCCACCCCATAGACCACGCCCACTCCACTGAGGGCACTGATCTGGAGGCTCAGAGTCTGACAATCAGGCCAGGGGCTTCCAGCTAAATGATGATGATGATGATGATAGCTATACGAACCAATTGGAGGATTGTATATACAGGGAGAGATTTAAAAGATAAAACGCATATCAAACTTGAAACTTGGGGGGTCCGCGAAATTAAAAGGGCTGAGAGTCAGCGGGGCTCGATGGATGGGGAGGTAGGAGGAACGGGGGAAAGAAAGGCTCGATGGATGGGGAGGTAGGAGGAACGGGGGACAGAAAGGCTCGATGGATGGGGAGGTAGGAGGAACGGGGGAAAGAAAGGCTCGATGGATGGGGAGGTAGGAGGAACGGGGGAAAGAAAGGCTCGATGGATGGGGAGGTAGGAGGAACGGGGGAAAGAGAGGCTCGATGGATGGGGAGGTAGGAGGAACGGGGGAAAGAAAGGCTCGATGGATGGGGAGGTAGGAGGAACGGGGGAAAGAAAGGCGATAAATTAGGGAGAAGGAGACGTGGGGAGGGGAGGGGAGGGGGGGGGATGGGTGACGGGTTTCAGAGGAGGGGGGGGGATGGGTGACGGGTTTCAGAGGAGGGGGGGGGATGGGTGACGGGGCTTCAGAGGAGGGGGGGGGATGGGTGACGGGGCTTCAGAGGAGGGGGGGGGGATGGGTGACGGGGCTTCAGAGGAGGGGGGGGTGGGTGACGGGGCTTCAGAGGAGGGGGGGGTGGGTGACGGGGCTTCAGAGGAGGGGGGGGGGATGGGTGACGGGGCTTCAGAGGAGGGGGGGGGGATGGGTGACGGGGCTTCAGAGGAGGGGGGGGTGGGTGACGGGGCTTCAGAGGAGGGGGGGGGGATGGGTGACGGGGCTTCAGAGGAGGGGGGGGGGATGGGTGACGGGGCTTCAGAGGAGGGGGGGGGATGGGTGACGGGGCTTCAGAGGAGGGGGGGGTGGGTGACGGGGCTTCAGAGGAGGGGGGGGGATGGGTGACGGGGCTTCAGAGCGAGAGGGAAGGGAGTGGTCGGCGAGAGAGAGACAGAGAGACAGAGAGAGAGAGACAGAGAGAGGGAGCGGCCTGGCGAGTCAGGTAGACTGACTCAGTCGCATTCCTGTCGTCCAGATTTATGACGGTCCTGAAGCAACAGCATCCCACCCCCCCCCCCCACCCATCCCCCCACCCCCCTCTCACCACCACTAGCACCTAAACCACCCCACCCCCCCACCCCCCTCTCACCACCACTAGCACCTAAACCACCCCCACCCCCCGACCCAACCCTCCCTCCCTCCCTCCCCGAGCAAGCGACCAAATTACAGTCATCCACAGCATTCCACCGCTGCAAACACAGGTTAGGCCGCGGTGGGCCTGCGCTAAGTGCTAGGTGCTGCCCGTTGACAAATGACTTCCTTTGAAGGGTGCGTTGAGAGAGAGACAGAGAGCGAGACAGAGAGGGCTGTTTGCTCTCCCGACGGCAGAGAGAGCCGTGCGAGAGCTTTATGTGGCTTTTGTCTCACCGACCCGGGGGGGAGGGGGGAGGGGGGGGGGTCGTGTTTGCTAACGATTGGCTTCGCTGGAGCCGGGGTAACGGAGAGGTGGAGATAAAAGAGCAATTACATTTTTTGGTGTGTCGTGTATACGTACGCCTGGGTGTGTGACTGTGTGTGGCTCCCTTTGTACTGTGTGTGTGTGTGTGTGTGTGTGTGTGTGTGTGTGTGTGTGTGTGTGTGTGTTCCAACAGCGTAAATGAGCCCATAACCTCAGAGAGCTCTACTATACAGTTACAGTATCTACAGTATTTAAAATGTGGGAAACTTGTGGCTCTCCAGTCCTGACATGAAAACAGGTAGTGGAGGCTGTGTTGTGGTGGAAGACCACAACAGGACCCCCCGGGCCACTGGGCCAGTGTATAGTATGCATTTATCTGAGCCATGGACCCCCATAACTCACACGAGTGCATCAGAGCAATTACCCCCATAACTCACATGAGTGCATCAGAGCAATTCTTTGTTTACAACATTGCGATTACACGGCGCACGGGCCACTGTTGCGCAGGCGCCGGTTTCATGTAATCAATTCCCAACAGATCCCCAAACCTGTAGTTTTGGGCAGCGCTGGTTTCAGTCCATTCAACCTCCTTCTCTGGGGAAGGCTGATGGCCTCTGTCCATATAAGGCTGATGGCCTCGGTCCCTATAAGGTCCCTATAAGGTCCCTATAAGGCTGATCGCCTCGGTCCCTATAAGGTCCCTATAAGAAGGCTGATGGCCTCGGTCCCTATATATATATAAGCGAGACATACTTCATCGTGCAACGGCGCTGCGAGCCGAGAACAGCTGACACACACATGTTCACAACGTCGGTCGCGGGAGCGTCTCTCCGTTGTGGTGAGCTTGGGGGTCCTCAAGCTGTTCTCGGCCAAAGCATAAATTAGGCTTGAAGGGCTGCAGCTGCACGAGCAAGTATAGCCTATACTGTATGCTGCCGTGATCATAGGGAGCTACAGGCCTGTAAGGGTCCATTTGGTTCCTAACTATCAATAATTTAGCTCGGGACCCCTGGGGGTCACTTCGAGAACCACTTCTCTGAGTGACATGGGGAGTGACTGTGAGTCAGAGGATGAGTGCAGACAGGGGTGTGTGTGTGTGTGTGTGTGTGTGTGTCTGTGTGTGTGTGTGTGTGTGTGTGTGTGTGGTAGGAGTGTCCCGGTGTCTAATACTAGGTTCCCAGACTGTTTAATGGAGCTGTGGTCAGTGGCCCCTCGCCCAGGGGCCACTGACCCCCGTTTAGCCAATGTCACTGTGCAATGTCAGCAGATGGAGAGGAGAGAGAGAGAGAGAGAGAGAGAGAGAGAGAGAGAGAGAGAGATGTGTGCGGCTTAAAACAAAAAAGAGAAATGAGTGATTATTACATTTGTATTAATTTTTATGCTTTGTATAATAATAATAATTTCTCTGTGTAAAAGACAGTGGATTTTGTCTATTCTAACACACATGTGTGTGTGTGTGTGTGTGTGTGTGTGTGTGTGTGTGTGTGTGTGTGTGTGTGTGTGTGTCCTACAGGCGTTCACAGGCAGTCCCAGGACCTCTCGGGATTCTACTCCCTTCCCCCAGGTGGTGTAGGCCAAATCACACCCTCCATGGGCTGGTGGGTAACACACACACACACACACACACACACTCGTTTGTGCACTCATTATGAGCCATAAATGACTTAAATGTATTCCCTGACCCTTTTAACCCCACCGTTAGCCCCTCTGCTATAACATGCTTGACCTGTGGCCTACTTCTGACCTCTGAACCCCACACACACCTGACCTCCTGACCCCGTGGCTGTTAACTGTACACAATTTATAGTCCTGCAGGAATACCTGTGACGCACGCACGCGCAAAAAAAACACGCGTGCGCAAAAAACACACGTGCGCGCGACGTCTTGAGTCGGAGTGAGATCCATTAGTCCAGTCAGTGGTTCCCAAACCTTTGAGTCGGAGTGAGATCCATTAGTCCAGTCAGTGGTTCCCAAACCTTTTCATGTCAAGGACCCACAAAATGACACTCATCAGCCCGCGGACCCCCAGGGACCCCCCGTACAGCTCTAGCAGTGATCCTCAAGGACCCCCAGTTTGATATGCAACAGGCTACGGACTCCCATTCAATGGCATTTCTGTCTCTGGGACCCCCAATTTATATTGTAAAATCATTAGGGTACATTCGGTTCCATACACTCTCAGAGTTACAGACCCAAAAGGGTCCATTTTGGTTCCTAACTATCATTTAGCTGTGGACCCCCTGGAACTCCCTCAAGGACCCCTGGGGGTCCCCGGACAACACAAAGTGTTGTGAACCACTGTCGTACAGGAACACCTGTGACGCACACGCACGCACGCCCGCCCGCACACACGCACACACTGTCTTGAGTCGGAGTGAGATCCATTAGTCACTGTCTCACATGCGTCAACAGGGGGTCAACGCGAGCTAACCCAAGGTCCTTGTTGACATGGCAACCGCCTCGTCCCACAAGTCTTTGAGGTTTTTGTTATTTTGTTATTGTTGGCGATTTGTGCGCATGGCCTCCGGTCAAAGTCGGAGGAATGTGTACAGCCAGCCAGTCCAATGTGAGAAGGGGGAGAAAAAAACAATCATTCATTCCACATAATGTACAAATCGCGTTCACTGTAGCAAATACCGATAACTAGCACCGTTGTTCTCAAACCGTAACGGTGGGTCTTGGGACTTTGTTACAGCCACACTTTTTTTTATTATTGCATTATTATACAGTACTACTCTTTAATTTGATAATTATATAAATACTTTATGCACTATATCTATCCGGACCTGACGTCCCCATTTTCTTTTTGTCATTATACATTTTTCTTTTACATTTTCTAGTTGTTTTTTATTTTAAAACTTTTCCAAAAGCAGATATTCAGGCTCGCATCACATTGCAACATAACTGGTTGATCAGAACTTTTTTTTATCTGGCATTAGGAAATAAAAGATATACATAACAGTGTGATCAGAGTCATAACTCCCTGTTACAGAGGCTAGTTAGCATGGACATGGATGTTGCTGGGCAGAAGCCTCTTATCTCTATATTCTAACTTTGTGGGGCTTTTTCGCAAATGTATGTCCTACACGATCACACTACAGCGTCGCACAAAAGCAGCAGATCCACATGCTCGAGCTTTTGAGCTTGTAGTTCTGCTACTTTTGCTATTACTTTTGAATTTGAATCCAGAAAAAGTAACAGTTTTGGGCATAATATGATGTTTCCATTCCGACAGAGACCAGCTGTGCTTTGAGATTTTATCACATTCACTGATATTGACGTAGATCACCGTCATGTTTTCAAATGCCTTTCTCTCGGATTCCTTTCCCAGGTTGCGTCCCTGGTCAAAACAAGCTTTATTCAACGGCCCACAACCAAAGAACTAACGATAGCGAGTCGCGACAACACCACAAGTCTTCTCCGGTGAAATAAAAGACTATAGCGTCTGTCACTCACAACACACATCGTAACTCTACATCCGGTTTCCGGGTCCCGGTGGAACCTTAAAAATAAGGGTTTCACTAAGAAATGCTGGCGATTAAATGAGAATTAATAGCTGGCAGTGAATGTCTTTAACTTGCCCTTCGGCGTTTGAAAGCTTTGAAAACCAGCTAGAGGATGAGACTCCCCTTATCAAGACAAAAAGAGCGGTGGCCATCGTATTTAGGATTACATTTTCCTCCAATTTCCTTGTGGGATTGGAGCAACAATAACTGCATAATCTGGAACTGAGCCTTCTACAGCAGTTTACCGTTGTCGCTTTTATTAAAATCCTATCGTTCTGTATCTTCAGTTTGTTTGAGAGTTGCTTGCGGGGCCTTGTAATGTCAGGCTCTGTGATTTCAAACGTTAAACAAACCCCGCTCCGCCGACGCCATGTATCGGCTGCTATTCTAATCCATTTATTTACAAATCTATCTCGGGCTGGCCAAAGCACGCTGACCAAATCCTGTTCCAGTCGCCGTTAAAGGCTTACGCGTTGGTCCAGTATGAGTGGAGGCATGTTGGAAGTGGCTGCTCGCGTGCCTGTTGTGATTATGTACATGCGATTGTATCTGCAAAGACGTGTTCTCACTCTGCGTCCCCGTTTCAATACGCTTCAGGAAGTCTCCGTTCTTTCTTATTCTCTTGTCTCATGGCCGCGTCACTTCCAGACACTTGTCTTTTTTCTTACAATGGATTTATTTATTTATTTTGTTCAGTGTTCATACACTGCTATAATCTCTTGTCTTTTAGCCCAGATTACATGCTCATCTGGGCTCCTCTTGTCGCGTGTCTCTCTCACTTGGAGGACGGACGGACAATGAGCAGCGAAAATGTCAAGCCACATGTTTGTCGCTTTTGTAGACAATGTAACAATAAGATAACCAACCAACCCCCCCCCCCCCCCCCCATGTTTGTCGCTTTTGTAGACAATGTAACAATAAGATAACTCCCCCCCCCAGTTGATTGGGTTTACTGTATAGTCAGAAGCATGAGCGTGTTAAGTATAATGGAGTAGAGTTTGAGCACGGCTTGAAAATCCGCCGTCTCCGACGAGCGACAGTGCCGTGCGATGGAGATATAAAGGACGAGTATATAAATGAGGCTTTAAAACAAGTCGCTGGGCGCGCAAGCATTGTGTTCCTCAAACCCCAGGAGGCTGGGGGTGGTTTTCATTCTGAAGACCACTGCGGTCACCATGGCCCGGGTTACGCACAGCAGTGTCTAACCAACACCAACATTCCTGTGATATCAAATGCAACTGTTTTTCACGGATTTATTTTCTTTCACATTATTCAGTATGAAAGAATGGACATTTACTGAAGCGAAAAGAAGTTCCAACAAGCGCCATTGTGTTGCTGTGGAGTCCGTTTCTGTTGTGCATCAACGGGGGAACAATGGGCTCTTTTGTCTCGGGAGTCGTCACACATGCTGGCTGTCGGCTTCCCCGGCTTACCATGTCCTCCGTTAACGCCTTCCACCTAACGCCGTGCTGCCGACTGGACGTGATTTAACCCCGTGTGGTCACGTCCACCTCAGGTCAGCCGCCGAGAAACGACAGGCACATTTCTAGAGCTATTCCATTCCATTAACTCTCAGAGTTACGGTCACGGACCTGTAAGGGTCCCCCCTTTAAGAACCGCTGCATTAGAAAGTAGTCACTCCAGTCGAGGTCAAAATGATGAGAAACAAGCTTTCTTTACCAGTGTGCCTCTTCTACAATACTAAACTATCTGCTGAGAACCAACTTCACCAGTCAAACACTCTTCTACAATACTAGAATATCTGCTGAGAATCAACTTCACCATCAAAACACTCTTCTACAATACTAAACTATCTGCTGAGATACCAACTTCACCAGTCAAACACTCTTCTACAATACTAGACTATCTGCTGAGAACCAACTTCACCATCAAAACACTCTTCTACAATACTAGAATATCTGCTGAGAACCAACTTCACCATCAAAACACTCTTCTACAATACTAGACTATCTGCTGAGAACCAACTTCACCAGTCAAACACTATTCTACAATACTAGACTATCTGCTGAGAACCAACTTCACCATCAAAACACTCTTCTACAATACTAGACTATCTGCTGAGAATCAACTTCACCAGTCAAACACTCTTCTACAATACTAGAATATCTGCTGAGAACCAACTTCACCAGTCAAACACTCTTCTACAATACTAGACTATCTGCTGAGAACCAACTTCACCAGTCAAACACTCTTCTACAATACTAGACTATCTGCTGAGAATCAACTTCACCATCAAAACACTCTCCCTAACTTTGATTTTTTGTCTTTGTATTATCAACTTTTTTCTTTTACAATTATTTCATTTAGCTTTCAAATTCAAAAGTCCCTCGGGCCATGTCACAAAATGATGCAGCGAGCTATCTGGCAACCTATATTTAATTTTTTTTACTGGCGGATGACCTAGTTTGGATATTGGGCAAACGTCTAATTGCTGATTGTCCCCCATCCCGAAAACACCGGGTGAAAATTAATTAATACAATGTTGTCAAACGTGAGTTGACAAACGTGAGCCGCTAGATCGGCTAATCTCGCTATTTATTATGAAATCGTATTTAACCCATTCTGGGCGGGAACCCCTTTTGGTGTTAGCATTATGTTATGCTTTATCTATTTTTGAAAAATCAGAAAACTAGTCACACAAAAATGGGTCACCCTAGTATTCTGCGGGTATGTGTCAGTGTCGACCCAACAGGGCAGGGCCATCGGTCAGTCAGGGAGATTAACATATCAATGGCTCTGTATGGGAAGTGGCCCGCTGATTCCTCCCAGCCCAGGTTGTGTATTAGTGGAGATGTAAGGGAGACATGAGGATGTGAGTCAGAGAGAGAGAGCTGAAGGGACTTGGGTGGATTGGCTACGAGGAGGTGGAAAGATGTATTCTACATATCAAAGGCTCCTGTTTACACACCCTACCCCCAACTAAGCTCTCTCTGTGTGTGTGTGTGTGTGTGTGTGTGTGTGTGTGTGTGTGTGTGTGTGTGTGTGTTTGCGTTTGCGTGGCTGCATTCATGCGTTACCTGTTCCCCCACATGAATTTGGCCCCAGCAGGCCCTGATACTGGCAGTATAGTGTGTGTGTGTGTGTGTGTGTGTGTGTGTGTGTGTGTGTGTGTGTGTGTGTGTGTGTGTGTGTGTGTGTGTATATATCAGAGTTTAGAATCTGAGGCACACTATGAACATTACAAATAAATAAGCGATATTGTCCCGAGTGTTGTATCACTCAATTCAGAAAGTGGTCCCTGTGGTCCCCATTGCTGCCGACCGCCCGCCTACTGTTGGCCTGAGAAGGGTCTAGAAAACCACCACCTGGAGGAGTGGAACCAGAACGTAGGTTCATACCATCTCCCCTGGTCTGCTGAACAGGAGGAGTGGAACCAGAACGTAGGTTCACACCATCTCCCCCGGTCTGCTGAACAGGAGGAGTGGAACCAGAACGTAGGTTCACACCATCTCCCCTGGTCTGCTGAACAGGTGCCACGCCAACCGGAGGACATGAATGTTGGCGCGTCCGTCCGGTTAAGCCAGAGGCAACACAGACTGGAGTCTGTAGTGGTGTGGGCAGATGTTTGACCTCTGTAGTGGTGGGCAGATGTTTGACCTCTGTAGTGGTGGGCAGATGTTTGACCTCTGTAGTGGTGGGCAGATGTTTGACCTCTGTAGTGGTGGGCAGATGTTTGACCTCTGTCTGCACCACCCGGACGCCACTATGTTTTCTTTTTCGTCAGAGACAGCATCCGGTTTATATTACAGACTCACAGGGCTTAAAACTAAAACTAAAACAATCACAGAACATGAACTGCATTGTGTATACATTGTGGAGCCATGTGTCATAGTCATCTTCCAATTTAATTGAACAAAAAAAACCTATGTTTTCTATTCTATTTGACATAGTGGCGATACACATTACTCCATATTCTATTTAACATGGTGGTGCCGAAGGGGCGATACACATTACTCCATATTCTATTTAACATGGTGGTGCCGAAAGGGCGATACACATTACTCCATATTCGCGCCACGACCATCAATATGACATCAGTATAATTCACTGGGGAAGCCACGCAGATTTTAGACGGCCGTCCCCGTCCCCCATCTTGTTTTTGTAACTGTGGTGAGTTGTTATTGACGTACATGGGCCGTCTTCCCCCTCTTTCTGCTGTGCTGTGGCAGGCAGAGTCAGCCCGTCTACCCTGCCCTGTCCTCCTCCTGTGGGTTCAGGCCACCTTACAACTCCAACCTTCCTCCTCCCAGCACCTCCTCTTACCCCAGGTACTGTTGTCCACCCTGCAGCAGCCCCGCCCGCCCGCCCGCCCGCCCGGGCCCACCCGGGCCCAAGCAAGCCAGGCTTAAAACCATGCAGAGCCAAGCTGGGATAAAATAATATGCTTCACTTGGAATGTCAGTTTACAACACACACAATTATGCAAAAGATGCATTCATACTAATTCAACTCTTAGCGCTGCTGCTTTGCTCATGTTCATGCATTACTTATTACATATACATTCCGTGTGTTGTAAACCAGACTTCAAAGTAAAGAGTGCGCGCCACAAAACAAGCCGAGAGCTGAGCTGCAAAAGCCTGCAAAAGCCTTCGCCATACAGTGCCCCCCCCCCCCCACACACACACACACACACACACACACACACACACACATAACCAAGACCGTGTTCTTGCTTGTGTTCACATTCTCGGCCCTCTGTCCAAAACGGACCAAAAAGTATTCGGGGGTCCTTCACATGGCCACTCCACAGCTCCTATGCCGCTCCTTGTGGTGCCAGGCCATGCCATGCATATTACAGACAACGTCCTCTCATACAGGAGCAGCAGTATTGAGTGTGCGTGCGTGTGTGTGCGTGTGCGTGTGTGTGCACTGTGCGTGCGCCTGCTGAGCTTTTGTATGCATTGATATGTCCTTTGTGTTTGTGAGCTACACTGCAAGTTGTCATTACATCTGTTGTAGCTTTAGGAGACCCTATGGTGGAGATAATGCAAAGACATTCTTTTTCAAGAAATTGAAAAAAGAACCAGCGTTCCAATGGATCCAAATCCAATATAGTTCTTTATTCTATTCACAATGCTCTTGTTAATGCCTGTCATTGGCTCGCTATTTATAAAACCCACAGACACACTTTAACCTAAAAGATATTCTCCAAACTTCTACAAGCTTGCGTGACACACTTGTACAACCAAGTAGTGCATTAACAGTTTAAATATGGAGATACAATTAACCCATTAAGACCGTCTTGAGGCCAATTCTACAAATGCTTTCAAATCAGTAGTTCTTAAATGTTTTCGTGGCAAGGACCCTCAAAAGGATATGTATTTGATCGCAGACCTCCCATCTGAAAATACTGTGTCACATGCAGGGACCCCCCAGAAGAGAAGATTTGCATTAAAAAAATAAATCTAAATGATTCAACATTTTTGAAACACAGATGTATTTATTTTTAAGTAAAAAAATGGCAGATGTAGAACCTTGCAGCGCTGTGAGCTTGTAGATCTGCTATATTTGAATAACCTAAATCTAAAATGTTAATACGCACACCTAGACTCACACGGCGGTAAGAGCTCTCTCTTGGAGCTGATCTGCGTGCGTGCTTGGTGGCAGAGAGAAGGAGACAGAGGCAGAGAGAAGGAGACAGAGGCAGAGAGAAGGAGACAGAGGCTGCTTGGTGGCAGAGAGAAGGAGACAGAGGCTGCTTGGTGGCAGAGAGAAGGAGACAGAGGCAGAGAGAAGGAGACAGAGGCTGCTTGGTGGCAGAGAGAAGGAGACAGAGGAAGGAGACAGAGGCTGCTTGGTGGCAGAGAGAAGGAGACAGAGGCTGACAAACGGCTGCAAGTGGGCCGGGCCGCCAGGCGCTGCTGCCGCTACGCCTCCTTCTCCTCAATCAGTCAGGCTCTCTGTTGTGGCACCCGGGCTCCACTGTTTGTGAAACTGGATAACCCGTCGTGGTGACAGACCCCCCCGACCATCAGCTATGAAATCCTAACAGGCGGGGATATGGATCTAGTTTAAAAGTCATCAAACATCTATCGCACCCCCTGTCAGAGTCGGACGCAGAGAGAGAGAGAGAGAGAGAGAGAGAGAGAGAGAGAGAGAGGCAGGACCGACTGCAACATGGAGTTGATTTCACTAAGCGGGACGTCGCCGAGAAAAATGGTCAACTCCTTCTTAGACTAATCAGAATGCTATTCTCATTACCGCCGTGAGTGGCTTCCCACCCCCCCCCCCCCCCCTCAAAACACTGGTCCAACTTGGTTGATGGCTTCTTATTCATCCCAGTGCGCTCAGATAACAGACATCCATCACACGACCGAACAGACCTCATCAAAGACACAGAGTTACAGTGCTGCCAACTGCCAAGCCCTCACTCAGATAAAAGCTCGTTCACTTCAGTCAGTATGGTAAGGGCGCCCTCTAGTGGTGGACAGAGTGCGTTGAACAGAAGGGTCATAATAACATACAGAGGTTGACACATAACACTATGATGAGGTAGATTCATGCTCTGGTAGGACACAGGAGCACAAGGCTTTTCCTGCTGAAAACATTTAATGTACCCTTTTGTTCCAATGCCAATATTTGTAACGGGACGTTTCTCGTTTCTAATGCAAGAAATGCAGAAAATGAATTCGCCCCCCCTTCCCCTTTTCACGAAAATATGAACGGTTCCAATCCGACGTTTCACATCTGAAATGTAATAGCCCAGGTCCACTTGACTAATGACTCGTGGAGCAAGTCATTAGTTAATCATTATGGATAGTCATTGCCAGCTGGTATAAAAGTACAGAAGTACATATTTATTAAAGCTTCTGAGGCTATAGTCTTGGCATGCTTGTTCTACATAGAGATTGTGTGGGTGTGTCATGAAGCCCCCTCCCCCCCCCTACCCCCCACACAAGCAGGGCAGCCATGCTTACAGGCTCAGTGCGTAATGTAGGCTAAAGGCCAGAGACATGCTTCAGCGCTTTGTTTTTGTCCATGCAGCTAAAGAAAGATAACAAGTTCCTTTGTGATGAAGTATTCTCTCTCTCTCTCTCCTCTCTCTCTCTCTCTCCTCTCTCTCTCTCTCTCTCTCTCTCTCCTCTCTCTCTCTCCTTCCAGGTTCTCTCACTCTCTGATGCTGGGCCCGTCAGGCATGCACCCCACGGGGGGCATGCACCCCACAGGGATCCCCCACCCCGCCATAGTACCCCCTTCAGGCAAACACGACCACCACCACCACCACCACCAGGACCAGTATGACAGGAACATGTACATGTAAGTCTATGGACTTGTAATGTTTGTTTTAGAGAGCACTTTAAACCAACAGAGTATAAACATAGGAGGCACCGCTCACTTCACACGAGTGTCATTTATTTTCTCTGATTTATTTTTGCTTTATTCAAATTATTTTACGCGTCGAAAAGTTTGAATAATAGGGCCTTTTAACCATTTAATCTCTATACTTATTCGACCGCATTCCAATATCTTTGCCAGACATAGCTGATCTACAACGTGTTGCATAATTAGACCTGCTATTTTAACCGGGAACCCCTTTTTGGTGCATTATGCTATGATTTAGCTATTGAAAAATAGCAGATCTACAAGCTCATAGCGCGCCACCGAGTGGCGCGCTACGAGCTTGTAGGTCTGCTATTTTTGAAAAATCAAAGAACGACTGACATGGAAACATAGCTTTTTCAGAAAACTGTCAGGATATAGAAGACATTTTTAGAATCTGATCTCAGGTCAGAAACAAATGTCTGTCCGTCCCCAGAATAGGGATGCTAGGTTTCAAACAAATACATATATATTCTTCCATCTCCTCTCTCCTTCACTGCGCTCCCCTCTCTCTCCCCCCCCCCCCCCCCCCCCTCTCTCTCTCTCTCTCTCTCTCTCTCTCAGTAAGCCCCAGGTCGAGGTCAAGCGAGAGAAGGAGCCCAAGAAGCCTGTGATTAAGAAGCCGCTCAACGCCTTCATGCTGTACATGAAGGAGATGAGGGCAAAGGTCATCGCCGAGTGCACGCTGAAGGAGAGCGCCGCCATCAACCAGATCCTGGGCCGCAGGGTAAGGACACACACACACACACACACACACACACACACACACACACACACACACACACACACACACACACACACACACACACACACACACACACACACACACACACACACACACACACACACACACACACACACACACACACACACACACACACACACACACACACACACAATACTACTGTAGGCTACTGGGTACAATATGGAGTATGTTTACTGTATATATGTTCAGTATGTACACATAATTACACACTACTGTACATTCACACACATATTGTGCATAGACTTACACATGCATAACTGTCATGATTTAGAAGACATTTGTAGAATCGTCCTCAGGTCTAAAGTGGTTAAAATGTGTGTGCGTGTGTGTGTTTCCGCAGTGGCACGCGCTGACCCGGGAGGAGCAGGCCAAGTACTACGAGCTGGCCAGGAAGGAGAGACAGCTCCACATGCAGCTTTACCCCAGCTGGTCGGCCCGGGACAACTACGTAAGCTACACCATAACTACTACTACTACTACACAGTCAAAACGCTGGGACTCGGGACCCGTTTGTGGGCCGGGGACATGCACATTACTATGGGTCCCCTTATTGTTATTTTTTGTTTTCTTACATTCCCCCCAAAAAATAAAATAAAAAATTAATTAAAAATATTAAAAAAAACGTAATTATTTTTTTCGGAAATTCTTGACAAATCATTATTTTTAAATAAGTAGTGAAAATAGCCGATCTACAAGCACACAACACGGCGCGAAGCGACGTGTTGTGAGCTTGTAGATCTTCTATTTTCACTACTTTGGGGACCCGGGGCAATAAATGTCTTAATTTCTGTTTTGGGTTGACGGGTTGAACATTTTTGGTAACCGCTGCAGTAAAAAACACGTCACACTGTTTTCACTGTCCATTCATAGCGTGCCAACTTAGCAGGCACCCCGTAGGCTGAGGGCCGGATCCCGCTTGGGACTTTTATGTGACAGTAACTAAAGTTGCATGCACGATTGCATTCATGCAGACCTGTGTACACACAAGAGAGAAATGTCCGAGGATAAAAATGCACAATAAAGCCCAAAGGCTTGTTTCCATTGTGGTCCTCTCTAAGCGGGGGGAGGAGGGGAGGATGTAAAGATAGCTTGGCACTTGGCAGGGCAGGATTTAAATGCACTTATAAGAGCCAGAAGAAGAGGAAAGAAATGGAAATAGATGCCGGCAAAGCTATAGAAGAATTATCTAGGACGTCCTGTTGCAATTAGACGCTCCTTTAGGGTTGGTTTTGAACGAGGATGAAGCTTTAGTTGACCTGCATCCAGACAGTCGCGTCATGCGTCACAAAGATTGCAAGATGCGGCGAAGAGCAGGAGTCACGATCAGGAGGTTTTTTTTTAAACGGCTGGTTTGGTGGACGGAAACACGGAGCTCGTGTCGCAGCGGCAACGATGTAGCGTGGCGCCGGTGCTTCCCAATAAGCACCGCCCACACTGCAACGTGCAGCCGCGACCACGCGAGCTTCATTTTCATCATCCAACCGGCTGTTTAAAAAAAAAAAAAACAGGAAGTGACTCCTATGCTCTTGGCTGCATCCTTGCGTCTCGGTGACTCGAGAGTATAGCCCCCCCCTAGCTGTTGTAAACTGCTGTCTGTGACTTGTGTGTGCGTATGTATGTATGTGTGTGTGTGTGTGTGCCTCTGACGTGTCAGTTTGCTGTTGCACTCTTACAGACGGTGGGCCGTAACGGGGTCGCAGGGGGAAACGGTAAAGCTGATTGGGTAGGGACTCGTCTTTACGGCTGCTTTATGCCTCCATACTTTTGCACGAGGGGGGGGGGTGACGGGGGGGTTGACGGGGTCAAAGGTCGGCTACAGAGGCCCCTTTACATAGCTGCATGCGCCTAGGGGTGGTACATTTGACCTGTAAAGCAAACACGTCAGTTATTTTTGTAAACCATTACGCACAGACAAGAGTGGTTGCCAATGGGGTTTTTTTTTTTAGTAGCACTGTAGCAGTAAATCTGACCCTATCAGTTAAACATGCATTCTTCCTAAAGGACCACTTCACCACTTTTCAACCTATCTTCATATAATAGGTCCTCACTAATAAATCATGAAAAAATGGCCCGATTTTTTTCCTACTCAGTCTGTGTCTCATAGGAGGGCTGTGGGTAGTTTAGAAACCGTCTTCCAGTGACATCATCGATGGGGAATACGAGCTAATAAAAACTGCAGGCTTTCTAGTCCTGAAAAGTTGCAATGCGAAAAATCGATAATGAAAATCGAAATATTTTTGTGAAACAATCTTGTTTAAAAAAAAAAAGTCACTGGAAGACGGGTTCTAAACTGCCCACAGCCGTCCTATGAGACACAGACTGAGTAGGAAAAAAATCGTGCCATTTTATCATGATTATTAGTGAGGACCTATTATATGAGGATAGGTTGAAAAGTGGTGAAGTGGTCCTTTACTTCTTAATGGCTTGTGCAGGAGGTGAGGGGAAAGAAGCCCTTGGGTGTTAAACGGTGACGTCTGGAAGACACTCATAGACTTATGGCTTCATTAACGATCAGCAAGATATGGCATGGCTTCGCTTTCCTCCTCTTTGAACAGGGTTTCTCCTTTCCTTACACACTAACAGTACATGGTGATTGCTCTCTGAGATCTGGGCTCTGTTCAGAAATGCTTTACATTTCTCTAGTTGTACACGAATGCAGCACGCTGACAAAGGACATGCTTAGTCTGAGCCAACAGGGACTGAATGGTGCATTGGTAGCAACAGAAGGTGCTTTTGCTTTGCATTTTAAACCAGATACCTTGGGTGTGGGAAGCAGTTAGTAAGGCTAGACTGTCTTTCCCCCTCTCTTGTGACTGGGTGGCCATATATCTGGCTGGGCTGAACTGTGCATTGTGTGGAGTGTAGAGGTTGCAGCTATGAAAAATCGTGCATGGAATGCTGTTACTGTATATATAGCTACTGTAGCTTGCTCTATGGTTCGTTTTCTGTACAACATAGACCAAAAAGACAATGTGAACTACGGATGTTGATGTTGTTTCATTTACATGGGTACATACGATGGTATATGATATATGATATATGGATGGAGGCCTTCCCCCATAACATAACATCTCATAACAAAAAGGAGGTTCATGATGAGCTTCACAAGCTCCCATCCTAAATGCAGCTTACTTTTGAATGACTTGGCCAATGATACCAGTTATTAAATAGTACCATTATTACTTTTAGTTACTGCAGTTAACTAGACTGAAATATATATATATTTCACTTTTTCGAACACTAGAGCCAGATTCAACGTGGGACGTTATAATGGCTACATCGGTATCCGATAAATATCTAAATGATCTGATGTTTAAAATAATGTTCTGCAAACCTGAATCATGAACAGAAGGCAGAAAAAACAAAATAGTCATGTGACCCGCTAGCAAAATGGGCAACGGAAGTAACACATGATCGCCCACGCAACTGTGGAGGGTTTCTCCTACAAGTGTTAGACACACACTCACTCATACGCTCACACACGCACACACGCGCACGCACGCACATACACGCACACACCTACGTCTGCAGACACAATGCTTGTGAGAGCTGCCGTTGCAAGAGAAGATAACTCGTAACCACACAGACAATACCGCCAGCTAGCAGGAAAATAGACATTGTAGTGTAGGCGTTAAGATAGCTGAACCCACATCCTTCTTCTCAGTCAAATGTGAGGCTCCACTTCAGCGGCTCCGACGCTAATGTTTACCTCCGCAGTCAGTCACCCTTCACAATGTCACCCTAAAAGGAGGCTCTACTCACAAACAGACGCAAAACACTGTTGTGTTTCTTTCATGTCAAACTGACGTGTTCTCCGTCTAATTGCATTAAGGCTGCCAGTAGGTCTCACCCTGAACCATCCCATAGTATATGCAGGTGTTCACACAACCAATCAGACACAAAACACAAAGTTCAATACCTGGTCAGCTTAGCAATTGAACAGCTGGACTCGTCATCACAGGCCTCAGCTAGAATGTGTATTTTGACGTGTATACTCCACCCATGGCACGGCAGAGTTGCTCGCCGAAAAGGCAAGCGACTATCATATGAAATGAAGCCTGGTTGTGTCAGTGTTCATGTCATAGCTGAGTCAACTGTCTGAGGTGGACTGTGTGTGTGTGTGTTTCTTCAGGGTAAGAAGAAAAGAAGAAAAAGAGAGAAGCAACAGGACTCCAACACAGGTAACATTTCACCCACTGAACTCTTTGAAACGTATCTAAAAGTAATTACTACTAGCTTACTAGTTTCAGTACAGAGACAAAACAACAACAACAACAACAACATAGCTTTGAATCCCAGATTCCAAGCTCTTGTTGTGGTGGGGTTCACAGCCATTTCTCCCACCTCACCAAAAGGTGTTGTACTGTACTTATGAGTCATCACCAGTTTTAAGGTTTTGGTATTGAGTTTAGATTTTGCGGTGTTTCCCAGAGAAGTGAAACCCTTCTTAAAGCGTGTACTAACCGAGTGAAAGCATGGCTGTCCTCTCTCTCTCTCTCTCTCTCTCTCTCTCTCTGTGTGTCTCACTCTGTCTACGCCAGCCTGTTTCCTGGATAAGTGGGTGTTTTAAAGCGGCTCTGTCTTCTCTGTGTGGCTGTCGTTCTATGGTTGTCATGAAGGTTGATGTTTTTACCGCTATGTCCTCTGCGACTAATGCCTGACTCCTACTCCGCCGCACGACGGTGTCGCGTGCTGCCAAGGACAGACCTTTAAGCTAACAAAATGTTGCATTGCTTGTATGCATTAGTTTGTAGAGCGGTTCTTGTCGGAAAGCGATGCTGTCGTGCGATGTAGTAGAAATCGAGCTCAACGGCCCCGTTTGGTGGCTGCTAATTGGACCGCTGTGACGATGCTTCTGCTCTGACAAGCCTCTGGTCTCTCCCTTTCATTCTTATGTCTGCCATCTTTCTCTGTCTGTCTCTCTCTCCTGATCAATCGTCCTTATCTATCTATCTATCTTTCTTTCTTTCTTAACATTTTCATCATCTTTCTACTCATCTCTCTCTCTCTCTCTCTCTCTCTCTCTCTCTCTGTTTCCTCCTCTCCTCCATTGTGCATGCTGTGCATTGTGCTCAGACCCGGGCTCACCTAAGAAATGCCGGGCTCGCTTCGGTCTCAACCAACAAACGGACTGGTGCGGTCCTTGCAGGTGTGTACCAGACGCCACCCCCCCAACCCCTCCCTCACCTCCCCTCGCACAACCACCTGGCGTGCCGTCGTTCACCACGCTCCTTGCTCTCCCCACCCCTCCTATCTCCGCATGCATCCATCCATCCATCCATCCCTGCATGCCTTCCTGTCTCTAATCCACTGCTGCAAAACTAAATTTAAGATGCTTCGTTCATGCAGATCATGAAAAGTTGATTGAAAGCGAAGATGGCACTATTTAAAAATTGTGTTTCTTGGTAAATGAATGCCCTACTTGATCATACCACACGGCATCACATAAAAGTATCAGATTTGCAAGCTTGAAACGCTGCACGAAACGACACATTTTGAGCTTGTAGATCTGCTACTTTTGCCGTTTTTTTATTTGAATCAGTTTTCCACCCGACAGAGACGATATAATAGGCCTAGAGATTAATCACAATTCCGCTCTCAAAGAGTTTAACAGGCCCACAACTATACAATTTGCAAACATAAAAGGTTTTCCGACAGACAGTGACGAAACAGGCAACTGCTCCAGAATCCAGAGTTGGGGTTTTCCATAGTTTCACACAAACTTGTCACACATGCAACCTTGTCATTTAAGCATAAATCATGATTGTGTTCGGTTGAAAATACATACTGTATTTTGTTGAGCGATGCTTCCCCCCCCCCGCCAAAGCATAAACTCATTAGCCACCACCGCTTAACCCATTTCATATCACCCCTTCTCTCCCATCATCCATGTTGTATTTAACAGTGCACCATATAAATAACAAACACCATGAAAAACACTCATGTAAACATAATGATCATTAGTCATTCTACAGTGGAACGGCTCAGTGCCTAGGCTTTTCTCACCACCTCGCACTGTTAAAATTTTATTTTTGGGTTAAAGCTGCCGTCCGTACTGTAAAGGTCCTTGCAGACTGGACCCGTTTTTCAGGAAAAAAACTGCAAACTGCAAACGCAGCAGTGTGCAGGGACCTAAAGTTTTATGTCCTACCCTTTTGTCCAGGGGAGACATTGCTCTTATGAGTTTCAGGCAGTACTACCTGTCAACCAGCAGGTGTCCTACCTGACACCAGGGACTACATTTCCCAGTGTAAGAGTAGGGAGGGAGCCACAAAATCCCCCCCCCCCCCCCCCCAACAAACAAACAACAAACAAAAATGTGCTCTCTGCACGGCCCTGAGCCACACCTTCAACCACTGCAGATGTTACAGTTACTTGTATTGTAAATTAAAGAGCCTGTGTATTATGCAAAGCAGAGGCTAGACGGTCAATGTCACAATAAGCACACATTTTAACACCCCATTTCTGCACGGCGGCAGCAGCAGCAATGAACATTAATGTATGTCTTACCTATTATTTGGGAGAAAGTGCCTTCCCTTTCTTCATGGATGCCCATGCAATAGTTTATCAAATTAGTTTTGCTCTGACTCCAGCACCTCTGTTCTTCTTGTTCTTCTTCTTCTATGAGTTTTCTGGCAGATCGCACCAATATAACGGTGCATACCCCCACCTACTGTAGCGTAAAAAAAGTAAACAGTGTCTTAATATTTACGAAAACAACAAAAAACACCCAAAGTGATCCCTTCCTCATGTCCATTCTACCCAGACCCAGCGGTCTGAGTGGGTGCAAATCCTTCTCTCAGTGTGACATCAAGATCCTCTCCACTTATGTCCTTAATGTCCAAAAATCTCCCGGCCGCGTCCAGTACCATTTTTATTCTTTCAGATTTACCCTGCATCTCCACCGCGCAGTTGATTACCATTGCGATAAACGCGAGGAACCTTCTTTTGTCCATACATATCATGTCTTGCCCATGCCTGTTTGTTTCCTCTTCCCAGCACCTCTGTTCAAATGTGGTGCAACCATTAACAGGTTCCTTACTTCCTGTGTCACACAGTACCTGTTACAAAGGTTCCTACTACCTAAGCAACCTTACTCAAGACATATTTTTCAACTATTCTATTATTATTCTTATTATTTAAGTTGAATACATTATTGTTGTAATAGATATAGATATATATATATATTTGTATATATACACTTTTAAAAAGTATATATATATATATATATCCCTCAAGGCACCCTGAGGTTCCCGAATCCCACATTGAGAACCATTGCTCAACCACACAGATTGGTTGAAGGCAGCAGTGGTTTGCAAACCTTTGTGAAAATACAATTCGTATTTGATGGCGGACCCCCATCTGAAACCCTTTGTGAAACAATAGGTTAAAGTCACATTCTGGAATGCAGTTTTAAATGAACGTATTAACATGTAGATGTGTAGATGTGTGTGCTGTAGTTCTAAAAAGTATAAACCCGCTCATAACTTTGCCATGAGCTCTGCACCGTAGCGACCCCTTCCTGTCACACGGTGTCAGCCCCCGCCATTACGCCATGGAATTCTGTGTATGAGTGTGTGTGTGTGTATGTGTGTGTACGTGTGTGTGTGTGACAGTGTTGGAGACAACAACAAAGGGGTGGGTGATTGTGGTTTGAAGCAAATCCTTATCACCACAGCAAGACACACGCACGCGCGCGCACGTGTCACACACACACTCTCACACTTCTCTGCAGCTCTGCACATTGACGATGACATTATGCCGATGCCGTGCATCTGCCTTTCCACTCTCCATTCATGTGGTGGTGTGGCCCGTGGTGTCTTTTGATGGTGAACTATGACATTTAGAGAACACTTTCTCTGTGGCTGTCTGTCTCTGTCTCTCTGTCTCTCTGTGTCTCTCTCTCTCTCTCTCTCTCTCTCTCTCTCTCTCTGTCTGTCTCTCTCTCTCTCTCTCTCTCTCTCTCTCTCTCTCTCTCTCTCTCTCTCTCTCTCTCGTTCTAAGACTATCAGAATAAGGGCTTGTTGCCTTCCCTTTGCGGTGACAGCCAGTGAGTCATATCATATTCTGGTAATGAGCATGGATCCTGCTGAGGTCTTTGATGCCGTTCTCAGCAGTGCACAAGCCTGCTTTGTTTCCAGCGAAATTATTATTGCCTTGGTTTCTACTGTACCAGTAGGGGGACCATGATTTAAGTTCAAAACAATTAACTTTTTATCATTAGAATCCTAAGAATCAATGGTTCGGTGTATATTAACGTTCCTGGAATGGTATATTTAGTATTATTCCAATCATTTAATGCACATGTGTACAGTTTAATTAAATGAAGACATTTAAATGATGCCGATATTTGCATCAGCATCATTTGCCAGATCATCTTGTTTGTATTAAACCCATTCTGTACATCATTAATGGTCTAGGACGGGTCACTGGTTCTCAGTGTGGGGTCGGGGGACCGCCAGGGGTACTTTAGGGGTACCCCAGCTAAATGATTGATACCAAACCAAATTGACCCTTATGGGTCTGTAAGTTTGGTTCCATTTGTACTCTCTCTGAGTTAAATTGACACTAAGGATTTTACAGTGTGGATTAGGGTGTCCAAAGATAAAGATCCTACCGATAATCAAACTAGGGGGTCCCTTGAAATGACAAAGGGTTGAGAACCAGTGGTCTAGTTTGAGAGCTTTAGAGAGATATAGAGCCTGCACTTTAGGATAAGAATCACTTCATTAGAAACAAAACAGCCCTGAGGAGGTTATGTATGTGGATGGAGACGTTGTGGATGTTTCTAAGGTGATTCTCCATGAAGTCGGAGTGCAGGCCCTCCCTCTCTAACTGTTAGTTTTCGGCCACCGTCGACGTGCGTCCATGCTTTTTGAGTTGAGAGGTTGACATCACATCTTAAAAGTAAACCCTCGTGACATTCTACACTTTATTCACAGATAACTCTCTTGACTGTTCCTAGGAGGAAAAAGAAGTGCATTCGCTACCTTCAAGGAAGAGGCTGTCCCAGCCCAACTTCTTCAGATGGAAGTGCTATAGACTCTCCCCCTTCCCTCTCCCCCACCCACCACCAACACCACCCTCCCTCCCCGGCCTGCTCGCCCTCCTCCTCGCCAGCCTCCCCCTCACTGCGCTGCCCCTTGCCTCAGCCAGCCAAGCACCACCACGCTCGCACCACGCCCCCCGAGCAGCCCGCCGCCAGCAAACACGCCGTCGACATCTCACAGAGGCCGCGGACAGCGGCCGGCAAGCACTCCCACCACCACCACACACACACGGAACTGTCCCACCACCACAAGCACACTCACCTCGAGCATAAATTTGCCATCACTCTCAAAGCACTGACAGAGCACTGACAGAGCGCTGACAATAGCGCGACGGTCGACATTACAATCTGTCCCATTGCCTCGCTGTCCTCAGAACCACCATACTGTACCAGCTCTCATTCTCAACATTCATCTCCATCCTTTCCAATTAATTGAAGACTTAAGGAGTGAACCACATTTTCTGGCCAAATAAACTCCTGTGATCAACTCGCCTCTCGCTTCACATACCAGAGGTGAAAACAAATGCGACCAGTTTTCTCATCCCAACAGCTGGTTGCTCAAAAACGTCAAAAGGACACCAAGTGATCATGTATTCTCTCCCCCCACGAAGAGAAGAGATTATTCTACATTATAACTCAAAAAAAGGGAGATTGCATTTGCTTGTTCGTCACCCTTTTAAGAATTGCCTGTCTATAACTTTGACTACCTTACACAGAGAGCATAGAATAGCAGTATTCAACCACCATTCTGACCAAATCATGATGGGAGCACAATCCAATGGACCAACAACAGTAGCCTGCCAGCCAGCCAGCCGTCTTTCCCAGTCCAGGACGAGGCAGAACCTCAGTTCTGAACACAGAACCTTAGAAGGGGAAGAACTTATCACTACTTGGAAGCCATTTTGAAAATGGTCATCAATGTGCTGACTTGGAGGCTGCAGTGTAAATTGTTTTTGTTCACAGCTTCAAGTCCAGTCGATTCCATATCAAATGGGACTTGTATGATTTTAGATACGACTGGTCAGCGTTGATAAAAAAAAAGTTTTATTTATATCCATTCAGGGTTAATATGTCAGAACTGCCGGAAAGTAATTTGAATGGTCATGTGGTGAGGCCTCCTCCCTCCCTCTGTTAAAGTTATGTTTACTTGTTTTAGGCACTTCCAAGCTAGTTATACTCTTCAAAGATCAACTATTGATAGTTGTTCCTCTTTTGATGACCAGTTTTAAAGCTACAATCCTTACGTTCTGTGTCCGTTGTCTACCTCTGTCCCAACGGAGAGGCAATTGCAACTGAAACAAAGATGGTGGTGTGTGTCCAATCTTATTGTCATTTTCAACCTGTAGGTGTCCTATACCCGACACCAGGGTCTACATTTCTTCATGAAAGTATAGGGAGAACCACCTCCAACCACTGCAGATGTGCTAGTTATTATTGATTAATATACTTTTACATTACAGATTGGTTAAAATAATGTTTCGGTTAGAACAAGTCCCGGGTTGTAGCCTTAAAGTTGTTTGAAAGCGCAGTTGGTGTTAGCTGGTGTTCAATCCCTCCAAGAGAAGGATCAGGAAGTATTTTATTTTTTTTGGTCGTTTTGTATGACTGAACATTCTGCAGCTCTGTAATCTATTCTAAGACCAAAATGGGTACTATTATATTTCATTATTGTGTTGTAAAGTTTTATAAATGTTGGGATTCCCTATCTATAATTAAACTTTTATAATTATGTTTTTATGTAAGAAAAACAAAACAAAAAAAAATGACAAAAAAAATAAAGGAAAAGTTTCAGTAGACTTTAGTTTCCACCATTTCTAAAAGCAATACATACATTTTCTGTTTTTCCTGCCCTCCTAAGAGGGGAAAAAAAGCATTTTGTGCAGAAGTTATTTTCCATTGATAATGTCGCAACAGTTCAAACTATGTCTTGTGTTCATTTTCTCAAGCTGTGCATGTATCAACTTTAGTTTACCAAAAATACAGTTAAGAGTGGAAAGGACATCACTGGCTTTACGTTACTGCTCTGCTTGCAGCATCAAACCCCAGAGACTACAATGCTTTTGGAACATTGCTTCCCAAACACTGACTGGGACCTATTTTTGTGTATGGGTCGTTAGTAAATATCCTTTTCTTTTTTTCCCCCCCTAAAATGTTTTCTTTTTCTATTTTATTTCAAATGAATTTCAAATAAATAATAAAGTGAAAATAGCATATCTACAATGAACAACGTGATTGGCTATTTTCTAGATGATTATTTCATAATCGACTAATAAATATTTTGGGTCTCAGCAGAAAGGGTTTGGGGACCAATGCTTTGGGAGACATTGTAGGCTGATGATTCTTTGTACAGCAAGGCTGCTTTATTCCGTTTTCTCCACCAGAGGGTGCTCTTGTGATAGAAATATTTGCTCATATTATAATACGTGGGCCTATTCATACCAGTGACTGAACACATTTGTCATTTGTCTTTTTTATGCTTTGGACTTTTGCCTCTGATGTAATACCCTTGTTTTTGTTTGATGTATTAAAAGTTCTGAAAATTGACTCTTGTCTATTGCAGACTAGTAGGCCTATATGCAG
Source organism: Protomyctophum bolini (assembly GCF_963924005.1). Classification (NCBI taxonomy): domain Eukaryota; kingdom Metazoa; phylum Chordata; class Actinopteri; order Myctophiformes; family Myctophidae; genus Protomyctophum; species Protomyctophum bolini. The sequence continues at coordinate 33,773,482 of NC_137874.1, read as the reverse complement.
TTTATTAGCCAAATGTTGATGCCAAATGATCAGTTTGAGTAGCACTGCTGGGGAACTCGTCCTCAACAAACAACTTGGATATTTTAACTGAGGCACTAATCCCTACATTGTTGTCCAACCCCTGAATCAAATAAAATGGGTGCTGGAAAGCTTATATGTTGTGCTGAATCCAACTTGGACTGGGCTGCCAGCTCTTCTGTGGCTTTTTCAGGGTCGCCGACTCACCATACTGCATGCCAAAGATATTTTTTAAAGATACATAAAAAGTGAATGTAGAGTTTTTTAAGGGATGGTGGGCCTGGCAGGGATGTATTCCTCTTAAACTCAAGAGCCCCTTTCTACACTTTTATTTTGTGTGGTGGTCACTGGTCACTCCAGGAAGCAGTGATGTAATTATGTTAATTGAGAACACGCATTTCAAGTTAAGTAGCCTACTTGAGCGCTCAAGTTAACTAGAAATGCACTCTGTCATTGTGGTCTACTTGTGCTCGAGCAGAGCGCGCAGCTTACCCCTGACTCTTCTCAACTTACCCCTGACTCTTCTCAACTTACCTTCCCTCCCTCTTTAAAATGTAACAAATAAAGACAAAACACATAAACAAACATTTAAAATAAAACTTACACCAATTAAACATTTAACTCCTAGACCACCCAACGTGCGAGGATATCTTGCCTATGTATGTATAGGCTATTCTCTTTCCCAATGTAAATTGCAAGCTTCTTTGGCAAATGGGTAAATAGAAACAGACAGTACGTATCAGCATCCATGGACTTTTCCCAAAACTTCACAATCCCCGATTGGCCGAGGGAGTCACTGACATACGCAGCCGAAAACAGTACTTGCACTCATGCTCACGCAAGTAATAATAACATTTATTTTCCTCTCTCTCAATGGCCACCCTGGGGCGTAAACCTTAACCTGCGTTGCAGTCAGTGACAAAATAAACCACAATCAATTGGTGTCAAAGACATCACTGAAAACTGCAGCCGGTTACAAGTGGGTATATCTGTAGATTCATTCTGTCAGGGGGAGAGGTGTTTGCTGGGGATTTTCATCTTTTGACCTCTATTCAACATCAAATATGAACTTAAACTGAAGTTTGGGGGTTTGACTCTTGGTCAGGCTAAATCTTTATGTATGTAAAGGCCAGACAGTCGCAACTCCTATAAGACTCCTTAGCCTACAACAAAACAGTTTTAAGGCCAGTCCGGCTACGCCAATGCAACTCCTTGCAACTGCCATTGGGGAAATGGCTGCAAGCATGTTGCAAGGAGGTGCATTGGTGTGGACTGACCTAAAGGCAATGAAGAAGGAGGCCAACTCCCTCCTCATGCTCTCTTTCATCTCCGGAAGGGAGGAGCATGGAGGGAGTTTACCTAAGAGATGTAGGCCTACATGTTTTTAGAGAGAGAGATTCGAGAGAAACAGTGCCTGCTCCATTTAATTTCAAACGTTTTTATGTCATGTATCCCCAAATTAACTGCCGTAACACCTAACCACCTTATATGAAGTGGTGTTTTGCCTAAATTACATTAAATTAAATTGTCTAAACTCTAAACTAGGCCGATCTGCCCGTTGGGAACACCTCCTCTTATTCTATCTATGCCTGTTGTACTTCGTTATCAGGGTACCCGTCTGTCTAGATGTCTCTTTTATGTTTATCTCTGTATCTGTCTGTGTCCCTTTTATGGCCATATAAAGAGATCCCAACCGCTGATCTGACCATACAAGGATTTGTGTATACTTTATCAATATATTTGGAGAACCGTCGATACGACCGACTTCACACTGGGCACCATATGGTGCTCATTCAGGTCCTCAAAATAAAATAAACTAGCAAATTAACTTAAAAGTTATTAACTAAATAAATTGAAAATTTGAGTTGGATAATGTACCGCTACATCAGTAAGTCACTGACATTTGACGACCACATTTTAATAAGGTTATTTAGTATTAACAGTTAAGTAAAACCAATTAAAACTAAATAACAAACACTATAGTATAATTGAAAACTATTTTAGTTAACAGGGGGAAAAAATGTATTTTGTGTGTGTCCGTAAACACACTCTATAGAAATGACTGTCTTTCCTACATGACACTAGTATTTTACCTCGCCAGATTCATCTATAAAAATATTTTAATTGTATGATATTTTTAGCGCAATACTATATTAATCTCACCCCTAAGAAAGGCCCCTTATACTACAAAAAAAGAAAGAAACAACAGCACTAAAACTAACTAACACTAAACGACTCTTACAGTTTTTGTCAACAGTTCTGCGCATAGAATGAGCACAGTTATCACGGTTCAAAGTCAAACTGTTGCCATTTTGCACACAGGTTGACCTGGCACGGTTTATAAAACTAAATAAACTAAACTAAACTAGCAATTCCACTAAAATGTATTGAAACCTAACTGAAACAATGTACAAAAATAAAATAAAAACTAATGAAAAACTATAATAACATTGGTTCGTTCTTGAGGTCAGTCACATTTGTACGGACAACCTGAAAATATAATGTCAGCGAAGGCGTAAAAAGGCAAAAAAAGAAATCAAGAAAAAAAAAACTGTTCAAACCAGAGTTATTGTATCTTTCATTAATATTTATTTGTATTTCTTATATATAATTTTTGTTGTTTAGTTTCAGTTAGTTTCCACAGTGGCTTTGCTCGTTTTTGCAAGATCAAGTTAAAACAATACAAGACAATCAGAAAACTGAAGACATTTTCTGCATATATTTTTATTTATTTTTATTTTAAGTTTAAAATTAATCAATTTAGCCGTTATTGCGCCTAACTACCCTTCCCATTTCTGTTGCCACTACCATTGTACCCAATCACCTTCCTTTGCCAGCGAGGAGCCCCCTCCCTCCCCTTCAACACCCCCAGTTGGAGTCGCTCGCTAGCTACAGAGGCCCTCCCCGCCCGAAAACAGCCCCATAACTAAGTTACAGCCTACGATCACAACTGATCATATAAGACGCCCAGTAAAGCCGAATTCACAGCGACGGAATCCAACCCCTAGAACCTGCGATCACCCAACATCCCCTTTAATGCCAAATTAGGTTTTTTAACTTAAAATGTATTTATTTTTTTGTCATTCACACGTTTCAGTTTAGTTCAGTTTTAGTGTTAACTATAATAACTTTGGTTCAAACACGTCTCCATGGCTGCAAGGCTTTGGCGCCTTTTTGGCCCTCCGCTTTTGGTTTAGGCCGTGCCTCTCTCAAATCTCCCCCGCAAGCAAGCAGTGTTGATGAGGTCCACAGCTGGTATTTTGGAGGTTTTTAAGAGCCGGTCTTCTGGGCCATGTACGCGTCCAGCTCTGCATCCAGGTGGCTCTTGGTCTTGGACATGTAGGTGTCCAGCTGGTTGTCCAACTGTTCCCGGGTCACCGGAGTGCGTTCGGCTCCCCTGCCCCTCCTACGCCGCCGCCCACCTCGGCCAGTGAAGCCGCCGCGCCGGTCACTCCCACTGCCACTATCATCACCACCATCTCTGGCTCCGACACCTCTGCCTCCCTCTCCGTGTACGGGTGCGACTCCACCACTCTGGGGCCTGCGCCTACGCAAGGCTCCACGGGCTGCCCGCCCGCTGCCTGTAGAAAGGGCTTCTTTCACGGCGGCTCCTCCACGACGCCCCCATCCTCTGGGCAGGCCGAGCATCCCTCCTACTCGGCCCATGACGCTCGTTCCCCCGCGCAAAGGCCGGCCAAGCCGGGTGCGAACGTTGCTCTTCTTTCCCAGTCTCTGTTGCAGGTCGAGCTGCTGCTGCATCAGCTCATTGTCCAGTCCAGACTGTGGAGGTTGGTGATCTATCTCCATCATCTGATGCTGGTTGCGGTAGCGGCTGTTGCGGACACTGGTCACCGGCCTCTGACGCCTAACGTTTCTCACCCTCAGTGGTTGCTTGTCCAGCCTGTGGAAGCGTTCGTCCAGAGACAGGTTGGTGTGGTGGTTCAGTGTGACCTTTGGGGTAAACCTCTTCTTTCCCAGGCGCTGGTCTAGCTGCTCTTGGTGAGACAGTGAGGCCATCGAAGGCCGGTTCTGCATGTGACGGGCCAGCTGGCGATCCCGGGCATTGGCCGCGTGCTTCTGACGCATAGCGGCTCTCGGATTCACTGTCGAATGGTTGTTCTTCCTCACCATGCTGTAGTGCTCAGTCGGAGGAAATTTGGTGGCACGATTCATTTTGGCCGTAGACGTCGCTTGTTATCAGACTCTGAATAAACTGTTTAAAGTATATAAGAGTTAGGTTAGCCAAAGCTAACCCACTTGTCAGCAAAAATACCGGCACGAATAGCCTAGCTTTGTTAGTTTAGTTAATCAAATAATAATAATAATGCAGCTACATACGTTTCATAGAAAAGTATCGGTCTGCTTCCGTTATGTTTCTACTTCCCAGAAACGTGTCGGGGCACGCATTTTATACACTAGGCTACATGCGTTTGATGACGTCACCCCTCCAACGAGCCCTGATTGGATACAGCCTCTGGATTCAGCTAGTCTGATGTCGGAGATCCACTCCTGATTGAACGTCGTCAGACAACGACTTGTAGTTGGAAAGCTTTGGCAGATTGTTGCGTAACGTAATGTCACAGTATTCGTTTTGCATGAAAAACACTCCTTGGCCTAAATTCGGCCATAGCCACTTACCGAAATGTGCCCAAATGTGCTGACCTCATCACTTTTGTGCTCACTTCATCACATTTGTGATGACAGCTATGCATAGGCGGCGGGTGCATAAGGCTAGGGAAGGCTTAGCCTTCCCAAAAATTATGCTGGGTATTTTTTTAAATATATATAATATATGTGCGCAGCATTATAGAAGGCTATTGTGTTTGTGTGTGTGTTGTCGCTGCCCCCTGGTGATCGCTGATCGGATATAGGCTATACACTATACAGCAACTGGCCTAATCAGCATATGATTGACTAGCCTACTATTGGTATGTCTGTAAACCTCGTCCTTCCAGTCGCTTTGTAGGCAGCAAAGAGTAGCGTGCGCTGGTTTGTTTTGGGAAACAGCAAAACGCAAAATGTCTTTTTCAAGGCAAAGATAAAGTAGCCTAATTCAGAAGAAGAAGCTGTGAGTCGGCTGTCAGAACGCAGTGCCCGCACGGTTCACAGTTCACACCACTGCAGCAAAACTGACACGTTCAGCGGAGTGACTGCTGTCTCTGTGCCGTCTAAGAGCCATGAGCCGCGACTCCCGGAGGGGCAGCAACACCGCCGGGTAATCTACACTGACTGACTCGAGACTTGAGAAAAAGACGTCCAAAAGTTGTTGTCTGTGTATAGGCTAATTCATTGGTAAAAGTATGCTAAATAACTCATTTTTAGACCATCTGGGAAATAAATAAATAAATAAATCCGCGGCGGCGGCCTCGCTCCGCTCGGCCGCGAGAGTCCCCCCCCCAACGCAATTCTATAGCCTACCCAAAGGTAAAACGCACCCGCCGCCTATGCAGCTATGGCTGTTTATAGGCCAAGGAGTGTTTTTCATGCAAAACAAATGCTTGGAATGGATTCAGAATCATTCCAAGCATACCCCCTCACAATTGTCACATGGTACTTAAAGCATGATGAAATTTGAGAAAATTTGCCTTAGGTCTATATTGGTTGTCTATGGTGTGGTATACAAAAATGGCCATAACATTTTTTCGCAATGTTTTTGGCAGAGCAGACCTCTCATTCTGTGGACCTTAATGACCAAGTGAATAGAGAAAACACAAATAATAGGTACGGCATGACATCACAGGTTAATCCTTAACCGTTGAGCTTTTGGGCCTGTGGCTCCCCGGATAATACTACACTTTTACTTTGATTATAGGTACATAGCCTAGATACAATGAATGAGTTCTGACTTCTACTCCTAATCTGAGTTCTGATTTCTACTCCACTACTCCTAATCTTAGTTCTGACTTCTACTCCTAATCTGAGTTCTGATTTCTACTCCACTACTCCTAATCTGAGTTCTGACTTCTACTCCACTACTACTCCTAATCCGAGTTCCCAGAAGTTTACGCCAGCTATGCAAGGCTCAAGAAACAAAACTGTGGCTGTGCAGTCTTAATAATTAAATAACCACTCCAACTTCTGGCCATCATCTTCCCAGAATAGCTCAGGTTTTTGTTGTTGCATTACATCAAATAAAGGAATTCTCAAAATCAATTCGCCAGACCCACACACCCCACCAGGTAGGATAGGACACATTGGGTTTGCCCAAATATGGAGCTGCCTACTCAGTCTCAGACTAGCACTGATGTCATCAAATGTCATCCAAGTAATCTGAGGGAACCCGTTACAAAAGGCAATCTCAGCTATTAGTGTAGATTTCCGTCCTACACAAACATTAAATTCCCATCGACAATGGGGAATTTTACATCAATGTCTGAGCAAATAGGCAGTGTCCATTATACGTCATGATAATGTACCATGATAAGCGGGCCCCTCACTTCACACGGTTAATTCCAGAAATCCCCATATATGGAGATCACCGTCATCAATATTACATCCAATGCCCTACTACAAGAACTATGATAAATGTACCAAGTACTCATGCGTTCTAATTTCTAACGGGCATTGCACTGGTCTCTCTACAGAGGGTATGCGCATGCATAAAGTCAATGGCAAATCGAGTGGCAAAGTGAGTTTAACGTCATTTAATGCAATCAGATTTTTCTGTTTGGATGGGCTGTCAAGGCCGGAACGTTTTCTTTTGGCCAGTCAGTAAAAAAAATCTGAACAGACATATTCACTTCAATATGTCTGGGTCCCCACCCACTCACTCAGGGTTGACGTGTCACACCTGTAGTGATGGGAGGGGCACCAAAATGTGGTGTTTAATTGGGTAATGGGGGCACTCCCTGATTATAAATGTACAAACTTGTGTGTATGTTCACATGACCTGATGAAGATCAACACAGATCGAAACGTTGTCAGCATTTAAATAAAGAACGTCTTACCTTTACCTGTGGTGTGCGGGCTCCATCCTATCTACATGAAGTTTCTTTTAGCCCAGCACCCAGCCTGTCGATAGCCCAGCTCCAGTCAGTAGGCGTTGCCACAAAATGTCCAGGTATGTCGTCACGCACATCCCCTCTATTGTAAAGGCCCCCGCAGCAGGTACTGCTATAGCAAAACAAGGCGCAACAAATATAATAATCAGAATTAATTACAAATTAGTCTGTAGTATGGTGTCATCTTGTAAGTCACTTATCAGAACCAATTAATTTACATTCATATCAATTGACCATTCCTCCATTTCTGAGTTATAGCACAGAAGACACCGCTTTTAGAAATATTACAATATTACTACTGAAATGCTTTTAATTGAATCATTTTCCCGGTCAACACAGAACACAAAGGCATGACAAATAGGGCACATTTTTATATCCTTTAATTACCTCTGTAACATAGCATGGTTGATCATTCTAAATGCCATCAGAGTTCATCTGAGAACAGTTTCCAATTCAATACAACATGAACAGAAAGCAGAATTACCCCAGAGTTTCATGACAGCAAATTTTTACTTCTCTGACGAGTACTTCCAGTCCACAGGACATAATGTACACACACACACACATTGTATTTTCCACTTGCCTCGAACTTCAGATTTCCTACAACAGCCTGTCCTCTTTTAACGTGATCGAGGATAGCACAGAACAAATGCATATACAGGAAAACAAAATAAAACCCAACAATATTAAATCTTTCAGTTCCGTTCTGAAAAAGGAAAGGAGAAACAAAAGAAAAGAAAAAAAAAAGCCTTTACTCAGTTCTCAAAATGAAAGTAAAAGTTCAGTATAAAACAGAACTGTAGCGCTTAAAAATGGGGGAAAGGGAGTGCTGTATCATCTAGGGGGGAGGGGGATAAAACGCGGACTATACACTTCCTGTGATTATATAAAGCCTGGAGAAAATGTGTGGAAACTGAAGAGCTTTTTTAATTTATTTTTTAATTTAAATTATTTGTGACACACAAGCGGGCTAAAATGGACCATGCTGTCAGTACACAGAAAAGGGGGTTGAGTGGATGTGGTGGTCGGTCTAAATATACTAAATGTGATGAATATTAACAAGTATGAACAGCGTGCCAGTGCAACCAGTATAATTGGGACGAGTCCTCTTCAGTACGTGTAGTGTTGGCAGGATCCTCCACCGAGCCCTCCCTCCCTCACTTCTCTTCACACCACTGGTTCTCTTTGCGTACCTGAATAGGAAGCACAGGTTAATATTATAATAATACATTGTCAAGCATGGTCTAAAACAAAATAAATATAAATCACAGGCATGGTCTAAAACAAAATAAATATAAATCACACATTTGTGAAGTGACAAGTGAGTGGTGCCTCTTGATGATGATGAATCCTTTTCAGGCCTACATGGCATATATAACGTTTATATGGAATGAAACGGGGCACCCACTTTCAACTACATGACATCAAAGTAATTACTTGTGCAATCAGAGCACGCAGGTACTGTGATTGCGTCCTCTCTCGTTTACATTTGACGTAACCATCAACAGCCAATTAAAGGACCACCATTCCTGGTGACGTAACTAAGGTACGATCATTGCAAGGTTGGTATAAGGGTCAATAACGGGTCTAAAGGATGTAGTTGTATTAGACATTAGTTTGTAGCACTCAAAGTAGATATAATATGAAGCGGTGATGCCAGTGGTGAGCGCACCTCATGGCACGCTCTGCTTGCGCACAATTAGTTGGCATCTCGACAAGAGTGCATTTCTTGTTTTATTTTGCAATTGGCCTGGCCTGAAAAGGTTATGCAGAATAAAAGGATCCGTAGAAGGTCCACACACTGACACATGTCACGACACACACACACACACACACACACAAAGCCACGACAACAAAGTGCAGTGAACATGTGTTGTGCAGTGAAACCCTACACCATCTTGACATTACCCGGAGGGCCTGTACTGAACAAAGTGCTTTGCCGCACATTGTGAGCTTGTATATTTACTATTCATGAAAGGTTTTGGGGACATATGACCCTTGCTTAAAATAGGAATGCCAGGTTTAAAGCTTTAATCCATCAAATTGGATTACACAGCATGATCATAATATGATGTCCTCATGCTTCTGTAAGAAAGTAAACATGGACATTTCCCAAACAAACAGACCTCCCCACCCAGTCTTCTTTGGCGGTTGGGAAATAAATGATGCAGAACCACTGCTTGTGGGTCTTCCAGTATATGATCACACCCATTTCTATGATGGATAGCTTCTAGTTCCGATGCTCTGGCTATGGCCATGCCAGACTACAGTATGCCTTTTCCAACCGGCTAAATGCAAAGATGTTTCTTTGCAAATCTCCTACACACAGACCTGTGAACCAATAGGACCCACCGGATGTGCGCCAGCTGATTTGAATCCGCCCCTCTAGACCAGAAATCACACAGGCTGGGGCAGGATAAACTGATTTATTGCTTTTAAATGTTCAAAATATATTCATATGGCCCTGTTGCACTTCACTATTTAATTCTCGATGAGGCGGACCATTAGGATACACTTATTTTGCTAAATAAACGGACGAATATCACCCAAAAACATATATGCCAATAAAAACAAACGATTGGACTCCATATATTCTCCATATCGTCCAACCAGTTAGTATGCATTAAAGTTGAACGCATACTCCATTGCATGACAGTGTTACCTGCCAAAAATAACTGGTCATGTTTTCTTGGCTTGTATGCGAGTGTTAAACAGGCATAAGTCAGTATTAACAGCATAGATGGGTGGTGTACCTGGGCTTCTTCCTCCTCTGTGAAATCATTTTTTATATTAAACGTCTTCCTGATCTCCTCTGGGGTTTTGCCTTTGATCATGTTGGCCACCGTCTTGCAGGTGACATCTAACAAGCCTTTGATGTCCAAATAGTTGGCAGCCTACAGAGCAAGACAGAAGAGATTGAACAAAAACACATTAGACTTTAGCCAGAGCACTGGAACAACATCACGAGTGCAGACATTTTTTAGAAAAAGGGGGGGGCCCAGCAGAAATCAAACCCTGCACACTGACAATCAGTAGCAAGGCTACCAACCGATGTGGACACACAAATGATGACGTCGGCATGCCCTGGTTCAAGGAGACAGGGGCCCGGAGGGGTCCAATCTACTCGGATGACAGTGGCTCTGAGCTTTGGTGTCATTTCCCAAGACCTCACAGCCGTATGTCAATCTATTGCCCAATCAATCACAGCCAGTGCACAAGTCAAGAGGACTTGCCTGGCCTAGCTTCCGTGGGGTGCAGGCGTTTATTCGACATAACAAAAAGTCCGACATGAGCGGCGGGTTAAAAAATCACCCGTGCTGTGGGTTACAAATCACAGGCTGTGGCTCCCGACATGCGTTGCCAGTTATAAGTCACCCGTGCTGCGCGTTTCATATCACCTGTGGCGTCCGTGTGCGACGCCACAGGGGCTCCACTGGACGCGGGTCAAAAAAACGAACCGGGGCAATGTTAAAGCAGTCACCGAACGCAGCCGGATGGACAGTGGGTGGAAATGTCACCGAACGCAGCCGGATGGACAGTGGGTGGAAATGTCAGGTATAGACTAGTACTTTTCAAGTGATGTGATGGTGTGATGGTAGATCTTGTAAATCTGCTATTTTCAATATATTCCACACAATCCAACAGATGAATGGACACAATTCAGACGATTATGCAGATGTGTGTGTGTGTGTGTGAGTGTGCCCACCAGAATGAGTTCAAACAGGGTGCCTTGGTCCACTTTGAGGAACTCCTGGTCCCACACAGGAATGTCATCCGTCCTCTTCTCCTTGTTCTCGTCATCCTCAGGGGGAGGGGGGTCGTCTTTGTGATGGGTGCACCACTGGATCACCTAAAACGTCCATGCATGTCAATTTAAAACTAAATTGGGCTTCTCTTCCCTTTTTTATGACAAAATCTAACAAACTAATATAATAATGCAGTTGGGTGGAAAATAATAATCCTAGTTCCAATGCACAGCACTTTTTTGAAAGATCTACAAGCTCATAGCACGCCGCTACGAGCTTGTAGGTCTGCTATTTTTGAAAGATCGAAGAACGACATAGAAACATAGCTTTTTCAGAAAACTGTCAGGATGTAGAAGACATTTTTAGAATCTGATCTCAGGTCAAAATGGGATATATATCTCAGGTCTAATCCCTGGTTTCTTAGACCATGTGTCAAACTCTAAATAGGTCACAGGTGGTTCGAGCATCACTAACATAGTGGTGTTTTGTTTAGTAATACCCAAAAGGTCAGACCAAAGAAACGCTGTGTGACCAAAGTCTGATGAAATTTACCGCCCGGAAACAGACTGTCAAATATGACTGACTATCATAAATCATACACCTCCCTGACAATATCGCTGGGAAAATTATTTTTGGACCATAATGTTTACAATTTTAACCCATATAGGCCTGAAAGAATATATATATATATTATTTTTTTCAAAGATTTGTGCCGCGTTTACAATTTTTCAAAAATAGCAGACCTACAAGCTTGTAGATCTGCTATTTGTCCATAGCTAAAATATAACATAATGCTTAGTTAAAACACCAAAATGGGTTAAGTGAAGTCACACCAACGTTTGTTACGGTGTATCAAACAATTACCAGTGTCAACTGAGCACACAGTAAATACTAGGGCTGACCCAAAAAAATCGATTAATCGACGTTCAATCGATACGCACGGGAATCGATTTTTAAATTTTGAATCGAATAGTCATTTTAAAAAAAGCGTCCGCTTTTGGTCCGCGAGACGGCCCCATTTGGTCCGCGAGCCATGCTTGCGCCTCGCAGCACCTCGCAACGCCTCCTCTTTCCCCGTGTTAACAAGGAAGGCAAGCGCATGCACCACAGCTCAGTGGACATTAAATATAGGCTACCTTGTTTGATAAGTCATATAAAAACATTACTTACACGAAAATGAAAATATAAACTTCACAGATTATAGATCACTTGGAATTATAACAATCTGTTGAGTATTGCCTGAATAATGCCACTATAAAATCTCAACTTTTATCGATGAGCCATTACGCTGCTTGGATTCACATGGTGAGTGCGCTCAGTGCACCGAAGAATTGATATTTTTTGCTCCTACAGACCCAGACCAAAACACCTTTTCTCTTTGGCATTTAATTGCACCTGATCGTATTATTGTAATAATGTAGCATATACTATTTGCCTGTGTTTTGTCTTTTAATTATGCTTTTTTTTTTTGCGCCGATGGTGATGCGATGCTCCACTTGTTTCAGCCTGCAGGCCTACAGCACTTTGGTCAGCTTTTATTGTTTTAAATGTGCTATATAAATAAAGTTTGATTTAGGCCTATATTGGAGCAGGTGCTGGCAAATAACTAATTACTGTAATGCAGTGAAGTTGCGCAAATGTCAACTCAATTAGCAAGTGGAGCTGCATGCATTCTGCACTGCAGTCTGCAGATCTCTTCTTAGAGTTTACTTTAATATTATGGTTTACTTTCAACCATAAACCATAATATGATTGACAAACCTTGGATTATAATTCTTCATCGACCAACAGCGCATGCAGCATGACTATGAGGTAAATTTAACTATGTGGGATTTCTCCATCGGCATCGCATGTCGATAAAAAAATGGGATTTCACTAGTGGCATTATTCAGGCAATACTCAGATTGTTATAATTCCAAGTGATCTATAATCTGTGAAGTTTATATATTTTTTCCCATACGCACACTCACAGTCACATTAACTTTATGATCAATCAAATCAACCGTGGTTGATTTTATTTCTGACAAGTGTCAGGCTTGAAAAGTTCATTCATGTTACCGTTCGTTTACAATTGACAGAGGAGTTTGGATTATATATATTTTTATTTGATGGAGAGGTAATGCCTGTTTCAGGCAGTTGACTTGTTACGGTCGGATGTTTTATTAAGCCAAATTATTTGTGCGTCACTGCTTTCATGAAGGCTGCTACAGTTGTTGCTTATTGTTTAAAATAAATGAGACCAATACAAGCATGCCTTTCTCTCCGCTATATCGTTGTTTAAGCCAAAGAGTCACTACTCGCTCGCGCGCGCACCCCCCCCCCCCCCCCCCCGTTGACGTTTCGAAGCGTCGACGTTCGAAACGCGGGAATCGATTTTGAATCGATCATCAAATACGGAATCGAAGGTCAGCCCTAGTAAATACACGTTTAGAATTTGTTTGACAAAAAATGCGTAACCAGACTATTATGAGATGTAGTTGGGGTATATTCTATATCTAATGGTTTGGCTTTTTTCTTATCAGATTATCGGTATAGATCCAATAATGTGGCAGACTACCCAATTATAGGCCATCCAACCATTGTATGCGACACAACTCGGTAGAGGTGATTATAATAGAGTGTGTGGGTAGAAGAAGTCACTGGGTTCTTGTGTGGTTATGGAGGTCAGTGGGGGTCTCATGTAGGAGTGTAGTGGCCCAAGGGACCCAATGAGGGGTGGGTGTGGAGGTAACCACGTTATGATTGCAGTTTGCACACACGGTTGGTCATTGATTCGCATGCGTCCTCGCTTGTTATTGAAACACCCGGTAGCACTGTAGTGTGTTGCAGAGCATCTGACGTCCTAGACCTAGAATGCCTGTGATCATTTAATTATACTTCGTAAATTTTCATGTATCTCAGGCATAGATCGCTTGCACCAGATCCTGGTAGATATGAAAATTTGCGGCATAAATGTGATAAATGCTCCGTTTGTACTCACCCATTAAATAATTCCAAAGACGTGGACTGAAATATGGTCCTCTAGTTTTATATCCATGTGAAAGTTCTGGCACAAAACGCGTATTTAGTGAATTATCTCCACTTTTTCAAGAGATGCACACAGACGCCTTTCTCTCCGGCGAGGGGGGGGGGGCGGAAAGATCGATGAACTGATTTTACAAATACGTCCTGTTTACCGCAGACGTCATCACCAATTGACCAGGGAAAGACAAAAGTTTGCAGTCACACAATTGGCAGGTGGTGTGATTAATTACCCAGCAAAGCACCTGCCAATTGTGTGACCGCAAACTTTTGTGTTTCCCTGGTCAATTGGTGATGACGTCTGCGGTAAACAGGACGTATTTGTAAAATCAGTTCATCGATCTTTCCGGCCCCCCCTCGCCGGAGAGAAAGGTGTCCGTGTGCATCTCTTGAAAAAGTGGAGATAATTCACTAAATACACGTTTTGTGCCAGAACTTTCACATGGATAATAACTAGAGGACCATTTTTCACACCACGTCTTTGGAATTATTTAATGGGCGAGTACAAGTGGAGCATTTATCACATTTAGGCCGCCCATTTTGAACCCGAACAGAAATTAACCTTGGTGTTCTATGGCTCTGTATGTGAAATACTGTACTTACTGTATGTAACAACGAGAGCCGTTCTAGGGCTACTGACGTCCGAGCCTGTTCTTTCACTACCAACGCCTCCATGATTGGCGCTCGGCTGCATGCAAACGGGGGAGGTTTTCCCACCATGAATTGCATTGTTTAACTCCCGTCCGGTAGCAGGCTAGCAGCCGGTCCAATCGAGCTATAATCATATGGAGGCGTTGGTGGTGAAACTTAAAGGAGGGTCGGTCATTAGTCCTACAACCTATCTCAAACCCTCACCTCCCACGGGGCAGCACACCTAAATCTAACCATGACCCTCTCCCAACCCTTATCGAACCCCTCACCAACCTTAATCCGGTCGTTAACGCACCCCTCACCAACCTTAATCCGGTCGTTTTAACGCACCCCTCACAAACCTTAATCCGGTCGTTTTAACGCACCCCTCACCAACCTTAATCTGGTCGTCTAAACGCAACCCTCACCAACCTTATGTCTAACCAATTACTAGTCTAAACTAATTATGCACCCCGGACGGGACTGCATGCCTTTGACAGCACAGTCAGACAGAAAAGATGAGAGAATACAGAAACACCGACCCGAAGTCAAGTGTTTGCATTGGCACGACTGCATGGGTAACTTTTGCGAGAGACAAATAAATCCTCTCAAATCTCTAATTGACAAACATAGCAATTTAGCAAGTGTTCCGCAGCGCCGTCTAATTTAATGCAAGAGAACCGAACTTGAGCACTTATGTCAATTACGGCTGCCTTCCCCGTCAATAAATGTATTCCATTTCATCCTATTCCTACCGGTTGCGTGGTGTAATAAACTTTCGATTTAGAACTCCAGTGACTTCCATTATTCCTGTAATTTCATCTTTTAGACGCTGCCATGATGTCAGAATAGAAGGGGGACATCGAATCGAGCACAACTGACTTATAATTGCGCACGGTGTTGCGTGCAGCAAATAGCAGATATACAAGCTCACAGCACGTAGCATTCGCGAGCTTGCAGATCGTGCGCAGCAGTGTGCACGAGTCACACCAACACTTCAGTGTCGCCGTGTCGGGTTACATTCAGCAGCCCGTGGTGCATTCTGAGCAGAATATATTATTCTAATGCATATTATTTGAGTGCGAAATTGCGAATGGAAGCTTGGTAGTTTGGACTTTGGAGAGATCTCTTGACTAGTAGCAAGTATATGCTGCGCTTAATGTCATTCACACTGTGGCCATGGCTTTATACACCCCCCACCCCTCTTATTAAATGTTTTTGCAGATTCGCACTGATCTCATAAATGGCGGAAATCCGTCCCCAGTACCACGCTGGGCAAGACCTACGCTGTAGACGGTATAATTTGTTTTGGGCGGAAGTTGACGTCGACGCTTTACAAATCAGTTTACATTCTCTGTGTATGAAACAAGTGTTGTGATTGGTCGAAAGAATATCGTATCCGGGGGAAATGCATCCGACGGATGTTCAGGCCGACACCTCCGCCGATACCGTCTCTGCCTTAGGTTGTGACCAGGCTTTTCTCTTCGCAGATGAGTAAGCCTGGGACCGAGGCTATAGGGGTACAGTCATTAGTCCGACACCCTAACCCCAAACCTAATCGCAAGCACGACGCAACGCATGTTGGGAGCAACGGGGAGTTGCACATGTCAGAGTTTCGGTGTGTCGGATAAGCGGTGCACACCCCGACCATAGTGCGTTATATTACCTTCTTGAGGATGGCAGCGTTTACATTAGGGAGAGGAACTGGATCATCATCTCCTTCATCGTCCATTCCCAAATCTAGATAATATGCAAATACAAAGACCAATTGTACTCCATCACCCTGTAGTCACTTTCATTACAAATACATATATCGACATTATCCACATGTGGATAGAATAGCCAACTTAACATGAGAGCGAAACCATAGGCTGAATTTGTTTTCATGTAAAGCTTAGAAAACACGGCCTTATCGTACACTAGTCTGATGTAAGCAAAGAAAATGGAGCTAATAAAATAATAGGTTAGACTTAGGTGTGCTTGCAACATTTACTTTTAACGCTCAATAATACATTTAGTTTATTACTGTTCTATACAGTTTGGCTCAACACCAAGACAGTGGAGGATGTGCGTTAAATTGATCACACATTTGATTTAGGTGTGCCCAATGTGCAAAGCATTGACAATACTGTTGACTACTGCCAGTGATTTGCACACTGGCACACCTAAAACTAACAGCCAGGCCCATTATTAATGCTGCAATCCAAAAACATTTGTCCTCCTCCTAGCATTCAAACACGGGTCACAGACCAAATTTATACCACTACCACACAAGATACAGAAACAAGTTTACACCTGTATACCTGTGAGATGACAATAAAGATGATTCCATCACAGTCTACAATAAGAACAGCAAGCCATTTTATTGTATCCGTCTTTTGTTTTAAACCTGTACAGAATTGGCCTAGGGTTTTATGGCCCTTGCATGAGTAGCCAACACTGTATGTTGCTAGGTGCTACTAGACAACTAACGATGATCAATAACAGCACTGTACCTTCTAACATAGTCTTGATGGTGACAGATTGTTTGGCTATTTCAACATCCACCTCGAAGATCTCTCCATCCGAACTTTGTAACTTTATTGTGGGCATATTCTGGAACAACAGAGAACACTTCAATTAGTTATGAGCAACAACGTGATGTATCAAACTATTTCAGTTACATACATTAAACGGTAAACACAAGTTAAGTCTAATCTTGACTTGTTAGTTGACATGCAACTGACAATTCGTAACGACTACTAGTACACACTACAGTAAAGTTGTGTTTTAATTAATACAAAAGGAACCAAACGTACACTTGACTTGACTAAAACATTCGTAACTCAAGTTGTGTACACATGGACCCCAGCCCAAGATAGTATACTACAAATCAACCCTTACAGGTCCATTTGGTTCCCTTTTGTACACCAGAGTTAAATTATAACTCGGGATTTTACTTTGTAATGTTAACTACCAGCAGCTGACAATGACAAGTAGTGCACAACTGAATTATTACTTTGTAAAGACAAGTAGACACCGCCACAAAAGGGAACACACGTATTCGGCCGCTGTGCTGCCTTCAGCCAAATATAAGCCTAATTCGATATAATCACGACATGTCTTTAATATTGTCATTCCCCAATTATAAACCAGACCCAGGCTACCAGTTAGCTACTCAGCTAAACAGGTTAAAGCTGCTCAGTGCTGCTTACCGACCGGGAAACAGGGACGCTAGCTCGTTAGCTTAGCTAGCTGGTACGGACTTGTCGTGAAGTTTAAGGTTCACGAGTTCACGTTACGAGTATTTCATTTTAACTAGCTGCCTCTTTTTGTATCATTACTGTCCAATGTACACATTCATGTGCTAAATAACTAGCGGGCTAGCCAGTTTACGCCAACTTGTAGCATGACGCCAGTAGCATCTGAGCTAATGTGTTAGCACTGTGCGTTGTCAGCAAGGCCTGGTATAGCAGCATCCACCTCCTGGCTCCCAGATATATACATTCAACACTGGGACGTAAATAAAGGTACAAATGTGCTCTAACTTCTACGTTGAACCGTTCATAAAACGTGAATAATGTGTAAACATTGTAAGTTGTTACTTACTGTGAATGTTTGAAGCCAACTCAACGCTCAAAAGTCAATAGCAGTACAAACAACAAGACGGGCAGCAAGCAATAAACAACTAGTACTGATAGCTTCTCTGGCTCTCTGCTGGAGTCTACATCCCATAGCCCGGGTGGGACGGGATGTCGCGCTTTGATTGGCTAGTTGGGTTGCAGGGTCAACTGCTATTTTCGTTTTTTCCCCTCAGGTTCAGAGTGAATTGAACCGCCTAGCCAATAAGTGTCCATAGTGCCTCCCGGCCATGGGATATCTTTCGCTTTGTCACATTGATGGGAAGGAAATAAGGTGGCGGATGGAACCTCTATGGATGGAACAACTAAACAGTGCTGCGCTTAAATAATATTTTAATATGGCATGTTTTGTACACGGACTACTATATTATATCATGTCTTTTAATACATTAATTATTTTATTTATAGCCATCTAATCAGTATCATATATATATGGTGTGTGTGTGTGTGTGTACACCTATTTTTTTTTTTACAGTCTATGGTGTGTACACATTAGTACTCTGGTGTAGCATTGCATAGTGCCATAGTACAATGCATACCAGAATGTATTG
This sequence comes from Protomyctophum bolini, assembly GCF_963924005.1. Classification (NCBI taxonomy): domain Eukaryota; kingdom Metazoa; phylum Chordata; class Actinopteri; order Myctophiformes; family Myctophidae; genus Protomyctophum; species Protomyctophum bolini. Next base: position 33,754,895 of record NC_137874.1, on the reverse strand, counting down.
GATAATGAACCCAATCCCACTTTTAATGTAGTAATTCTACCACAAGATGGCGCCATCTACTCAGTTTGAAGTTTGACCTAGAGAGGAATCCTTTCAAAGATGTTAAAAAGTTTAAAAGAAAAATCAATACATTTTTGCTATAGCAAATGGAATCTTTCATGTAAACAGATTAGTAAGATGGTCACCATTTCACGCAAACATAGAAATTGAAACCAGGATCAAGAACAGACTTTCATCTTTATTATTCAAATGGTTGGTTAATACAGACTCTAGTTCAGTAGGAGCCACCGAGCCAGTGCGTTTACATGTGTGAACATCCATTATCTCGCTGCTATTACACACTGGCTAGTCTTCACATAGCCCGATGATCCACGACCTCCACCAATTTAATATAAGGGCTAGAATATCTGTGAGAACGGCCACAACTGGTTATTTTCGACTCCCAAGAAATAAGCAAACAGTGTCCTGAAATGCATTACAGGGGTTCTGGATTTGTGTCCATCATGCGCTATGTGTCTACGGCTCAGTTTCAGAGAAGGTTCTCAGAACCTAATTTGGGCCCTGCTCAGAAGCTATACTGATGTACTCCCCCACTTCAGGGGTGGTCCTGGTTATAACTTATAACGGAAATAAAAAAACATCACAGAATGTCCCAGGTTGTGGAAAGTTTCAGGTTACAGAAGGCCCTGGTGTTACCCTTCGGAGTCAAAAAGAGCCATAATAAAACTGCTTTGAAAACAAATATCGATCTTGCAATGCAGTTTTGTTTTCTGATTTCTCCCCCCCCCCCCCCCCCACCCCACACAGTTCTTAGCGCATACTGTACATTTATTTTAGATGTCACCCAACATGTCAGTAGACGGAGGGTATATGAAAGGTTTTCCTGAAATGTACTAGAGAAAACAATAACCACACATGAAAACAAATTGAACCTTGAACTTCATCGGTTATATATCTGGGAAATGAAAAACGAATCAAATCGGAGATCAATAAAATGATAGAAAAACATTCCATAGTGTGAAACATCTTCGTCAACCTCTTGAACCATGAACTATTGAGGTGATTTTATACGTTTCTTTAGATTTACAAAAGTGCAAACAAGGCATGTTTCAAATATCTTACAAAAAGAATGAAGGGATCCACATAATAAAACCATGGCATGTGGGAGTCACACAGCTGGGATTTGAAGGAGCAACCTACAGTATCAATACTGCTTTCATCTCGTATGAGTCAGCCAAGCTAGAAAGGTACAGGATTGAAGAATTATCACGTCGCCGTTGTTGCAAAATAGTGGCGTTGATGAAAAAGGGTCATCAGCAATGAATATTGTGATGAATATGGCAAACACTTTTTTTTTCTCCCCCTCTTTGGTCCATCCATAGACCCAGATACATATTTCTTTCTGAATGCGCAAATAGATATTTGTGTGAATATACAATGTACACTGCTGTTATGCTTAATTTATACACGGTCAAAATATAAATCACACTGCTGTGTTATACTTAATTTATACAGACAAAGTATAAATCAGGCTTCACCCCCCCACCACCCATTCACTTCCCGGTCATGGTATCTGTTGTAGGTACTGTAGTTTCATATTATGGTGTTTATCTGTTGACGATGCTGTAGTTTCATATCATGGCAATACTGGACTGGACTTTAACCTTGAACTGTACAGGGGTCAAAAGACAGGCGTTTACAGGAAGTAGTCTGGGGTGCGACGAGTGACATGGGGCTCCCCTCTGCGTGGCGCGGGGTCAAACTGCAGGCTGGGTAGGAAAGAAAGAAAATAATAATCAGAAAACACCACTGGAATCAACTCTGCTGAGGAGAGGTACACAGGGAATAAAGGCAGAATACACCATCACATCCTGAGTGTTAAATTAACTCTGTTCACCATCATTCTTTTACATACTGCAAAATGATTGACAATATTAACTGGTTCAGACCGTACGACGTGTGGGCATGTCATAACTAATCCAACCGGCGGGTTGCTAGGACGCATTTTCATTGACATCAACCGAGAGAAAAATATTCTGAATCTTTTTGAGTTGGCCTCCAAGGCCACCATACTCTTCGTCCCGTTTACTTCCCTGTTTACCGCTGCAGAAAGAATCCTATCTCCTAATCTAGGGAGCTCTCCGTGGTTTTGATCAGATGGATATACTAAGCTCTTCATTTCTGACTTCTGACCTGCCTCTCGTTCAAAATATGAACGCGAGGGACCATCAAGCAACTTTTATTGAGGTAAGCAAAAATATGTCTCCCGGTTTTTTTCCGGAACGGAAATGGGGGGTTTACAGAGTAAAAGCGGCCATATCTTCCCAGCACCCCGAGCTTCTATTTAGAAATAAATCCTGCCGCTGATTGTGCTAAAGGAGACAGTGGGTTAGTTTCAATGTTTTTGGTCATACTTACAAGGAGTATTTAAGGGTGTCGTCTAGTTCCATGATAGCTGCCTGGTTCCCACAGCGGTAGCAGTAGTTTGGAGCACTGAATATCGTCACCACGTTTCTCTCGTGACACCAGTTGTAACCCTGAGGGAAGCAGATGCATTATTAACGATGAAAAAAGGCTACTAATATAGTACAGATCTAGCAGTACTACAATATTAAATAGTCTTGAATGTAGAAATAAGCCAAATGCAACCGTGTAACCAACTGTGTCATTCCTAAAAGTAGGCAGTGGTGTGGCATGTTTAGTTCACGGGACTACAAGTCATGGTATACATTTTACAGCATACATTAAGACTAAAGTATACATTGCTTGATTTACGAGGAAGCCATTGGATTCCAATGATTTCAGTACAGTACAAAAGTCAACTTGCATACTGTAGACTTGAACCATGCTGACTGAGATAGATAATCTGACATGCTTGAAATAGTCTAACATGCTAAATTTCACTGTGAGGCAATTTCTGTTTTCCGTTTTACAAACAAAATTCTAAGAATATTTCCAAATTATCTTTAAGGCAACATTGGCTCAATCATTCAGGGAAATGTTTTTTTTTGGAAACAAATGTACGATATATGGCCAAAGCTGTGATCATACAGCCGGCATGAAACTTTAAATTAAGCATACATTTAAAATGTGTGTAAAACACAATGTACGTCCAACTCAAGAATGTGGAGCGAGTTCTGCTGTTAGAATCTAATTAGATTGTTCACAACACCTGGAATTAAATCAAGGCAACTATAAACAGATCAAACATGCTGGAGACAGTGTGGCCACAAGGAGGCAGGCCATGCTCATACATCCTGCAACGTGTCCCAAAATTCATAAATACTGACAGGATATCCACTCCACCATAGAGACTATTTTGTGTTTTAAGATGCCTCAGACTTGTTCTTTGTTATTTTTGGGGGAATATTCCAGAAGATTTATTAACACGTGACAAATATTTAATGAAGATCCTCTTAGCAACAAGAAAGAAAGTGATGGATGGACATATAAGGGAAATATACGTCATGGAAAAACTAACATTAATTTCATACTCAGGCTTCAAGAGGACAAGTTTCACAAAAAATGGGAAAAGTGGGATCTCTTCCTTCAGCCCTTTTATTTGGCAATGTATGAGGAAAGAACCATTCTAGTATTAGTATTATTTAAATAAAATGCAGACTTTTTTTGTATTGTCTTGTCTTTGCCTGTTGGTATGTTTGCTTTTGTTCTTGAAATACTTTTCTCAATTTAAAAAAAATCACACCCGTGTGAAGTGAGGGGCGCTAATATATTAAAGTCTAACTCATGTTGATTAGGTGATGTAATAGTGATGTAAAACAAACGGTGCCATTAACAAACAATAAAGAGACAATATGACGTAATGAGGGACAATATGACGTAAATGTTCCCTTTGAACTAAAAACAAACATTAAACCTGTATATACGCACGTACACACACACACACACACACACACACACACACACACGCATGTTACCTCCATGACCAGCTGGTGGGCGCGGGACACCAGCGTGAGGCGGTTGGCATGGTTGAAGGTCTCGGAGATGTCCTGGCCAAAGGTGTAGCCGGCACCACGAGGAGAGATGCCCCAACCGCCACGGTCATCTGGATCTGACCACAGCAAGTCGCACATGGGACCCTATTGGCAGAGAGACAACATTTCAGGTGACCAGACCGGTACACATACGTATTTCGGAGCGCTATAGGCTTTTGATTATGGGTCAATTACAAGGACTCATTTGATCAATGATGACTTATCCCTCAGTAACACATTCTTTTGGCATTATTATTTTTGCATTAGTTGCCATTCATTTTTAGTCATTATTTGTAAACCGTTTCTGACTGGCCTACCATGCCGAGTTATGTTATTAGAATTCATAGATTGATTAATTGACCCTTCAAACATGGCCTCTGCCCTCTGGAATAGGCCCTACATTTTGCGACAGTAACAGGTCTACAAACACGCAATGCAACACACTGTGAGCTTGTAGATCGGCTATTTTCAGACGAAGAGACTTGGTACAGACCCCCTGGGACATCAAGCACGTAAACTAAGTTTAGGGTTTAAGTGGCGAGTTACCTCATGTGGGACTTCCTGCAGACGGTCCAGTGCTCTGATGTGATCCAACGTGTCTATGGATGGCGATAGGCCTCCGTGAAGACAGAAGATCTAACATGAGGAGGATGCAGAAGATTAGAGGTGTCACTTTCACATGCACTGCCTACAAATGGATTTACAAGCAACTCTATAAGTCTATATTTCTCTCCATCTATCTCTCTCTTCTTGTATACTCAAATTGTGGTCTACCGGCACTCACAGGAGGTCCTTGAGGCAGTTCAAGTCGGTCCCCAGCAAAAATGTGTTACAGCAATAGGGCATCAAAATCAGTTTAACCACTTTGACCTTAATTATACTTTGGATATTCAAACAATAGCTGATCTACAAGCCCACAACACTGAGCTATAATTTTCCAATTGCAATCATTGCTGTATGTTTCAGCAACAGGGGTCTCCCCATCTATCCAGCTCTTTATCAAAGTAGATGTCGGGATAACAATTTGACCCACTCAGGAGGGAGAATTCCACAAAGGCAATTTATGAGCTTCAATTTTATAGTGTTCTACTTTCAATTCACAAAAAATATCACTCACAGCCACTTTAAGCCATGTGCAAGAAAGACTGAAATGCAATGAAACAAAATCCAATCCAAAATGTCAAACCTACACTGAAAAAAATCCTCTCCCATCCCACCACAAAGTCGCTTTACAAAACCAATGAAAACTGCTTTATTAGGGAAAAGAAAAAAAAGTTAGTTAAAAAGAATAAAAATAAATAAATATATATATATATATATATATATATATATATAATTTTTTTTCAGTTGATTTCCCAGCCTTATTGTTATGTAGACTAAAGGCCCTGATCAAGTTCAACAGAACGCTGTGTGAACTAAGCGTCCTCATGGACATGAAAAGCGCGCCATCTCACCTGGGAGTCTACCAAGGCAGTGAGGGGGAGGTAGTCGAACAGGTCTGTGAAGTATTTCCATACGTTGGCGTTTCCGTATTTCCTTAGGCACTCGTCGTAGAAGCCGTACACCTGCGTGATCTGTCTACTTTCATGGTTCCCCCGAAGGATTGTGATGCGCTCCCGGTACCGTACCTGAAAAGGAGGCATCCAGGGAAGCCAAATGATTATTAAAAAGCTACTTTTTTTACTGTGCATGAGTCAGCCATGCCTCTAACTAAAGTAGTTAATAATCACAATTATTTTAACCACTTTATCCATTAATGTTGGCTATTCAAAAACCGCAGATCTAAAAGCTCTGGCGTAGAGCATGCATGTATGTACCTTAAGTGCTACTAGTAAAGAGACGGTTTCCACAGAGTAGTAGCCTCGGTCCACGTAGTCCCCCATGAACAGATAGTTTGTGTCCGGTGACTTGCCACCGATCTTGAACAGCTCCATGAGGTCATGGAACTGACCATGAACGTCCCCGCACACCGTCACCGGACATCTCACCTCCTGGACGTTGGATTCCTTGGTCAGAATCTCCTTAGCCTGGTGGAAAAGAAATAACAACAACAAAGAAAATAAGCTTAATGCACAATATTAATAAATACTCGTTAATACTCGTTAACTCGATAATAACGTGTATGACAGCAGTCATTGACTACACAAATTATTTTAGCCTGGCTCCAGACCACAGGAGTATGCACTATAGTGCACTGAGTATGCACTATAGTTGGGTCCCGGGGAGAAATCATTTCTCTTTTGGGTCTCGAGCTAAAAGGTTTTCTAGTCTACACACACACACACAGCGCAGATGGTTCCCTAGGGCCTAGGCCTCCATCACCAGCGGTCATTTCTCTCCCAGGAAATAAGCCTCTACTGTGTATAATGTACATGCCATTTGCTGTACTGTCGGACCTCGCAATAGCTGTCAAGCTGGCACTAGACTCCGTCTTCCTAGAATGAAGCAGTGTGCTTCTCCATTAACATGGTGCCGAGAATAGCACAGCTTCCACTATAGTTGGAGGGAACACTCAAGCCGCTGTTTGTGTCCTCATACAATGAACACAGAGCAACTCGTTCTGACGGGGGGGATGCAGTCGAAAATAGAAGCAGTTCCTTTTTTTCCCCTCTTATTTTCTTCTTTCCGCTGGTGCAAAAAGCTCTTAATTGCACCAGTCATGCCATTTTGGTCTACAGCCAGTCATCTCTATTGGGGGTGTAAACCTCACGTCCAAAGTTTAGAGTTCAAATTCAAAACGTTTTGAGCTTGTGGATCTGCTATTTTTGATACTTTTTGTGTGACGCTCTATAGTATGATCAAGTGGGGCATTAATTTCCGGAAAAACGGCCAAATATGGAGATAAGGCCTGGGCCGTGGCTCAGCGGTCCAGGCACCTTGGCCGGTAGTCCGAGTCTGGCAGTGTGCTGCGGGTTCGACTCCCGATCCCGACAGCCTTTACTGCATGTCACTCCCCCATGTCAGCCTACTGTCTATCTCTCTATAAAAAATATAAAATAAAGGCGAAAGCCACAAAAAACCCATTAATATATATATATATATATATATATGGAGATAAGCAACAAACTAGTTTCTCAAAATAGCTAATTTGTCCCATCTCTCTGCTTAGTGGATGGAAAAAATCCTCCCAACTTTGCCATTATGCCAATTCCCAATATCCCAACACTCACACAGGCAGATTGTGCTGAACCCTACTGTTGGGCGGGTGTAGAGAAAGAAAGGAGAACCTTTCTCCTTTGATAAGTCACCGGGTGCTTCTTTTCACCTGACACAGTGAGCAGTTTCAACGGGAGGAAGCAATGCATGTGGACGAACAGAACATGCCATTCCGCTCTGTTCCTCTCCCCCTGCTTAACAGGCGCCTGTGAGCCAACCTGAGAGAGTCACTACAACAAAGACAGAGGTCGTCCTCCCCGTCCGGCGGTAATGGTTACTCAGTAAGACAGCTCAGCTGTGCTCGTTTTATATTACCAAGAAGACCTCCTTATTGCATCAGCATTCTCTAAATAAGTGGAACGTCCTATGCAATACACTTTTCATTAATCAGCTGTAGTCCGTTGGATAGATAGCAGGTCGATGACTAGACACAGATAGGAGTAGAAATGGAACAGGGACAGCTTAAACCAACTGAAATCGACTGACAATGTCTTACTCAACAACACCACCAACACCAACTGATTAATAGAATAATCGTGATGTAAATTCTGTAAGACATGGTCATTATTCAAGATCACGATACGTCTCTTGTGTTTGTGTTTTTTTTTCGAGCTACGCTCGTTTATTTGTTTACCAAGTCCTCCTTATTCCATCCGCATTCTCAAAATAAGTGTAACATCCTATAATACAATAAACTTACCTGTATGTTCACAACGGATTGGATCGCCATGTGTTGTGAGCTTGTACATGGGCTCGATTTTAAGCTCACAAGTCACAAATTCACAATGCGTCTGCTTTTTATAAATGTAGTATAAAATAGGGCTCAAGTGGTTTACTCTGAGTAGAATATGGAAATGTGTTAGAGTATTTTAACTGTGTATTATGGCACAACAGCCTGGGGCACACGGTAAAATCCTCAGTGTTCATTTAAGCCACGGAACCTAATGAATAGTTTTTACGGTCTATGCCCTGAACACTGAGGCGTTGCTGTACGGTAAGGTCTGTTTACGGTCTATGCCCTAAACACTGAGGCGTTGCTGTACGGGAAGGTCTGGTGTTAGTGGCTTTAAGGAGCTTTAGACGGTATAAATCCCAGGAGATCTGCACTGAGATTGAACGACGAAGGAACTGTCTGACTGTGGGGTCAAAGACACATAAGAGGCCAGCCAGACCTGCAAGATGAAGTGATGAAGATTACAATCAGGCGGTGCTGACAATTGAAAACAAACTTACGTGTGTGTGTGTGTGTGTGTGTGTGTGTGTGTGTGTGTGTGTGTGTGTGTGTGTGTGTGTGTGTGTGTGTAAGGTGATCTTTAGTTTATACATCATCCTATGACCGTGGTGCTCATCGTAGGAGAAAGTATAATGCAGGCCTGTGAATTCTCGTCCCTTTTCCATTTCCCTTGTGCATTGACCTAATGCACACTGCCGCTAACTAGGTACAACTTCCCATTGACAGACAAGTCCTATGAAATTGTATTAAACAACAACAACAAACTCACCAACACTGCAGCTGAACGAAAAGCTTGAATTATCCTTTATCTGCAATTTACAATTTAGGCATTTAGCAGTTAATTAATTTAGGTGCTAATCCAGAGCGATTTACATTAAGCAAGAACAAAAACATGGCGATACGTACAGTACATAAAGTAAATTCTGCAAAGTGTTTGTTTCATAAAGATCCACTAGACATGTTTAGACTCCTTTCTGTCAAGAAATTCCTTGCAGGTGATTTGAAGTTGCTTTACTGATAACGAGTGCTTTTGACAGGAAGTAGCTCATAACATGTCTACGCCGGTGGATTTATGAAACAAACACTTTGAGAGGGGGGACAGTGGGGGGACAGAGGGGGGGACAGTGGGGGACAGAGGGGGGGACAGTGACACAGTGAGTGTGTGCGACACAGAATGTCAGTGTTGCACACTCGCAGCACGTCCGAGTGCTGACCTATATATCGAGCATACACTCCACGTGCCTCTACCACCATGTGACATCAGGCCTTAAAATGACTAGGCTGAAGCAAAAGTTACCATGTTTACCCAGGGTAACTGGATTAAGCTCAAGAACTTGTTTACAGCCAGGCCCTGCTCATAGAACATTTCATGGTAGGGGTTCAATGCCTTGCTCAAGGGCACTTCAGCGGTGGTAATTTGAACGTGCCGGTCCGGGGATACGAACTAGCGACCTTCTGATATCAAGACCGCTCCGCAAACCGTTCGGCCACCGCTGCCCAAACACTAAAGGGTCGCCATAAGCAAGAGAGAGAGAGAGTATATTCCAGATGCGTGTGATCAAAATGGATCTGGGGATTCATTTAGAATTTTAGATCCTCCATTAATTCAAATGGAAATTCAGACTCCGAGATATAGGAAATTGTAGTAAATGGGGCAGGTCAGTCAATCTGCCTTTGACTGTAGCCACAGCATGCTTAAATACAAGGATACATCCAATGAATAAATATTGAACTACTCTGCGAACGCATAAACCTCGTGATGCGTTTTATGTGTGACTGCACACTAAATGATCATATTTACACTTACTGCAGATATTCTGCTAATGCCATAATCTGGGAATAATGGTGATTAGGTCAATTCGATTTTCGAAAATTGCTGATCTACATGTTCAGTGCATCAAGATGCAATGCAATTTTAATGCTATTTTTGCATGACACCGTTGTAGCACGAAGCATATAATAAAGTGGTTAATCAGACTAATCAAAATGAGTGAAGTTATTTTCACGTAACGTTGATAACTTTATAATGTTTATGTATTTAAAATAATCAATTACAGCTAAAATAAATGTGCTTTCCTTCTGGGTTATTTGAATATAATTGGAAAGAAATAGTCAATAGAATAATGTCGAAGAAGATAATCGCCTATAATAATCGTTATTATCGTTATTATTTAAAGAAAGTAGGTACACATAACCCCGAGTCAAGGCAAATGTGTGAACCTTGCTGATGATGTTGGCTAATGAGTTAACAGGCCAGTGGGTGACCAGTGACCACCTCACTGTTTGAACGAGACAGAGGTCAACCAGAGTCCTGGAACAGGGCAGAAGGTCTTAAGGCTCATACATAGTCTGTGTGGTTAGGTGACCACCGAACTACAACATGACGTCACGACTCCGCGGTGAAGAGCAAACCACCGCCACCGCTCCAGCCCTTCTTTGTTTTTACTCACCACCGCTCAACGTTATTTCAGCTCCGGTGGTCAGCTCACCACCGGAGTGGTGGTCACCTCACCACCGAAAATCCAGACTATGAATAGGCCTTTACACTCCGACTCTGTTTTCTTTAGTAGCTAACTCTGGCTCTACTCGGAGGTGGTCAGGAATGATCCAGGCCAACGGTCGGTTACAAAACCTTTTTGTTTGGGGACAAATTTTCACTGAGGGCTCGTTTCCACCGCTTGCAGCCTCAGACAGAATTTGAGGGACTGTGTGTCGGCTAAACAAACACAACGATGAGGGTTTGGACTGCTAACGTACAGTAGCCCACTAGCCTACTTTGACCATTGTTTTGGTAAAAGTTCTATATTTTGTTAGCAATCATTGCAATGGAGTCTAGACAGTATAGTGTTTTGTTTGCTCAGTAACACCGTTCTTCCAGTCAACCCAGCTCTTTAAAAACATTTAAAGATTTCTTTCCAGGTGGGTTGCCAATGTCATCCAATCAGAAGAAAGTACCTATTTTTCAGGCAACGTCGTAGTTGACGGGTTGTCGGACTAATGTGCAGTTCCCAACATTGATTTTCTGTTTACTAAGAGCTAGAGAGACGATTGTTACTGAACAAAGCCGCTATACTACAGTTTACCGATTAATATCAGAGCTAGTTAACACTTACTTTAACAAAAGAAAATGACTTCATCTCCATATTTAAGTCTACGTTATGTTGTAGGCTAGGCAAGACAACACAGAAGCAAAACTAAAATTTAACTTGAGTTCAAACCTCCAGGCCAAACTTGCAGCCAAGACCTTTGGCAGAGTTTGTGTGTTTGTCATGACTCATCATTACAGTACTGCATGTGTCACCCGAGCAAGGTGTCTTCCTTCTTTCATGTTTAGTGACTCAGAAACTGGCCTTGGATGCAACCTTACCCGGCCTGCATTGTATGAGCAAACACAGTAAAATGAGGTTGCACTGTCTTTGTGTAACCGCACCTGAATGCTTAACTATTAATATTCATAACTTGGAATATACACCTGTGTATTTTTTAACCCACCCAGTTCTTGTCTTGTTCTTGTCATGAGTACTAGTACTTAAAAAGTATATCCTTATATACTTCTCATGTGACGAATAGCGAAAATAACGACGATCTACAAGATCATATGTATTATCGGAACATGTGAGCTTGTAGACCACAATTTGCCATTTTATTTAACGTTTTGAAAAAAGGTTTACCCTGGCTGAATAATTAATTACTTAATTAAAACAAATTGGCTACCGTTGTAGGCAAAACTGGGCAGAAGAAGTTGCAACCTGCAAATTTTAGCATCAAGATTTACGTATTCTGAGAAATTATGATTTAATCTTGGATTTGATTATACTCCCAAATGTGTTACGCAAGGTCCCAAATATCTTGCAGCAGCACAGATCCCAGTCCAGCTGTGAAGAATAGAAGGCTGACGCCACAGGAATCCATTTTAGGCGGGAACCCCTTTTGGTATTAGCATTACGTTATGCTTCATAGCTATTTAAAAATAGCAGATCTACAAGCTCATAGCACTCCACCGAGTGGCGCGCTACGAGCTTGTAGGTCTGCTATTTTTTTAAACTGTCAGGATTTAAGACATTTTTAGAATCTGATCTCAGGTCAAAATGCGTTAAAGAACCACCATTCTTCTGTGCGTTAGAATCTGATCTCAGGTCAGAATGGGTTAAGTGCCTCCTGCCTAGCCCACCACCAACCAGCCACACCTTCCCCAGGCATGCCTCAGCCTCTGCTGGGAAAAGCTTAGATTACGGGACGCCAGACACCACCACGCAATCAACAAACTGCTTAGTCAGGCCAGGGCAGCTAGGCATCGAGAAGTCAAGTCAGCAGTTTCACCAGCTCCCACAACAACATAATCCTATTGAAATGTGTTTTTAAATGGTCAAATGCCCCCTCGCAAACTGGCCAAACCTGAGCTTGATTACAAACAAACAATTGTCGTCATGAGTCTCATGGCAAGAAGATGAGGCCACTCTTGAAAAAGAAAAAACATGGTTTAACATGGTTTCTCTAAAGCTCAACATATAGGTCCATTACATTTCATTAGAGATGACCAAAGGTCTTTTTGGATGCTGTTTAAGTTTGACCGCAAACATTACATTGCGTGATAAACCATGACACACCACTTAAGTTTACTATGGTCAATAATATATGTCAGCAAAGACTCAGCATCTTCTAAACCGCCGAGCTCTTATCAAGCTGGAAAACCTTGAAAAGTGAGCAGTCAGACGTGAGTTAATGCTTAGCTGTGCATGGTCAGGTAGTTTACTTTAATGGTTCTGTTGTTTTGCAATGTTCCATGCACCACTTTTAACCCTATATAGTAACCAAAATGTTACATGGTTATGGATTAAATACATTTAATTTATTTCAACACAGGTTGTCAATGAGATCCAGTAGAAACAAATATATTGTTCACTATCAAAGACATGTTGTGCATCTTTGAACATGATTCAGTTGCTTTCCCTGAATCCAAAAATAATCGAATACAGTGACACTGTAAGCTACCTTGTTGACATATGACTTAAAGTAAAATCATCATCCGCTCCAACAAGTTCGTACCAATGGGCATGACTTGTCAATTCAATATATTATTCAACCTCCTCTGAGGAAAATGTGGAAATGAAAAGGCCGGGTAAGGGATTACACAGCACATCCCAACCCCTCCACACCCCCGCGTACATTCCAAAATGGGACCTCTCTGAGTCAGTCTTGGGCAACGCTCAGATCCTGCCTTCAAAACAAACAATGGGCTTGTATGCAATTTTAAATCAATCACACACACACACACACACACACACACACACAAAAATATGTGTGAACGATTATTATATGGCATTCTCTGCTGAACTCGACAGCACACATCAGTGGTCGCAAGTGAGGGAGAGCGCAGGATAGACAGAGAGGGGGGGGGGGGACACACGACGACAGAGAGAGCGAATCAATAGAGTATGTGTGACAGCAGTTGTCAACTGGAGTGGACAGTGGACCCGAGCAGACAACAATAGCACATGGCAGCACGAGCACCATGCCACTGAAAATAGGTATCTGGCAGTGTCCACACTTCAGACTGGCTGCCCATTACTGAGCTATGTTTGTCCCTGGGTCTGTCTGTCTGTCTGAGCACGAAACCAGCTTGGTTGGTTTTCACTACCGCGTTTGGACTCGGGGCGGTTCGCTGGAACCGGGCCGGCACCCCTGTGGGTCTGGAACTTCTGGGGACCCCCATACAGAATTGCACCACTCACTTTTTTCCATGTGTATTGACTTTCTTCTCTCATTGTGTGTGATTGAGTAGTGCAGAGTGGCTGAACGATTTAATCACTTGACCAATGCTGCCTATAGGTTGTTTATTCAATGTTCAGGCCATCAAGTGCAAGGAGAGCAAAACACACACAAAGAAATTAGGGAGGAGAATAGACTTATAACGTTGGGGTCTGACTATCAGTCTAGGAAAGAACATGTATGGATAAACAAACCGCTGGAGTCAGACGAGAATAAGCCTCCTGTCCTATAACCTTGAGCCAAATGCACTTCATAGATGGTTTGGGACCTACATTTACGATCGTTTTAGTGCTGAGAGGGAAAAGCTGCATTAATACGTGACAAAAATCAAATGATTAGCATGCCGTAATGACCAAATACAATACTTCAGTCCGCACTTTCAAATGCAATGATAATGTGTCATATTTTAGTAGGGATGCTCAGAATATTCGGAAACTATTCGTACGAATAGTGGCAAAAAAAACCATATTCAGTGTATTGTGGTTGATTTTAGAGCCGAAACCAAATAGTCAAAGAACCGGGGTACGGCTATAACAGCAATGGTACAAAAAATGGAATAGCTACTGTAATCAAAGTTGCTGATGTTCCAATATTTCTGCACCACACTCAAATGGAACTAGGCTATAGGCTACTTTTGCTTGTCTCCATGACATATTTGACACTACGAGATGCATCACCACTGATATTTAAGCCTACGTGCATTTATAGAGCTCAGGTTCAGTACATCCTGTGTGAGGGACAGATACTGTAGGGGTCTTTAGGAGAGGCCAGGTTTCCAGCAGACGTGCTTCAGCATTAGAGAAGAAGCATGTCTTTTTCTTATGTAATGTGTGGTTATCATTGGTTGGTGGCAGAGGCATAGAGATATGAACAAAGGACAAATGCATAAACTTTTTATCACGTGACATTGATTGAAGTTTAAGCACCCACAATAGTATTTATTATTCGAACAAAATTCACCTATAAGCCCCAATTGTGTATGCAAGATTAGACATAGACATTTAACGGCAATTTCATTCTGGGATCCCAATCTAAGACATTAGATTAGATCGTTTTGTATTGTCTGAATGTTTGTAGTCTCGCAGTGAAACGGATCAAAATAGTCTTTCTTGTGCAAATGTTCTTGCACGCTCTCTCTCCATCTCTTAGCTCTGGTCTATAGCCCTAATGCCCTTTGCTGCCGTTGCATTATGGCATTAGTGCTATGGACCAGAGATATCCCTCTCTCTAGTTGTATTCACTTGTAGATCAACTATAAATCACTTTAGCTGAGGAGTGGGCCGCCCCCAGCAACCCCATCAAGGACCCCACGCTGAGAACCCCTGACTTACAATGTTGTCTTTTAATGTCAACGATGGAATGAGATGTTACTTACAGCCTAGGTCATAAACGTGGAATGTGGGTGGCTTGGATTATTATTAGTAGCCTCAGTCTGGACTCTGGACTGTAACTGCATGTCGTCTTGTCTTGACTGAACATAGAAAAGTCGCATCATTTGAATATTGCCATATTTACAGGAAATCGTTGCTTCAATACGAATATGGTCAGACGAGAGACTATGATGAAATGTAACGTTACTCTACTACAGACGCCATTTTAAGAATGTCTGGAAGGCTGGAGAGTGAGAGGGGACCCATGGGAGACACAATACACATTTTGACATAACTTAACGATAATGGAACAAAATAAACTCACCTTTTCGCAGAGGGTTTTGACCTGGTTCTCTGACAACTGTTTGCATTCGTTCAGTTGTTCGATCCACACGTCGATTTCTTTCGTGAACAGTTTCTCGTCCATTTCTGTAGTGTGTGTGCGTGTGTGTTTATGAGATTCGGATTGCTGCTTATTAGATCAGCCGCACAGTCGCACACACACTCACTCAAGTGTGGACTCGTCCGATCGATGAATCCAATATTGTCGTGTTTAACCCGTATGTAATTGTAATGTATGTATAACGAATGTATGAGAGACGTCCCCAACACGTCTCTCTGGTAAACTCTCTCCACCTGCTCCCAGAAGAAACGATAAGATTGAACTGTAATGAAACTGTGAGAGAGGAGCCGACAAGAAGTCAGTGTCACCCGCCCCTGTAACGTCACCCCCGGGCCGCCCCTCACTGTCCCACGCAGGCAGAGAAGAACCGCCCGGCGCACATAGGGTATGTCGTTGCCTTGACGAGCAACCTCGCCAGTTTTAACCAGGGAGATTTAAGGGTTTAACATTTCCATGTCATGATGATTGGACACCCAAATCATGCATGTGTACTTTTGCCATGGGTGGACGGCTCATTTGAAAATATGTGTGCCAGGGAGGACCCCATAGTGTATATGCAATTATGCATAGCTTCATTATATAGAAATTCCACTGTTCTTAGCTTATGTATGATTCATGACTATTTTTATGTATATGATGTTATTTCCATGTTTTTGTTCTTGCTTACTGTAAATCGCTCTGGATTAAGAGCGTCTGCTAAATGCCTAAATTGTAAATTGTAATTGTAACATGAGCTCATACATGAGCTGAGCCCCATTTAGATCAATAAAGGTCTGTCTTATACTTTGATAATATTATAACTATGATAAACATAATTGCATCATGTATGGTGGTGAGCATGTGTAATGTGATATTGAGAGGGTTCAGGGTTTGTATTACAAACATCATTTCAGGCACAAAAGTACCCTGTGGCCAGTGGTCACAGCGCGGTTTAGCGCGCTTTGACGTCTGCTACTTTGTTATTGGCTACTCATTGCAGATAGACCTGCTGTTTTATTGGCTTAGAGCTAGACTTTATTACCATGATTTGAAGAGAAGTTACGTAACTAAGGTAGGCCACATTGAAAAAGAATACGTCATTGTTTTTCACTTGGAATCACGGAAATGTCACTTGCATAAGGGGGAAACAAATGTTTTGGTTTTGTGAATAAAATCTAATCTTATAGTTATAGACACAGATTTATAACTAAATGTTAAAATGACCCGACCTCAGTTATAATCATATTTTCAAGTGCAGTAATTCCGCTGTGCACTGGTGCCAAGGCAAAAGGAGGGACACAGACAGCATGCCATTGTGTTTACTCAGCCTTGGCTGAAGGTGATGGTAAACAGATGGCACAATGGGGGTCCATGTGGCTAAATATATTATTTGGGGGGTCCTAAGGACCCCCCAAATAATATATTTAGCCACCCGGTCCTTTACATAAAACGTTACATGTCGTTACATTGTAGGCTATGGCGCCAACCTTATGTTTCAAACTGTTTTAAAGCCTTTTTGGTGCTATAGTCTAGTAGTACCATGAGGTGCAAGCATAGTTGAAGAAAACATGTCTGTCTCCACTCTGTCCTCAAATTGAAAGGAACTCGGAATTCGTTTAAAAGAACAACTCTGTTTTGAGAGATACCAACTCCATTTTCCCTCTGTTTTTCCACTTCCGCAACAATCAAGCATAGACTGTGCGTGCGTGCGTGTGTGCGTGATGCACTCAGTAAGTTGTTTTGGAGACAACAACAACAAATCTGCCTGGCTGAACCACATGCATTTTGTTGCTATTTTCTGTCTATTCATCAGTTACTGGAACACTTTCTTTATAACCTGAACGTCTCTGTCGTTGAAAGTCATTTTGTGTTGCATTCTTTGTCATAACAATAGCTGTCTAAATATAAAAGCTATTAAATATAATATGTCAATTGTGCTGCATCGCTAAAGTGTCCTCTGAATTAAAGCTGCACCAGTATGTGACCTATTTGGAAAGAATGATAAGTATTCTCTGGGTTATGTTTTGGACGATTGCTTTACAAAGTTACCATGTTTTCTGTGGTGGATCATGACGACGTGTTCCTTGGATTATGGTTTGACTCGTTCTTTTCAGAATTAACATTTCAACCGTCCCTTTGGGAACAGATATTTCCAGGCTTTCTGATTGTGCAGTTATTCCCCAGACCAGTGGACTGGGCAGGCCACCAATCTGGCACACACAACCACTGGGTCCCCTCATGTGACCCACATGCCTTGCTGTTCAAGGCTTGGCCTTTAGTTGTTTATTATTCTGTGTTTTTTAGCTTAACCACTTAAACCCCATAATACTTATAGTTGAATAGAGCCTTCTATACTAAAAATACAAACCTACAATGCGTTGCACTGTAAAGCATTGCGAGCCTGTCGATTTGCTATCTACGTCAAATGTTCGCCCTAGAATAGGGCCTGACTAGGATTCATGTGGTTGTAAACAAACACACGCACGCGCGCGCGCGCGCACACACACACACACACACACACACACACACACACACACACACACACACACACACACACCAATATGCATGTGCACTGAGAACACGACCTTGTCCTTAAGAAGCACATAAGCACCTAATGTGTCAATATAGGAGGCATTCATGGCTGCTGGTGATAATATCCATGGTTTATCAGTAACTTAGTAACCGTATACATCACCTAATGATAAATATTGACTTAGTTTGCATAACAGTGTGATAATGTTCCCTGTAGTAGGCTATAGTTACGTAACTTAAATACTAAGTTTTACTCAAGTAACATTAGTGGTTCGGTGGTTCCCAAACCTTTTAGCTCAAGACCCAAAAGAGAAATTAAGGTTTAGATGTTTGCCTGTGACACAAACTAGTGAAAATAGCAGCTCCACAAGCACACAACATGTTGCTATGGCCATCATGTTGTAAGCTTGTAGATCTGCTATTTACACTAGTTCTTAAACATTTATTTATAGAAAGTATTTGATTTGTTTTTAAAAATCGTTGCTAATCATTGCACAGAAGAGTGGTACAACTCATCATAGCTGTCAGCCTGGCTGTCATAGGCACACACCGTTGAAGAGCGGGATCAACCATGCATGGTCTCCTTGAAAGAGTGGTTGAAATTAAAATAGCTTACATCATGTTACATAAGCTGTTATCCTGCATGGCTACATGTCATGTGATGGTAGAGTCATGTGATATAATGATTACCCTTGAGATAAACAAACAGATGAAAAGTAGGGAAGACTGTGTGTGTGTGTGTGTGTGTGTGTGTGTGTGTGTGTGTGTGTGTGTGTGTGTGTGTGTGTGTGTGTGTGTGTGTGTGTGTGTGTGTGTGTGTGTGTGTGTGTGTGTGTGTGTGTGTGTGTGTGTGTGTGTTGTGTCTGTGTCTGTGCGAGAGAACTGGATTGAGAAAGAAATTTAATTTAATTTAGAGGATAGCCCCTTGAGATGCATCATCTCGTTTTAGAGGGGGCACAACACAAATCAATACATCAAACATGTCAACACAACACACAACAATACACCTGACAGATTATACAACAGATTGATGTATAGCTGATGCATGAGACTTATTGACTGATGCAAGCTCGCAATGTATTTCCAATGGAAGTCACATGGTTTGACACAATATTATTGTTGTATATGAGGGGGAGGGGGGCAGTCGAAACACAGCCGAAAGCCGTACAACAAAAATGTTGTGTCAAACCATGTGACTTCCATTGGAAATGCATTGGGCCGCTTGCATCAGTAAACAAGTCTCATACATCTAGCATGCATCAATGTTGTATGCTAGATGGAAAGGTGTGAGACTGAGTCAGGCCTTACAACATCAACAAAACATAGAAAGGGAAGGAGAGAGAGAAAGAAATACGAAACAGAGAGAGAGAGAGAGAGAGAGAGAGAGAGAGAGAGAGAGAGATAGAGATAGAGAGAGAGAGAGAGAGAGAGGGGTGGGGGGGAGGGGGCTTGGCCAGAGTTTGATGTGTCTCTAGGATACTGGGTAACCATGACAACACTAGGCTATGGTCTATTATCTATCTTGAGCTCCATCTTCTGTCTGCAAGCAGCAAGTGCAGGTAAAAGGACGATGCAGTGATTCTGGGACAACAACAAGAAAGACAAAAATATATTTATATATATATTTAATATAGAATTCCCTTATCCAGCCCCCTATCAATCAATGATGTATATACAACATCAAAACAAAACAAACAAAAAAATCTGACATTTGTATTTAGTAGATTATTTTGTTGTTTTAACAATGCGTTTTAAACTTTTATACCACTGGAAAGCCTGTGGGTGCATTTGTAAGGGAGCTGTTCCACTAAACTTATCCGTGGGACAGGCGTCATTTACCCATACACTCATTTTTATGAGATTGTTTCCCCAGAGATGGAGAGGAGAACAGTCCAGGACCTCCTGCTGACCTGGGCTCTGTGTATATAGACTCTAACAGACCTCCAGTGGTACCTCATTACTGTCCAACAGTGTACTGTCCTACTGTTATTGTACTAATACTATTCTTGTACTGCACAAGACTACATCAGTATATCGTCTCTGTCGGGTGGAAATTAATACTTTTCAGGATTCAAATTAAAAAAGTTTGATATTGTTGTGTAACGCTGTAGTACTATGATCAAGTAGGGCATTCATTTACAAAAAAACAACATATGGTTTAGGTTTTTATTAGACAATATTTTGAAAACATTGGAGCTTAACCCGGAAGAGACGCCTGGACGACACGTTTTGTGCGGCGAAGCTGTGTTCACGCCCTTTCCAGCCCAATGATTGGCCAATGACACACCGTCCAGCCAATCACAGTGCAGACTGACACACTTTCCAACCAATCACAGCACACAGGCCTGGTATTCAGCCAATCACAGTGCAGAAGGGCTATGATGTCCAATGTTTTCCAGCCAATCACAGTGCAACAGTGCATATGTACCAATGATAAAACATTCAACACTGATGCTACTAAAACAGTCACCTCCCAACCGGTTTGCTGCTCCTCAATTAATAGGTAGCAGTGTATACATAGGGCAGCCGTGACACAGTCAGCCAAACAAAACATTAAATGAGATTGCATCATATCGGGCGGTGTGGCTCTACTCCTGTGATGTTCTAGATTAGAACAGTGGGACCCCTAAATTGATATGTTTTAGGCCACAAACCCCTATCTGGACAAAACGTGCCAGTGACCCCCATTTTTGTCAAGGACCAGGACCCCACTTTCAGAACCTGCTCTAGAATAATCTGTGAAAACATGACGTCAGCAGGGATCACCCTGCTATAGAAATATAGTTATGTCTGCTATAGCAATCGTGACATTGTCAAAATACTCAATTTAGCGCACAGCTATGATGCACCAACGCAGGAGAGTTTGTGTATATAAATCAATGTGTCAGCCGTGCCACGGCCCATTAGTGGAGCATTACCCCGTAGTCAGTGAAGATGAATTCAAACCTAAGCGCAATGGTTAACTTAGTGTTCAGCGTTGGTGTCGCAGCGACAGCGGCAACAGCACTTAAGATTAGTTACTGTTATGTGCAGAAAAGACAAGAAACACAAGAAACCTTCCTGAAGGCCATAGAGGATATGATCAAGGAGAAGAATACATGGGGCGATATGAAGGACAAAGTGATCGAAAGGCTCCTTTCGCAAGAAGAGATGATTAAAGACATGGAGGAAGAGAGGAAGGCTGGAGAGATCACCATGCTGAGAATGGAAAAGATTTTGGGGGAAGTGGAAGGTGAGGAGAAAAGGAACTTCCAGGTAATCGCAGCCCTCAAGAAAGAGAGGGCTGAGGTTTTGAACAAATGGGAGGAGGAGAGACTCCAACTGCTTCGAGAAAAGGAGGATTTGGCCCAAATGTTTCACTTTGCAGAGCAGAAAAGCGCAGACGCAACGAACAAGATGAAGACAACCGAGGACAAGATCCAGAAAATGGAAGAGAAGTTTAGAGACATGCAGGAAGAGAGGAAGACTGGAGAGATCAAAATCCTGAGAATGGAAAAGCTGTTGGAGGAAGTGCTGGGAGAGAAGTGGGATAAAATTAACAACCAGGTAGTCACAGCAGCCCCCAAGGAAGAGAAGAGTGAGGATGTGACCAAACGGTGGGAGAAAATTAACAACCATGTAGTCACAGCAGCCCCCAAGGAAGAGAGGAGTGAGGATGTGAGCAAACGGTGGGAGAAAATTAACAACCAGGTAGTCACAGCAGCCCCCAAGGAAGAGAGGAGTGAGGATGTGACCAAACGGGAAGAGAGATGCCAACCGACTCGAGAAAAGGAAGTGTTGCTACCAAAGTTTATGTTTGCAGAGCGGAAGAACAGAGAAAGGAGGAATGAGACGAAGGCGATAGAAAACAAGGTCCTGGAAATGGTACACGAGAGGGAGAACGAACTGATGAGGCATATGAGGAGGAAGCAGGATGAGAAACTCCAGCTGTCACCGAAGCAGAACGAAGACTTGGAGAATAAGACGCCACATAACAATTCTGAAAGTTGATGAGAAGACGGAAGATGTTCATGTAGGGAACAACATGCAGTCCTCATCACGTGTTTGTGAACGCCAGACAATAACACCGCAAACAGAAAACAGAAACCTTTTTCTGTGCGTGAACCACAGAATGGTGACATGAGTATATAGGAGCAGTCGTTTTCTCTTCATCCAAACAGACTTAACTGGTGGAAACAGGCGTTATGTAGAGGGTCCGACTGCACGCTGTTATTGGGAGGTAGTGTGGAGAGGATGGATGTCTATAGAAGTGACATACAGAGGATGTGGTTACTGTTTGGAAACAATGACAAGTCGTGGAGTTTGGATGTGTGGTTGATCTTGGTCAACAGTTACAATGTCTGTCACAATAGGACAAATACTGTCCTCTGTTTTTCCCCCTCTGACTCAAACAGAGTAGGAGTGTATCTGGACTGGCCTGCTGACAGAGCTGTCCTACAGTCTCCTCACTGACACACCTGCATGCCTTCCAGTCCACATTTGCTGAACCCCTCTGATAGATTTGGATGTTGTACCTGTATATCCGAAGAGTTGTTATATTCTCATCATTGTTGATGAAATTGTATTTTAGCAACTCAGTATCCTACTTTGGATACTGTTTTGGTACCTCAGCGTCTCTATCAGATAAAGGAAGTCATTGAAGTCGGACTGGGGTGTCTGGCTGCCTCAGCCAGTAAATTGTTCTTTGTTATTAGTTTGATAATGTATTTATGAATGTATTCATGTATTTATTATTTTCATTTTATTTGCCTTATTTACTTAGGAGAGTGCTCAGATGATGAAACCAAGGGCAGAAAGAAAGGTAGATGTGACAAGGGTGTTCGAGCATTATATTCAGTGCACTAAAATGATAAATGTTGCATTTATAAATAGCGCTTTTATCCTAAGTGCTTCCGGCTTTACATAGATGCACATTCACCAATTCACACTAAATAGCTGAGCTTTTTTTCTTCATGCATTAATTTATTTTGTTATTATTAGTGTGGTTGCAGACTATAGTTATTATTGTCACACTTTCTTCTTCCGGAGTAACCTACCTAACTTCCGCTGTGATTGGTTGAGCTTTGCATACCGTTTGTACTGTAGTAGCTAATTGGCTGTTGTTGGTTATGTAACCACTCTATGTTTTACAATCGTTTATAAAGACATAAATTGAAATTCCCTTGCAGGGGCAGAAGACCAAACTATTCAAGCGTTATAGAAAATTTCAAATCACTTTTCAAGAGAGTCAAGAGAGTCAAGGAGTCAATGAAAATTGGACAGAGGTTGTAGCAAAGGGTCTAAGGACCAATTATTCAAGCGTTACAGAATTTCCAAATCACTTAAAGATCTGAACGACACATCGACCATGACAGGGTTAACCTGTGTTAGCGACTTTTATGTGGCTGAGGTTTGTTCTACCCAAGCCTCAGTCACATATTAAAAGCATAAAATTGACTACAGCAGTATAGAGCGTATGCACATGCTTAAAGTGAATGGCAGATCGAGTGGCAAAGCAACATGCAAAGTGAGTTTAACATTGTTAAACGCAATCAGATCTGTTTGGATGCATGGGTTGTCAAGGCTAGAAAGTAGTTTTTTGACACTCAGTAGGCATTCCTGCGTAACTTCCGGGTTTGATGATGATGTCACGCGCATACCCTCTATTAAAATATTAGATGTAGTTACGGTTAAGCTACATTTGGAATAATATTTCCATTTACATGTTTACATGAATTAGTCTAGAACAGAAAAAAAGGAAACGGTTACAACATGTTGATAAAAGAAATCTCTAACTTATTGGCTTATTTCTCATTCACAATTTATTATTTGCAACTTGTTGAGCGCGATACATTGTGGTGTATTTCGACTATTCAAAATTGACTAGTATGGTGTAAATTAAAATGTATTAAACATCAATCAGCATCAATCAAAACTAAGTACATATAATATTATATATATTATTATTATAATATAAATATGGCTACTGTGAAAAAAAAGCTACCAAAACTGCCACAAAATAAACACTATAAAATATATATCATAAAATGTATATATGGCTTTTAGACTTTTGCAAAGCACCCCATGCTGGCTAAAGTGTGGAAAAGTTTCAGAGGAATCAGATTCTCAACTGTCAAACATGCGTTTGACAGGGGTTGAAAGATTGAGGTTGTTGTCTGACTTATCTCTCAAGGAGAACTTCTCAGTACACCAGGTATACTTGAGTTCAGAATAGATGAGGGGGACATGGCTGTGAAAGCATGGTACAGGTCCAGGATGGCTCCACTTTGGTAAGGCTCAAGGTTTTGTGTTCCAGGACTCAGACTTGAGTGTCCAATAAGAGTCACCGGTTTGGGCGACAACCTGGTAAAGGTAAAGAAAAAAGAATCAGAGTCATTCTTTAGGATTTTGATGCAAACTACGTAACTGTTGATGAAACAAACTTTCAAATCAGAACATTCTACAATTCTGGTGGGAGAACCGAAGCAGGTATTTACGGTAGATCATTTATCTGTGTAAATGAGGTATTTATCACCGTAATATGTTATATGTTATTCAGGTATATCTGCGCATCTGGTGTACTACAGATGCATAGTAGGTGTGCAGAAGATTCCATGCATGGACACGCATTGATGCGTCTGGTATTAGGGTTATAGGGTTGCGAATCCCTTGACTCCTTCAAAACCTCTCTCAAAGGGCACCTACGGACGGCTACAATTCGAAACTGGCCCCCGTAAAATCTGAAACCCCCCCACCACCCTTTTTTCGCCTCAGTGTATTTTTGTTGTTTTTGGCTATATAGAAGTGTATATTTGTACATCTCTAAATGTTCTGATGAATTGAAAATGGTGGACCCTATTTTAAACAAGTGTAATGCTTTATGGTGTCGTCCCACAGTTTTTGTATGGAGTTGTGGTTGAAATGTAATGTAATTCTGCAAACTGTTAATACATACTACAATCAATCAAACCCCTTTCCCATTTCCACTCTGGACCTCTTCAAGGCAGCACATTTGCTTCAGCTACCACAAAAACAGATTACATTTTGAAAGGAAGGTTTATATTATATTTTACACTAGTATTTTGGCGATGTAATGAGAGCATTATTTATTTCTCATGCTACAACTTTCCTCCCCTCACTTTAATGACTCCAGTTTCACACATCCATCCTCCTCCAAGCTGGTCACAATGCCTTCTACTATTGTGACACTAGGGGGAGTGAAGTGCTGCTAAAGAATATTCCAACTTTATTTTAGATTATTTCCAATGGGAAACACTGAACAGATACCGATGTTTAACCATAACCACAGTGATTTCAGTCTATGAAACAACTTTCCACCCAACACTACATCATTTACATTAGGCATCTTTCTCTGAATAATCAAAACCACCATCTGTACTTTGGTTCAGCTCAGCTGCTAGAGCCCAGGGCAGTGTGTGTGTGTGTGTGTGTGTGTGTGTGTGTGTGTGTGTGTGTGTGTGTGTGCGTGCGTGCGTGCGTGCGTGCGTGTGTGTGTGTGATGATCATCATCATGATCCTCATCCTAGCAAGATAATCTAGAAGCTCCAGTGCATTCTTCAGAACAGATGAAAGTTCAGAAACACGATGGTGCATTGGTACACCTACCTACACCTATACATTATACTCCAATAACTCCATTCGCTACCCTGGCGTCGGTAGCGAACTCCTCAAACCCCCAAACTCCACCCGCCCGCTTCACAAACAAAACGAAACCAGTGACCACCCGTTGCCTGGCGACGTTCTAACCAATCAGGGTGCGACCCACCGGCCGGGGTATGGGAGTCTTATCGCCGCGATTTTAGTGGCGTGGCAGGGCGGGTCTAAAGGCTCTGTGCTACCTGTCACAGGTCAATCAGCCTGTCAATCATCTCCTCTGCTCGGTACGCAGTTTACGCACACGTGCAATAATCGTCCTTCTTTTTCTTCTCAACTTTGAAGAGGTAAGGTCGGCGAAAAGACGAAGAGCACAATTTATTTATGTAAATGTATGTGTTATAATATGCGTGACTTGGTGTCGAAATACTTACTGTAGATACAAAACAGCAGGGTTTTAGTGCAGAGTTTGACTGTTTGGACGTCATGTGAATGTAAAAGTTGATTGATGTCATGATAGGCCGCACCATGTGGAAGGCAGAATGTCGGCCGCCTGCAACACGACTTTTAATAAAAATATATTAAACACAAACCAACATGGACTGGTAGCCCCCTTTCGGGGCTCTCGGTACGCCGTCCAAAATACAGAAAAGGTATAACCGAGGGCGAGGGTGCCGAGAGGAGCTAACCAACGTGGTTTCGACGAACATGGTAGACGGTAGGGTAATCATTGAGGCTGGAACAACGCACCACGTGTGGCGACTTTTACACGACATTTTCTTTTACCCTAGTAAAAAAAAGTCTTTAGTTTGGTTTATGTTCAATAAATGCTAGCCCCATATGTGCCCTCTCCCTACGCTCATTCTGTAGCTCCGAGATGAGGTCACAGAATGGGCCCCTCCCACGCGTTTCAGGAACGGCCTTCAACGGCGCAAGCTTCCGCAGGGAACATTTCTTATCCTTACCACACCATTAATCCAAAAAGTGTATGGACAATGCACCTTTACACTAATTCATACATAGGAGCGGCGCAGAAAATCCCGCCGCTCCTATGTATGAAAGCCTTTACGTCCCGTCTTTTGTCAGTCGCTTCCATGTTTATCAAGGAAGTGTGCGTGTGCGCGTGCATGTCGAGTGAACTGAAGTCAGTTGGAAATTTCGACCAGGGGAGGCGCCGGGGAGGCGCTAAAGCTTTTCAACTTCCTTGATAAACATGGAAGCGACTGACAAAAGACGGGACGTAAAGGCTTTCATACATAGGAGCGGCGGGATTTTCTGCGCCGCTCCTATGTATGAATTAGTGTAAAGGTGCATTGTCCATACACTTTTTGGATTAATGGTGTGGTAAGGATAAGAAATGTTCCCTGCGGAAGCTTGCGCCGTTGAAGGCCGTTCCTGAAACGCGTGGGAGGGGCCCATTCTGTGACCTCATCTCGGAGCTACAGAATGAGCGTAGGGAGAGGGCACATATGGGGCTAAATAAATGCATGCTTCGAGGGTGACTGCGTCCAACTTTATAGCATAGTATTTCGATAAAATGACACAGGACGTCCACAATGGAAACAAGCCATAGCCTTAACACGGGGCCCTCAAAAAACGAACAGGTTCAATTTTAATGGTGACGGAGACGCGACGCAACGCGGGCAGTGGAGCTGATTAAAAAGGGAACATTCTGTGACGGTGACATTCTTAGTTTATCGACGTTTTTAGCATCCTTTTGTATGAAACTGTACCTCTGTACTTTATTGGGTTTATGCATAGCTACACAGCAAAATCCTGACTGTTCTTTTAACTATGACTGAAAATGAACCCTTTGCTATAACACTCATTTACGGTATATTGCCATATACTGTTTAAAGTAGTCATAAAAAAAGAACATTGCTACCATTGACTTGATGGTGTACCTTTATGTATGTAACAGTGGGCTCAACAGACAATAAATATTGTTATCAGTTGAATTATGTTCATAAGGGTGACTGTGATGTATGTTTGTGTATTTTAGGGAGCTCCTGGAAAGGAGGATTTGGAGGAGGGGATGACAAAGACAGAGGTAAGTATCTTATGGGAAATGTGATTCCTTAAATTTGTTCTCCACCACTGGTACTGGGCCTGATAATAGTCGCATGATGTCTGAATCGGCTCTATAGAGCACCGAAGTCCTGACGTAACTCGCTCATCCCTTCGATTCCCCTGGTTCGCGGAAGTAATTTCTCTATGGAGAATAACATGGGGTGATCTTAATATCGTCTACTATAAGCGTTGTGGTCCAAAAATAAACAAGCTGTCTCGGCGTTATTGTCAGGGAGGTGTCTCTGTATCGTTTGCAACAGTCACTCACTCATATATGATACAGTCTGCTTCTAGCGAAAATCTAACTAATTCAGCAGCAGTAACATTAGCGTTTTCTCTCAGTCAGTTGATTCTTCATATCCATATGAGTGAAGCGGCCGGGGTGACATGTCTATTTTTCAAACACAGTTCTTATATGAAGCAATCTAAAAATCCTCCTATGGCGATTTCAATGCAACTAAACAAATACATGAACCTGGGGACTGACGCCCTCTACTGAAAGTGACGTCAGACTTCGGTGCTCTATTGCTTTGGTAGTTGAATGTCTTACACTTTGCTCCTGACTTTATGGTAAATGCAAGATGGGGGGTCCCACATTTCAAAACCATTGAACTACTGTCTCAAGGGGCAAGTTAATTGCGTTGGACGCTTGCGCATGAATAAAAATTACAGTTCTGTTAGGCTTCGTTAACTAAGGTTTCACAATATGTCAAATAACACACATAGTTAATAACTTAAGCACAACAATAAACATCTAGCATTAGATGTCATTTATCAAATTGAGGTTGCCTGTGTTTTATACAGGTCGTGGAGGAAGAGGCAGAGGAGGCAGAGGAGGAGGATTTAGGAGCGACTCGGGTAAGAACACATTTGGGCTGCATACAAATCTGTGGTATACTATCGATATTACTGCGCATGATAAGTAAAGACAGTTGCCAAGGGATGCCCGCTGGCCAAGTGGCCCAGGCTCATGCTACATGGGCTCTGGCCTGCCAGGGCGTCATGTGTTCGAGTCCCGTTCATGACGACCTTTGCTGCGTGTGTCTCCCCATCTCTCTCCCTCTTTACTATCCATCTACACTTGATACTGCCAAAGGCAGAAAACTCTTCATGCACGCATGAATGCAAAAGAGAAAGGTGTATTTCAGAATTAATCAAGTAAACATAAATTGTATGTGCAAGCCTGTCAAAACAGCTCTGCTTTCACCATACAGTAACATTAACTAATTGTACCGGTAGTTTTACTCAAACCATTAAACCCTTATACCCTTGTAATGTATGAATGAATCAAGATTACATTATTCTGGAATTCTATTTTCAAGTCTCATGAAGCCCTACCATACTGTACATGTGTCGGTGACATTTTCACAACACATTGATAGCTTAAATATAGCTAAACCTTTGCCCTTGAAATCAGTGGTTCTTATGTCACCCCTCCCACCTCTCAAACGTCCCGCTCCAAAAGAGCCACAACCAAAAATAGACATTGAAAATTGAAAGGAAATATAAAGCAAGGAAGAAGTTAAGTATACACAGTAAAATAATATGTATCAGGTTCTTACAGCTT
This sequence comes from Protomyctophum bolini, assembly GCF_963924005.1. Taxonomy (NCBI): domain Eukaryota; kingdom Metazoa; phylum Chordata; class Actinopteri; order Myctophiformes; family Myctophidae; genus Protomyctophum; species Protomyctophum bolini. The sequence goes on along the minus strand of NC_137874.1, from coordinate 33,725,728 downwards.
ATGACGGTAATATTTGTACTTGACAGGAGGCAGCAGAGGAGGTCGAAGTGATGGAGATGATGGAGGATCTACAGAAGGTAACTAAGGAGAGAGGTGGATTAAACTAGATGAACTGGGCCACTGGATTGTCCATAAATGATTTGCTATTGAACTGATTGTATTATTTTTTTCTTCCCAGGGTTTGGAGGTGGAGGAAGAGGAGGCAGAGGTGGCTTCCGTCAAGGTATACTTTTATTAAAAATCCAACTTAAGTTCTCTGGTAATGTTAGTAAATATTGGTATAAAGTTTGTTAAAGTCAGCTCTATCTGGAAAATTCCACAACAAGCTTGTAGAATCCCAACATGTCAAAATTGACTGTGGAAAAAAGACAGTCCTGAAGTGTCTTACATTATTCATGGTGTATTGCACCACCGACTCGAGACAGACTGACAAATGCTTCTGATGTCCCACCTGCGCCACTTCAATTCACAATTGCAACATAAATAAGTCCTGTATTGAAATCAGTTGAAGCCTATAGCTTGCTTCTTGCGGCGCCGCGCGGCGGACGCAGCCGGTGTGTGGTGGGCTTAAAACACCAATGATGCCATAGTAGTATATTAATGAACACATTTTTCTCATCTGACCTGTGTAGGACATGTGTGCGTCCTGTTGTGGTGTATGGTGGAATCGCAACTGGACACCAAATCAGAGACATCTGCAGGGGATGCAACATGTTGTGCGGGACTCCAGGAAGGCTGTTGGATATGATTCAAAGAGGAAAGGTAAAGGAAGCCTTCAATTCAGTAATGGTGGTTGCAACTATCAATTATTTTCTTAGCGATTACTATATTGATTGTTAAAAAAATAATAATTATTGCCCATACCCGAGGCGGGGGTTGGCGATAGGGCCTTTCTGTGTGGAGTTTGCATGTTCTCCCCGTGTCCCCTAGGGTAGATACCCTCACAAAAACATGCCATAATCCTGGTCTCTAAAACTACCTCCCCCTGGCCAGCCGGGCGCCTGATGGAGGGGACAGGAACTGGTCGGAATAACGTGTCCCTTCCACGCGCTAAGTCCGGTGAAAAGAAGCAGCTTGGACTCCTCATGCATAGAAGGAGGCATGAGGTCAGTCCGCTGCCCCCCCAGGTTGGCAGAGGAAGTATAGCGCCCAGGATTACATTAGATAATTGGCACTGGGTGAAAAAGAAAACTGGGTTACAAAATCGTGGGATAAAAATGTAAGTAAAAAAAAAAATAGTAATAATAATTTGAAGCATTTTGTTTATATATACTTTATTAAATGCATGAATCGATTACCGGTAACCACATAAGTGTTATTTTACATTTATATTAACAAAGTTTAAAGTTTTTTGTCGATAATTACATAACCAAAATAGGGACTAATTGCTTATTTTATAAATTATAGATAATCATTCATAATCAATTAAATCGATTCATTGGATTAACCCATTCTGGGTGGGAACCCCTTTTGGTGTTTAAAGCATTATGTTATACTTTTAGCTATTGACAAATAGCAGATCTACAAGCTCATAGCGCGGTGCCGCGCTACAAGCTTGTAGGTCTGCTATTTTTGAAAAATCGTGGCACAATTTTGGAATATATATTACATTTTTCAATCAAATATTTGCTTCTGGGGGGTCCCTGGAACAACATATTTTCACATTGGGTTTGGAGGCCTATTACATATCATTTTTGGGGTCCTTGACATGAAATAGTTTAAAGAAAAAAATATAGAAAAAAAGTTGTCATATGTACAAAAACACTGTTTCAGTGAAAAAGATGTCATAGCTGCAGTGTGCTGTCCCCCCTAATAAGGGTCCATTTGGTTAAACGCCATAGCTGCATGGGGACCACCTGGAAGTAACCACCCTCAAGGACCACTGCATGGTGGACTGGCTTAGCTAATTGCATGTAATTTCACTTTGATGTAGCCGCAAATAGTTAATTAGATCAGTGGTTCCCAAACTTTTTCATACCAAGGACCCCCAAATTGACACTAATTAGCCAGCGGACCCCCAATTGAAAAGATATGCCAGGGACTCCCATATGAATATTTTGACGGCTCTATAGTGATTCTCTACCCGTCTAATTTCAAGGACCCCCCAGTTTGACATGCATTAGTTTGCATTAGTTACTTTAGTGTGCGTGTGTGGCGCTGTGTGTGTGGGGCTGTGTGTGTTTGGTTGTGTGTGTGTGTGGCTGTTTGGCTATGTTGTGAGCTTGTAGATCTGCTATTTGTATACATTTAATACAAATCGCCCCCCCTGGGTCCACAGTTGATATAGCTTAATGTGCAACATTTGGATTGGAGACGCACGCACGTGCGCATGCGTGCGCCCACACACGCGCACGAACCATAGACTGTAAAAAATATGGACAAAGCGTTCCGCGGGTCTAACATGAACGTAGAATGAAGCCTATCTCTATGTGTCAGTCCTTGCATAGAGGCAGCCATCTTTCTATATCCGGGCCCAGGCCCAGCTGGCCCATTGGCTGGCCCAGACAACGAGGCGGGACTTCCCCCCTTCTTCTTCCTTGGTTTTTATTTTGAATTGAGTGGGTGGGGGATCCCGTTCATAGACTGTAGCCACGCCCCTCAGAACATGCGCGACTTTATGGTCATTTCTTTTATACATGGGACCATAATTTTCCAAAAAGAATATTATGACATTAGAAATGAGACTTTAAACTAGTGACTGGAAGCAAAAAGTATTCATGACCATGTTTATTAAGGTAATACAGTCTAGGTGAAGTTGGGCCCAAATACATGGACTTCTATGGGGCTATGGGTTTTTCTGGGTCCAGTGATAGCGCCACAACAGGCCATTATATGAACTTTCATTTCCTTAGTGGCTTCACAAAATATCTGTCTGACTGCCCCCCTGGCACGAACACACTCGCAGTTTTAAATAATGGGATGAATCAAGAGTTGCAATAACCTGCTTGTATTAAACGACGTAGAACATGTTATGAGCTACTTTCTGTCAAGACATTCTCTGCAGGTGATTATTTTTTTAAGTGTTGGTGTTTGGAAGCACTCGTTGAAGTCAGTGAACGGCCCTGAATACCACCTGTTTCGCATTTGCACATAATACAGGAGGCAGCAGCACGACTAGCCCTGGTCCAGGGCTTACAGCGAGTCTCTCTCTGACGCCCTGTGGAAGTCCCTTCCGCAGCCCTCTGGTGATATTCTCACTCCCGTGCGCAGGTTTTCAAATCCCAGCAAATAAACAAAACGACATAACTACTCACCGAAACAAAGCCTGCTAGACCTTGGTAAAAGTCTATTCTCGTAGCTGGGAAGCGTCTCAGGTCCCCAGTTTCTCTCTAAAATGCACATTTTAATAACTCAATCTACCCTGAATTCACCGGGCAGAGTCATTTCTTCTACTATGGCATTTCCGGGTTTTGCCTGCGCCGATCTGGTTGGATTCATTTTATTTAATGATTAAAATAGTGCATTTTACATGATTTTAGAGAGAAACTGGGGACCTGAGACGCTTCCCAGCTACGAGAATAGACTTTTACCAAGGTCTAGCAGGCTTTGTTTCTGTGAGTAGTTACGTCGTTTTGTTGATTTGCTGGGATTTGAAAACCCGCGCACGGGAGTGAGAATATCACCAGAGGGCTGCGGAAGGGACTTCCACAGGGCGTCAGAGAGAGACTCGCTGTAAACCCTGGACCAGGGCTACAGCACGACCTGTTAATAAAAACCTACAGCTGCAATGATGTTGAGTTCAACGTCGTTTAATACAAGCCGATCACAAAAGCAATTTGTATGAGTGGGGAGTCAATGGAGGGTATTGCAACTCTAGATTCATCACATTATTTAAAAAAAATTGATTAATCGTTGCAAATTGCAATTTGAGTTGCAAATTGCGGCCAACACCCCCCCCTGAGTCACACTGCATGAAAAGAGGAGTTAACGTGCAATTATGGGCACTGTATTTAGCAGGCATATACAGTTAATATACGATAATATACAGGTGTGATGGTACAATTCGGGAGTTTACCGGAGTTTGCCGGAAAGTTTAACGGGAGGATGGCTTTTACAGTACAGTACAGTACAGTACAGTACAGTAAGTACAGTACAGTACAGTACCGTACCACTCACTTCAGACGGGTCTGATCTTTACTTGCGCAAGCAGAGCGCGCAAGTAATCATTTCGCTTGGTCTCTTCGAAGTGAAGCCAAGTTTTCTTCAACCGTAAGTCTGTGCCTGGTTTGCTGGGACTAGTTACAAGTTACAACATTACGTCATATACACACCATGTACTCTGGTCCCAGTTCTCAACGATGACGTAATGTTGTAACTGGTCCCAGCAAACCAGGCACAGACTTACGGTTGAAAAAAACTTGGCTTCACTTTTTGGAACCAAGTAACCACAGTATACTGCTAATCAAATTACAACTACATACTCTGTATGTAGTTGTAATGTGATTTGTAATTTGTAAATCTGTGCCTGGTCTGCTGGGACCAGACTACACAGATGACCATATCTCTTACGTCATCACTGAGAGCTAGTCATACATATACACACCATGTACTCTGGTCCCAGTTCTCAACGATGACGTAATGTTGTAACTGGTCCCAGCAAACCAGGCACAGACTTACGGTTGAAAAAAACTTGGCTTCACTTTTTGGAACCAAGTAACCACAGTATACTGCTAATCAAATTACAACTACATACTCTGTATGTAGTTGTAATGTGATTTGTAATTTGTAAATCTGTGCCTGGTCTGCTGGGACCAGACTACACAGATGACCATATCTCTTACGTCATCACTGAGAGCTAGTCATACATATACACACCGTGTACTCTGGTCCCAGCTCTCAACGATGACGTAATGTGGTATCTGGTGGGACCAGATTACACAGATTACCATTTCTCTTACGTCATCACTGAGATACAAATCCAACTACAGATTTCGGAAGTATTTTAGATCATGTATATTTCAACAAATTTGAAAGTATTATTACAGAAATTGAAGTTAGAGACACATATTACTCTGATCATGATTTAGTATTAATATCACTATAGTACAAAATGAAATACATTTAAAACAATTGACAATTTACAATAAGTAATAAAATAATTATACTGTATAATATATTTTAGTTTATATACCAGTTTATATACCTTTTTTTTCATCACATATCAATGATTCATTTTTCTGTAAAAAAGTAGTTAGGTAGCAAATAGTTACACGTAATGATTATACATTTCAAACGTTCCTTCACAGAGATACTGAGATGTGATAGTTTCCAGCGGTCGAAAGTACTTGCGCGCTCTGCTTGCGCACTAGTAGGCCATTTATGGCCTACTAGTGTGCAACAAGCAAGTATGCACTCGGCAGAGTGCAGTTCTAGTTTTATAATATATTTACTTTTTTTGTTTGTTTTTACAGGAGAATGATGCCTGCTGCTCTTGGAACCCTCCTCAGAACAGCGGGGGGGAGAGGTACAGATTTGGCTCCCTGCCTCTCCCCGGCCTGTGGACCCGGCAGACCGGTGAGTGTGTTGTTACAATGTTACAATCATGTTATTACAGTGTTACAATGTCTGTAGCGTTACAAGGTTTTTGCAAGGTTACTACAATGTTAAAAACAGTTTTCGAGGGAATTTGAGTACTTCCGGTCATTCCTTAAAATTTTGAGGTAGTTGCACTTGAGTTTTTCCCCCAATATCTTTTACTTCTACTAGTACTAACCACTACATCTCGGATCCAAATATTATACTTTTACCTCCACTACATTTATTTGAAAACATTAGTTACTAGTTACTTTGCAGATTATTTATTATTTATTACAAAACATACATTAACCACATAGACCTGAGGACTACAAATGCCTTCTAAATCCTGACAGTTTTCTGAAAAGCCCATGTTTCTATGTCAGTCGTTCTCAAACATTTTCATGCCAAGGACCCCCAAAAATATATGTAATTGGCCGCCGACCCCGATCTGAAAATATGTTTTTCCAGTGACAACCCCCCCCACCCATAAGCAAAGATTTTAGTTAAAAACGTTCGCTCTGAAATAATATACATTAAAAGATTTGCACCACATTTTCATGATTTTTCAAAAATAGCAGACCTACAAGCTCGAAGCGTGGCACCGAGTGCCGCGCTTCGAGCTTCTAGGTCTGCTATTTTCAATAGGCAATACTTTTGTAGTTTTGCTGAAGTACATTTTAAATTCTGGACTTTCACAGAAACAGTATTTCTATACAGCACTATTGATACTTTTACTTTAACTTTTTTCAACCAAGGTTCATGTTTTACAGTAGGTTATTAGAGAAAGTAAAACATGAGTGTACATTTTCTTTCATTTGCTGCTTTCTTTCGTTTTAGTGATTTTTATCTATTTTTTACATGGGGGTGGGGGCATTCGAACATGGTGCTAAATAATGTTTTTTAGTCCAGTGGATTAGCAGAGGAGCAGAGTCCAGTGGATTAGCAGAGTCGCAGAGTCCAGTGGATTAGCAGAGGAGCAGAGTCCAGTGGATTAGCAGAGGAGCAGAGTCCAGTGGATTAGCAGAGTCCAGTGGATTAGCAGAGGAGCAGAGTCCAGTGGATTAGCAGAGGAGCAGAGTCCAGTGGGTTAGCAGAGTCCAGTGGATTAGCAGAGGAGCAGAGTCCAGTGGATTAGTGGAGGAGCAGAGTCCAGTGGATTAGCAGAGTCAAGAGTCCAGTGGATTAGCGGAGGAGCCGAGTCCAGTGGATTAGCGGAGGAGCCGAGTCCAGTGGATTAGCGGAGGAGCCGAGTCCAGTGGATTAGCGGAGGAGCCGAGTCCAGTGGATTAGCAGAGTCCAGCCGAGTCCAGTGGATTAGCAGAGTCCAGCCGAGTCCAGTGGATTAGCGGAGGAGCCGAGTCCAGTGGATTAGCGGAGGAGCCGAGTCCAGTGGATTAGCGGAGGAGCCGAGTCCAGTGGATTAGCGGAGGAGCCGAGTCCAGTGGATTAGCGGAGGAGCCGAGTCCAGTGGATTAGCGGAGGAGCCGAGTCCAGTGGATTAACGGAGGAGCCGAGTCCAGTGGATTAGGGGAGGAGCCGAGTCCAGTGGATTAGCGGAGGAGCCGAGTCCAGTGGATTGGCGGAGGAGCCGAGTCCAGTGGATTAGCGGAGGAGCCGAGTCCAGTGGATTAGCGGAGTCCAGCCGAGTCCAGTGGATTAGCGGAGTCCAGCCGAGTCCAGTGGATTAGCGGAGTCCAGCCGAGTCCAGTGGATTAGCGGAGTCCAGCCGAGTCCAGTGGATTAGCGGAGTCCAGCCGAGTCCAGTGGATTAGCGGAGTCCAGCCGAGTCCAGTGGATTAGCGGAGTCCAGCCGAGTCCAGTGGATTAGCGGAGTCCAGCCGAGTCCAGTGGATTAGCGGAGTCCAGCCGAGTCCAGTGGATTAGCGGAGTCCAGCCGAGTCCAGTGGATTAGCGGAGTCCAGCCGAGTCCAGTGGATTAGCAGAGTCCAGCCGAGTCCAGTGGATTAGCAGAGTCCAGCCGAGTCCAGTGGATTAGCAGAGTCCAGCCGAGTCCAGTGGATTAGCAGAGTCCAGCCGAGTCCAGTGGATTAGCAGAGTCCAGCCGAGTCCAGTGGATTAGCGGAGGAGCCGAGTCCAGTGGATTAGCGGAGGAGCCGAGTCCAGTGGATTAGCAGAGTCCAGCCGAGTCCAGTGGATTAGCAGAGTCCAGCCGAGTCCAGTGCATTAGCAGAGTCCAGCCGAGTCCAGTGGATTAGCAGAGTCCAGTGGATTAGCGGAGGAGCCGAGTCCAGTGGATTAGCGGAGGAGCCGAGTCCAGTGGATTAGCGGAGTCCAGCCGAGTCCAGTGGATTAGCGGAGTCCAGCCGAGTCCAGTGGATTAGCAGAGTCCAGCCGAGTCCAGTGGATTAGCAGAGTCCAGCCGAGTCCAGTGGATTAGCAGAGTCCAGCCGAGTCCAGTGGATTAGCAGAGTCCAGCCGAGTCCAGTGGATTAGCAGAGTCCAGCCGAGTCCAGTGGATTAGCAGAGTCCAGCCGAGTCCAGTGGATTAGCAGAGTCCAGCCGAGTCCAGTGGATTAGCAGAGTCCAGCCGAGTCCAGTGGATTAGCGGAGGAGCCGAGTCCAGTGGATTAGCGGAGGAGCCGAGTCCAGTGGATTAGCGGAGGAGCCGAGTCCAGTGGATTAGCAGAGTCCAGCCGAGTCCAGTGGATTAGCAGAGTCCAGCCGAGTCCAGTGGATTAGCAGAGTCCAGCCGAGTCCAGTGGATTAGCAGAGTCCAGCCGAGTCCAGTGGATTAGCAGAGTCCAGCCGAGTCCAGTGGATTAGCAGAGTCCAGCCGAGTCCAGTGGATTAGCGGAGGAGCCGAGTCCAGTGGATTAGCGGAGGAGCCGAGTCCAGTGGATTAGCGGAGGAGCCGAGTCCAGTGGATTAGCGGAGGAGCCGAGTCCAGTGGATTAGCGGAGGAGCCGAGTCCAGTGGATTAGCAGAGTCCAGCCGAGTCCAGTGGATTAGCGGAGGAGCCGAGTCCAGTGGATTAGCGGAGGAGCCGAGTCCAGTGGATTAGCGGAGGAGCCGAGTCCAGTGGATTAGCAGAGTCCAGCCGAGTCCAGTGGATTAGCAGAGTCCAGCCGAGTCCAGTGGATTAGCAGAGTCCAGCCGAGTCCAGTGGATTAGCAGAGTCCAGCCGAGTCCAGTGCATTAGCAGAGTCCAGTGGATTAGCGGAGTCCAGCCGAGTCCAGTGGATTAGCAGAGTCCAGCAGAGTCCAGTGGATTAGCAGAGTCCAGCCGAGTCCAGTGGATTAGCGGAGGAGCCGAGTCCAGTGGATTAGCAGAGTCCAGCAGAGTCCAGTGGATTAGCAGAGTCCAGCCGAGTCCAGTGAATTAGCAGAGTCCAGCCGAGTCCAGTGGATTAGCAGAGTCCAGCCGAGTCCAGTGGATTAGCGGAGGAGCCGAGTCCAGTGGATTAGCAGAGGAGCCGAGTCCAGTGGATTAGCGGAGGAGCCCAGTCCAGTGGATTAGCAGAGTCCAGCAGAGTCCAGTGGATTAGCAGAGTCCAGCCGAGTCCAGTGGATTAGCAGAGTCCAGCCGAGTCCAGTGGATTAGCAGAGTCCAGCCGAGTCCAGTGGATTAGCAGAGTCCAGCCGAGTCCAGTGGATTAGCAGAGTCCAGCCGAGTCCAGTGGATTAGCAGAGTCCAGCCGAGTCCAGTGGATTAGCGGAGGAGCCGAGTCCAGTGGATTAGCGGAGGAGCCGAGTCCAGTGGATTAGCGGAGGAGCCGAGTCCAGTGGATTAGCGGAGGAGCCGAGTCCAGTGGATTAGCAGAGTCCAGCCGAGTCCAGTGGATTAGCAGAGTCCAGCCGAGTCCAGTGGATTAGCAGAGTCCAGCCGAGTCCAGTGGATTAGCAGAGTCCAGCCGAGTCCAGTGGATTAGCAGAGTCCAGCCGAGTCCAGTGGATTAGCAGAGTCCAGCCGAGTCCAGTGGATTAGCAGAGTCCAGTGGATTAGCAGAGTCCAGCCGAGTCCAGTGGATTAGCAGAGTCCAGCCGAGTCCAGTGGATTAGCAGAGTCCAGCCGAGTCCAGTGGATTAGCAGAGTCCAGCCGAGTCCAGTGGATTAGCAGAGTCCACCCGAGTCCAGTGGATTAGCAGAGTCCAGCCGAGTCCAGTGGATTAGCAGAGTCCAGCCGAGTCCAGTGGATTAGCGGAGGAGCCGAGTCCAGTGGATTAGCGCAGGAGCCGAGTCCAGTGGATTAGCCGAGTCCAGTGGATTAGCAGAGTCCAGCCGAGTCCAGTGGATTAGCGGAGGAGCCGAGTCCAGTGGATTAGCAGAGTCCAGCCGAGTCCAGTGGATTAGCAGAGTCCAGCCGAGTCCAGTGGATTAGCGGAGGAGGCGAGTCCAGTGGATTAGCGGAGGAGCCGAGTCCAGTGGATTAGCGGAGGAGCCGAGTCCAGTGGATTAGCAGAGTCCAGCCGAGTCCAGTGGATTAGCAGAGTCCAGCCGAGTCCAGTGGATTAGCAGAGTCCAGCCGAGTCCAGTGGATTAGCAGAGTCCAGCCGAGTCCAGTGGATTAGCGGAGGAGCCGAGTCCAGTGGATTAGCGGAGGAGCCGAGTCCAGTGGATTAGCGGAGGAGCCGAGTCCAGTGGATTAGCAGAGTCCAGCAGAGTCCAGTGGATTAGCAGAGTCCAGCAGAGTCCAGTGGATTAGCAGAGTCCAGCCGAGTCCAGTGGATTAGCAGAGTCCAGCCGAGTCCAGTGGATTAGCAGAGTCCAGCCGAGTCCAGTGGATTAGCAGAGTCCAGCCGAGTCCAGTGGATTAGCAGAGTCCAGCCGAGTCCAGTGGATTAGCGGAGGAGCCGAGTCCAGTGGATTAGCGGAGGAGCCGAGTCCAGTGGATTAGCAGAGTCCAGCCGAGTCCAGTGGATTAGCAGAGTCCAGCCGAGTCCAGTGGATTAGCAGAGTCCAGCCGAGTCCAGTGGATTAGCAGAGTCCAGCCGAGTCCAGTGGATTAGCGGAGGAGCCGAGTCCAGTGGATTAGCGGAGGAGCCGAGTCCAGTGGATTAGCGGAGGAGCCGAGTCCAGTGGATTAGCGGAGGAGCCGAGTCCAGTGGATTAGCAGAGTCCAGCCGAGTCCAGTGGATTAGCAGAGTCCAGCAGAGTCCAGTGGATTAGCAGAGTCCAGCCGAGTCCAGTGGATTAGCAGAGTCCAGCCGAGTCCAGTGGATTAGCAGAGTCCAGCCGAGTCCAGTGGATTAGCAGAGTCCAGCCGAGTCCAGTGGATTAGCGGAGGAGCCGAGTCCAGTGGATTAGCGGAGGAGCCGAGTCCAGTGGATTAGCGGAGGAGCCGAGTCCAGTGGATTAGCGGAGGAGCCGAGTCCAGTGGATTAGCAGAGTCCAGCCGAGTCCAGTGGATTAGCAGAGTCCAGCCGAGTCCAGTGGATTAGCAGAGTCCAGGCGAGTCCAGTGGATTAGCAGAGTCCAGCCGAGTCCAGTGGATTAGCAGAGTCCAGCCGAGTCCAGTGGATTAGCAGAGTCCAGCCGAGTCCAGTGGATTAGCGGAGGAGCCGAGTCCAGTGGATTAGCGGAGGAGCCGAGTCCAGTGGATTAGCGGAGGAGCCGAGTCCAGTGGATTAGCGGAGGAGCCGAGTCCAGTGGATTAGCGGAGGAGCCGAGTCCAGTGGATTAGCGGAGGAGCAGAGTCCAGTGGATTAGCGGAGGAGCAGAGTCCAGTGGATCATCAGAGGAGCAGAGTCCAGTGGAGTAGCCGAGGAGCAGAGTCCAGTGGAGTAGCGCCCCCCCCCACACACACACACACACACACACACACACACAGAGTCGCAGAGTCCTGGCGTAAGGCTTTCTTGGTTTATCGACGTTTTTAGCATCCTTTTGTATGAAACTGTACCTCTGTACTTTATTGGGTTTATGCATAGCTACACAGCAAAATCCTGACTGTTCTTTTAACTATGACTGAAAATGAACCCTTTGCTATAACACTCATATATAGTATATTGCCATATACTGTTTAAAGTCATAAAAGTCATAAAAAAAGAACATTGCTACCATTGACTTGATGGTGTACCTTTATGTATGTAACAGTGGGCTCAACAGACAATTAATATTGTTATCAGTTGAATTATGTTCATAAGGGTGACTGATGTATGTATGTTTATTTTAGGGAGCTCCTGGAAAGGAGGATTTGGAGGAGGGGATGACAATGACAGAGGTAAGTATGTTTTGGGAAATGTGATTCCTTAAATTTGTTCTCCACCACTGGTACTGGGCCTGATAATAGTTGCATGATGTCTGAATCAGCTCAATTGCTTTGGTAGTTGAATGTCTTACACTTTGCTCTGACTTTATGGTAAATGCAAGATGGGGGGGGGGGGTCCCACATTTCAAAACCATTGAACTACTGTCTCAAGGGGCAAGTTAATTGCGTTGGACGCTTGCGCATGAATAAAAATTACAGTTCTGTTAGGCTTCGTTAACTAAGGTTTCACAATATGTCAAATAACACACATAGTTAATAACTTAAGCACAACAATAAACATCTAGCATTAGATGTCATTTACCAAATTGAGGTTGCCTGTGTTTTATGTAGGTCGTGGAGGAAGAGGCAGAGGAGGACGAGGAGGAGGATTTAGGAGCGACTCGGGTAAGAACACATTTGGGCTGCATACAAATCTGTGGTATACTATCGATATTACTGCGCATGATAAGTAAAGACAGTTGCCAAGGGATGCCCACTGGCCAAGTGGCCCAGGCTTATGCTACATGGGCTCTGGCCTGCCAGGGCGTCATGTGTTCGAGTCCCGTTCATGACGACCTTTGCTGCGTGTGTCTCCCCATCTCTCTCCCTCTTTACTATCCATCTACACTTGATACTGCCAAAGGCAGAAAACTCTTCATGCACGCATGAATGCAAAAGAGAAAGGTGTATTTCAGAATTAATCAAGTAAACATACATTTTTATGTGCAAGCCTGTCAAAACAGCTCTGCTTTCACCATACAGTAACATTAACTAATTGTACCGGTAGTTTTACTCAAACCATTAAACCCTTATACATGCTTGTAATGTATGAATGAATCAAGATTACATTATTCTGGAATTCTATTTTCAAGTCTCATGAAGCCCATACTGTACGTGTACGTGTACTGTATGTGTCGGTGACATTATTTCACAACACATTGATAGCTTAAATATAGCTAAACTTTTGCCCTTGTTTTGCAGGAGCTGATGAGAAGGGGAATGGTAAGTACTAGTAGTATTATTGGTGTTGACTGTTGGCACTCTTAAAAATGTACATGTTTATATTATACTATGTCTGATTATGTTTGTTTAGATGAAGCAGGTAGCAGCTGGAACAGTGGAGGAGGAGGCAGCAGCTGGAACAGTGAAGAAGGAGAGAGAAGAGGACGAGGAGGCAGAGGTGAGACGGGCTGTGGCTGATCTACATATAATTCATACTGGTGAAGTAGCTTATTGAAAGAAATCCATGTGAAAACATGCTTTAACAAGACAGCCATTGAAATCAGTGGTTCTTATGTCACCCCTCCCACCTCTCAAACGTCCCGCTCCAAAAGAGCCACAACCAAAAATAGACATTGAAAATTGAAAGGAAATATAAAGCAAGGAAGAAGTTAAGTATAGACAGTAAAATCGGGTTCTTACAGCTTATGACGGTAATATTTGTACTTGACAGGAGGCAGCAGAGGAGGTCGAAGTGATGGAGATGATGGAGGATCTACAGAAGGTAACTAAGGAGAGAGGTGGATTAAACTAGATGAACTGGGCCACTGGATTGTCCATAAATTATTTGCTATTGAACTGATTGTATTATTTGATACAGAAATGAATGATTATTAAGCGAGCGACGCGTGTACAGTGAGCGCGCTCTGGTGCTTGGCTACTAGCGTTTGGCTAGCGATATTAGCCGTGGCCACGGACAATTTACTCTGTCAACTAACGTAGCAGACGATAGCTTGGTAAATGGTGGAGGAGTCCTGCAGTCTATGCTGTTGCGTGGTGTTGTTTCGTGAGTTTATATCCATGAAGACGAGTCACGTTGGTCTTAACACACGGGCTCTGTCTGTGTGACAGACGTGGAGTTCTTTTTGGGAACTATAACACGTCGCCCTTCAAAAATAGCAGACCTACAAGCTCGTAGCTATGAGCTTGTAGATCTGCTATTTTTCAATAGCTAAAGCATGACGTGATGCTAACACCAAAATGGGTTCCCGTTAAGAATGGGCTAAATGAATAATAATGCAACAATGTGATGATGCTGCCGTTATCTACAAGGAAATACAATTTAGTTTGTGGTGATATGCTGGAAATATTTGAACGTTAAAATAATATGATGCTGACAAAACGCCAAACACACGCGTCCATGATTTGTTTAATAACATTAAATACATGATAACAGAAATGCCAGGAGTTAGTGAATGACTCCCTGAGATATACTTCCTTCGAAAGCCTGATGTGTACTTAGTCGTACGATGCTGTTGTATACGCCAAAAAGAATCAAGCTTATTGGCTATTTTGGGCATGCGATACCATCATACAATCGAGCATTAATTAGGCACAATGGTTGTAAGGAGACAAAGGAGATGAGGATGTTATTATGGAGATAGCTCGAAATGCAATCCAATACAACACATTTTATATTCATTTACCGGTGCGTTGAAACTGCATTTTGAAGGCTTCTTTTTCCTTCTACTTCTTTTCCCCATTTATTTTTTATTTTTTACTACAAGCCATTCAACACAGTAAATACTCAACAAACGAAAACACATTTAGGCAAATATTATGGTGGTCTGCTAGTGCTAGGTATAATCTAAAAAGTGTCCTCTAATTCTGTATAAAACGTATAGGCAATCAACATAACAAACTATGACAGCAAATGTGTTTTACAAAAAACGTAGAGGGTAAGACAAAATGTGGGGAAGGCCATGGTCATGGGTTCAGCCCAGCAGTAAACATAAACAACATTAGCTACAGTAGTTGGGTTAAAGCGGCACTATGTCACTAATTTATTTTATAGCAAAGGGCCGATGCACACCTCAAAAGGCTGGTGACAGGTGTGTAGGGCAATAGAGCATACTGTATATTAAAAAGGGTATCTACAAAGAAGAGAGGTCAGCTACTTGCCAAAAGAAATGTTGCGTTTCGGTCAATTAGACCTTCATCAGGACAGACTGATGAAGGCTCTAAGGCCATTGGTGAGATGCGAAAATACCTTTCGCTGTGCTGTACTTGTACTGTACATTGACAATAAATTGAATCTCATCTCATCTCACCTTCACTCTACCCACTAGGCCACTGTCTGACATTTGGTCGCTTAGAGTCTTAAGTGACCAAAACGTCAGACAGTGGCCTAGTGGGTGTCCGCCCTGAAACTGGGAGGTCGGGGGTTCGATCCCCGGGCGGGTTATACCAAAGACCCAATCGCATCGCTGCTTGGCACTCAGCGTCATTGGGTTGGATTGGGGGTCAAATCAACTAATGATTCCCGAGCGTGGCGCACGCTGCGGCTCACCGCTCCAAGAGATGGGGCAAATGCGGAGAACAAATTTCACTGCGGTAACGTGTGTGACTAATCATTTTCGACTTTGACTTTGACCTAATAAAGAGTAACATTTTTTGGCAAGTGTCTTGACAGTGTGCAGGACCTTTTCTTTGTTTTTCAAAGGTACCCTTTTTTCAACGTTTTTATGAATAAAATGTAATTTTATCCAATCTATATGGTAGAGTATGTTAATACTCTACAGCTACATACTCTATAGCTCAATGGTGAAAATGTCAGCACATGTTCAGGAAACCGGGTTCAATTCTATTATATTATATAGGCATAAAAGCCCCCCTAAGAAATCTAAAAACAAACTTGGTAACCGTGTTTGGATATCAATATGGCTCAATTTGAACGTGCTAAATTTGATATAAACCTCAAACAGCCTGGGTTTGATTTGATTTGATTGAGTGTGTAGCCAAATTACTCAAATCTCAG
Organism: Protomyctophum bolini; assembly: GCF_963924005.1. Lineage (NCBI taxonomy): Eukaryota > Metazoa > Chordata > Actinopteri > Myctophiformes > Myctophidae > Protomyctophum > Protomyctophum bolini. The sequence continues at coordinate 33,710,245 of NC_137874.1, read as the reverse complement.
TATGTTTAATGGCCAGACAACTTCTTATACCCACATTAAACATAATCATTTCATGAAAATACATACATAGACATATAACTATTTCAGGCACTGCATAAACATTAGCATAATGATGAACACAGGAGGTCTACACTATGCGTGTGGTGTCTATGATACAGTCCCCTTTCAGTAATTCAAACTGATGTAGAGTTGTTAAAACAACAAAAAAGAAAAATCAGAGGTGCTGAGGAAAAAATGAATCCATGACTTCAACCTTAGAAAGAAGGTCTTAGAAAATTTATGTCATGATTTACGAACACGTTTTATTCCACTGACTGTCCAGCTTGCTTACGAAGTCCTTCTCAAATATTAACTGCACTTAGAAAAGGTTGTTGTTGTTTTTTCCCATTAGATCCTTCAATGTGCTGTGCATCCTTCCCAAATAATACATCTGTGCGTTCCACTTCAAAAGATTCATACAATACAGTACATGGGTCTCTCTCTTTCTCTGCATTTTGGAGGGCACCAAAGGTGTCTCAATGGTGATATGTTGTCGGGTTCCATGCGCGGTACCAAGACCTGAAAGACAAACACAATATCTTAGTTCTCTTAAGTATAATGCTATGAAGCTATTACAGTTCATTTGTGCCCAGTTAGCCAAAAGTCCATTATAAGCATTAACATCAACCAGTAAGCCAAATATCATTGAAACTTGAAAGGCAACTTTGCTTGATTGTATCATCATTATTATTATTATTATTATTATTATTATGCCCCCATGTATACCGGTCACTGCCCTACTGATTGGTTTGGAGAGGTACTGTAGACACTGTGGTTCCTCTGATGTAATAATAATAATAATAATAATAATAATAATAAAACTTTATTTGTATAGCACCTTTCATGACATGAAATGCAGCTCAAAGTGCTTTACAGAGAAATGGAGGATAAAAGAAAAGCATGGCAACAACATTAAAAACAAGCAGTAATGCAGTGAGGACATGAATAACAAAAAATAAAAAAATAAAAGATCAATTAAAAGCAATGTTGTAGAAGTGGGTCTTGAGCTGAGCTTTAAAAATGTCTACAGAGGCTGCCTGACGAAGGTACAGTGGGAGCTTGTTCCATACCGACGGCCCGTAGAAGCAAAAAGCTGCTTCCCCGTGTTTTTTAGTTGCCATTTTTTTTGGCAAAGCGAGCAGGCCGGCAGTGGAAGACCTTAGGGGGCGGTTTGGGACATATTTAGGCAGGCAGTCATGTAGGTAGGAAGGTGCGAGACCATTGAGAGCTTTATAGACAAGTAAAAGAATTTTAAAATCAATCCTAAAAACAACCGGAAGCCAGTGCAGTGATGCCAAAACTGGAGTAATATGTTCTCTCATCTTAGTTCTAGTTAAAACTCTGGCTGCTGCATTTTGGACAAGTTGTAGTCTGTCAGTTGTTTTCTTAGGCAGTCCTGAAAAGAGTGCATTGCAGTAGTCAAGCCGAGAAAAAACAAAGGCGTGGATTAGCGTTTTTGCATCGTCCAAGGACAAATAGGCTCTGATTCGTGCAATATTTCTAAGGTGAAAAAAGGCAATCTTGGTAACATGATTAATGTGTGAATTGAAATTCAATTCAGAATCAATAATAACCCCCAGGTTCTTTACTTTACTGTTACTTTCTACAGTCAGGTTACCAAGTCTGCTTATTATTGATTCTTTCTGCTCACTAGAACCGATTATGAGAACTTCTGTCTTATCCTCGTTTAGCTTGAGAAAGTTCTCACTCATCCAACATTTGATGCTAGACAGACAGGTCAACAGCGGGTCTAAAGCACAGGGATCATCTGGAGCCACAGAAAGATAAAGTTGGGTATCATCAGCATAGAAATGAAAATTGACTCCGTGGTTGGTAATGAGTTCGCCCAATGGCAGTATGTACAAGGAGAAAAGCAGAGGGCCAAGAATCGAGCCCTGTGGAATACCAGAGCTGATGTCGTGTTTGTCTGAGTCAAACTCGGCTAGATTGACAAAGTAACTTCTGTTTGATAGGTAGGAGGAAAACCAGGACAGGGCCGTACCAGACAGGCCTATCCAGTGTTCCAGACGCTGTATTAAAATTGAATGATCAATCGTGTCAAATGCAGCCGTTAGATCTAGGAGTAGGAGAACAGATACATGTTTCTTGTCAGCAGACACCCTAAGATCATTAATTACTTTTACAAGTGCTGTTTCTGTGCTGTGACCTTTCCTAAAGCCAGATTGGAATTTGTTGTGCACATTATTGTTCTGTAGAAACACATCCAATTGATGAAAGATGCATTTTTCTAAAACCTTGCCCAGAAAGGGTAGATTTGAAATGGGTCGATAGTTACCCAAAACAGAGGGATCAAGATTGTGTTTCTTGAGTAGGGGCCTAACTACAGCAGTCTTCAGTGAGTCTGGGAAGACACCTGATTGTAGAGAGCTGTTTACAATTTTTAGGATATCTCCAATCACACTGTCCAAGACCTCTTTGAGAAAGGTGGTGGGAATTTTATCCAATGAACAGGAGGATGATGTCATCTGTGATATGGTTTTGCGGAGTTCATCTTCATCAATTGCGCAGAACGTTAATAGGCTCCCCCTGGAGAGATCTACTCTGGGACCATTAGCTGCTGTTTGAGGGTTTGCGCTAGCAGCAGCACCATTCATAATATCAGCTCTAATGTTAAAGATTTTGTTATCAAAAAAGCATGCAAACTCATTACACTTAGCTTTAGAGGCCGGGAATGACTGCTTGTAGGACTGGGGGGGGTTTAAAAGTCGTTCAATGGTAGAGAATAGGACTCTGGCATTTTTCTTGTTCTCATTAATAATGCCAGAGAAATATGCCTGCCTTGCTAGACGCAAGGCTTTGTTATAGGCGACTGTTGACTTTTTAAGAATCTCTAGGTGGATGGTGAGTTTGTTTTTTCTCCACGCTCGCTCAGCTCTACGACATTCTTGCTTCAGTGAGCGTGTATGCTCATTTATCCAGGGTGTTATTCTGGTGTTATGTTTCTTTTTTGTTTTCAAAGGAGCCACTATATCAAGAGCTGACTCTAGTTTAAGATTAAAAATTTGAACCATATCATTTACTGGGGGGGTATCGGGCAGGGGGGGCCCCAGATGACGAGAGAACTCGTCGGCTGCAGAAGGGCTAAAAAAACGCTTTTTTATGGTATATTCCGTGATGTTTTTCTCTAGATCAGAGACAGTCATATTAAAACACAGCAAATAGTGGTCTGATAGCTCAGGCCTTTCAATAGTCCTTTCCACAGTGATGTTCAGCCCTCTAGAAATCACCAGGTCCAGAGTGTGCCCATGTTTATGTGTAGGCCCAACAACATGTTGGATAAACTCAAAGGAGTGCAATAACTCTAAGAAGCCCATAGCCACAGCATCTGTAGTATCATCCAGGTGAAGATTAAGATCACCTGAGATAAGAGTTCTGTCATAGTTAGTGGAGCAGATAGATAAAAGTTCTGATATTTCTGTTAGAAATATTGCTTTACTGCATTTTGGCGGGCGATAAATGCTAATCATTGGCATAGAGGGTTGACCAAGTAGTGTAGTGGCCTGGTATTCAAAGGATGTAAAGCTGCCAAGGGTCAGAGCCTTGAATTTTAACGTGTCTGAAAAAATTATTGCCAGTCCACCTCCTTTCTTAGCCTTACGAAAAGAGTGAATGAAACTGTAGTTTGCGGGACAGGCTGGCGCTAGGAGAACAGCTCCATCCGAGCCAAGCCATGTCTCTGTTAGAAAGATTATATCTAGCTTCTCTTTACAGATTATATCATTTACAGAGGAGGACTTATTTGTTAGTGACCTGATGTTAAACAAGGCAAGGTTAAGCTTGTTGTCACATTTTTGGGGGCTGTGATGCCTGTGAGGTACAGTGACCAAACAGCATTCTCTCTCCAGACCACTCCTTGTGTTGGACACTCTATTTGAAATAACAGTAGAAATGTTGTGAACCTCAACCTGTGCAATGATTGAAACACCAGGCTTTCTAGAAGCATGGGGTCCATACATGTTTGTTGCTGCGCATAATGGACCCTGTTCATATCAGTTATCAAATGTATTTTCTAGGCAATCTGGAGCTGGGCTTGACATATGGGGCGCCGTCAGTCGGTAAACTCGTCTGTTAAGGGGGGTCGACTTTGTTCCAATGTTTATCAGGTCCACCATGCCCGGGGTGAACGAGAGGAGATGTATTGGTGAGGGAGTTAGAAATTCCTCAGTATCTTCTCCACCAGGGTACGCTGTGACTTCATGCTCTGTGATTTCTTCTCCACCAGGGGACGCTGTGACTTCAAGCTCTGATGTTTCTTCTCCACCAGGGGACGCTTCAAGCTCTGATGTGTCTTCTCCACCAGGGGACGTTTTGACTTCAAGCTCTGATGTTTCAAGCTCTGATGTTTCTTCTCCACCAGGATACACTGTGACTTCAAGCTCTGATGTTTCTTCTCCACCAGGGGACGCTGTGACTTCAAGCTCTGATGTTTCTTCTCCACCAGGGGAAGCTGTGACTTCAAGCTCTGATGTTTCTTCTCCACCAGGGGGCGCTGTGACTTCACGCTCTGCGAGTTTTACTCCTCCAGGGGGCGCTGTGACTTCACGCTCTGTGGGTTTTTCTCCTCCAAGGGGCGCTGTGACTTCAAGCTCTGATGTTTCTTCTCCAGCAGGGGACGCTGTGACTTCACGCTCTGTGAGTTTTACTCCTCCAGGGGGCGCTGTGACTTCACGCCCTGTGAGTTTTACTCTTCCAGGGGGCGCTGTGATTTCACGCTCTGTGAGTTTTTCACCTCCAGGGGGTGTTGTGACTCCACGCTCTGTGCGTTTTCCTCCTCCAGGGGGCGCTCTACGCTCTGTGCGTTTTCCTCCACCAGGGGGGGTAGTCGATAACCAGGGGGGTAGTCGATAACCACTTCTTTTCACTGACTCCATTCATTATCATTAGTGTCACCAGGACTTAACGCATGCTATCCTCCCAGTTGCACTCCCTGAACAAGTGATCATGCACCGGCTCTACCAACCTGTACTAGTACAGCTGGCAACTCCTACAGAGATGTACTGTATTAGGTACGATTGATTCCATTGAGACATTTGAGATATCTGTTTTGATCAACATGTCAATATTATGCCTGTATCATTCATTGAAAAGTAACAACTAACAAGTTACTTTTATTTAAAAGTTGCTTTTTGAGAGTAATAACCAGTAACTACAACGAGTTACTAAATCACTACAGTAATTTTCCCAACACCTATATGTGTCAGTGGTGTGCAGGGAATCTCCTACCCTGGTGGTGAGCTGTAGGTTTGGTTGACCTGAGAGGAGAGCGTAGTGGAAGCTAAGGACAGGGTGTTAGGCGAGGCTCCGCGGCTTGCACTGTTAGGAGATGAACTGGATGACACTAGAAGAGAGAGAGAACAAATATGAAACTCAATTCACAGTGATCCTGTCACTGTGTACACATACCGCAAACCAGAAACAAGAAGCAAGGCTAAAGGACACGCATATTTTTAATTATTTTTATTTTATTTTTTACACGCAGGTCTTTGTCATTCTTACTTTGATAGTATTTAATTCCTTGAAACACACAACTTTTTTTGTTTTTGTTTTTTTTTCATAATGGAAATAATTTTCTGTTATTACATATTGGCCTATTCATGATTGTTATTCAAGTCTGGTGCCTCTCAAAACATATCTTTGTTTTTAGGTTGAATGAAGGAAACGGGGACTAACTATTCTGGTGATGGTGTTCTGACTTAGATGGTTTGATTTGGGCCTAGTGTGCCATAGGCTAGTGCCCAGTCCCATGCATATTCAATTCAATGACATTTTATTATAATACCAAATCACAACACTTTGTTTCAAGACACTGTAAATATAGAGCAGAGGTCAACGTTTTCCTTTTGTGCAAGCATTTGTTGACAGAAGACATATAAATGCAAATGGAACTAGCATGGATTATGACACATTTTGGACTTTATTACGAAGTCTATTTGGGAACAAAAAGTGTTGTAACCACTTAAACCCTAAATACTTCTTGACTAAACACTTAGTTAGGGGACAGTTTCCCCGGCCGGACGCAGCGCGTGGAAGGAACACGTTATTCCGACCAGTTCCTTTCCCCTCCCCCTGGCTAGGGGGAGGAAGTTTAGAGACCAGGATTACAGCATGTTTTTGTGAGGGTACCTACCCTAAGGGACACGGGGAGAACATGCAAACTCCACACAGAAAGGCCCTTTCGCCAACCCCACCTCGGGTATGGGCACTGATGACGCGGAGGAGGGAACACGCCCAATCCTTGCTCAAAACGAATTAAACAACCTCACCGATGTTAGCCACATGATAGGGATGCTATAGACGAATTCAGAAACGGGTCTCATGGTCGCAGCTTACGTATTTCCTGTAGTCAGACTCGACATAGCTGTGGGGTTTAAACCCTCACCAGGCGCACCTCTTCTACTACAGTGAACGGTAGAGTGACTGATAGTCTGTTAGTCTGCCTCAAACGTTACTCTTTTACCTGCTTTTAGTTTTTACTAACACTAACATTACAAAGCTGCCCAGAACATCGAGATGAACCTGTGTAGTTTATGGCTGCTCCAACAGTAGTGGCAACATAAAAAAATAATAATTATGTCAAAATATCCACCTGAGACCAGAGCCATTGAGTAATTGTTGAGACGAGCAGTGAAAGGTCCTGAAAGATACATAACGTCAGTCTTACCCAATACCCAATGTTTCTGTTTTATGAACACAAGGCTGCTGTATTTTATACCTCATACTAAGCATTTAAAGTATGAGGTATAAAGTACGGTCCATTTGGTTCCATTTAACTCTCAGAGTTAAATTAATTTAGATTTTACAATATAAATTGGGGTCCCAGAGATAGAAATGCCATTAAATACGGGCCCGTAGCCTAATTCAGGTCAAACCAGGGGCCCTTGAAATGAAAATGGTTGAGAATCACTGCTAGAGCCATAAAAATATTCTCTTATGGGGGTCCTTGGCATATATTTTTCAAATGGGGGTCCGCGGGCTAATTAGTGTCATTTTGGGGGTCCTTGACATGAAAAAGTTTGGGGGCCACTGCTATAGGGTTCAAGTGGTTAAAGGAACACTCAGGATATCGCTGTGCAGTATTACTGACAAATGAGCTAAAGGCACTTGCCTCCTCCTGAAGGACTGTAGGACCTGGATGTCGTGGCCTGAAACAACATGAAAGTGTGCATGACAATACGTAATATCACATGACAATATGTAACAACTAATATACTGTTTTTATTATCAAAGTATCTCCAGGAGCAGCAGTTTTCTGCTATTCGGTTAAAAATAACACACTCCTCTATGAGAGTGGTTCTCAAAGTGGGCTCTGGGGACTGCTAGGATATCTGTAATGGGGTTCCAAGGGATCCTCGGCAACACTGAGTCACAGTTTAAATTAAGTCCCATTTTAGCCTATATCAAAAGTAGGCAATCTACAAGTTCACAACATGTAGTATTCTCTTATGGGGGTCCCTGTACAGCATCTTTCTGGGGGTCTGCGGCCAAATACATAATCAATTGGGGCGTCCTTGACATGAAAATGTTTGAACCATGATGTTCTATGGTGTGCAAAGATTGCAAGGTGCTTGGAAATGTGGCCTGCTCCAATCATTGCAATTTACAGTAATACTTGTAACTGTCAAATGCAGACAATTTCTACAAGATATTCTATTATTTTATAATGCTTAAATATGCTTAAAGTATTGTTACTGTATATGTTACAGTTCTGTATTCAGATAGTAATCATTGCTGTACTGTGTTCACACAGGGGTCTCTCCATCTCCAACATGCTAGTAAACAGAAAGTATATTTTCAGTTAAGGATACTAATTTAATCCAAACAGAGAGGAAACCATACAGGATACAGAATGTAGAGACAAATTGCACTCAAAATAAAGTATTGTTACCTTAAAATAATAATGAATCGACAATCAAGTAGAAGTAAGCGATCCAAATAATTACTTGGGTAAGAGTAAGACAGTATCTAGTGAAAAAGAATACTCAAGTCAATACTGAGTTCATCAATCAAATTGTCCCTTATATTACTTAAACCTTTACTTTTACTCCTTCACTGTACATGTGACCCAAAGCGAGTAAAAGTTAAAACAAATTCACAAACATACTTAGTTTAAAGTATGTTGCATTAAAACTACTCTAACAAGTAGGCTACAATTTATTCAAAAAGTGAATTAAGTAAATGTAACTCGTTAGTAGTAGCATTGCAGTAGTAGCACTGTGCAGTGGTGCAATGGTAACGTATTGACAAAATATGAATATAACGTAAACATATAATGAATGACGTGTAATGGAACTGACCATTCTGGAGTTGAAGCTGTGTGATTTCATGGGCAGGTTGGCCACCGGGCAGTAGATCCTCTTCTCTTTCTGTCGACGGTTACAGAACCACACTCGTACCACCTCCTTCTCCATGGCCAGCTGCTCTGAGATCAGTGTTATCTCCTCTGAGTTGGGCTTGGGGTTCTGGGAACAATTAATACATACAAAATCTCATTGTCTCACGTGCGTCAATTCGATTTGAAAAAAGGTAGGATATGCACATATTTGCTGGACCCAAACATTGTTCCAGATTCTTGGTTAAAATATAGAAAAGACAGGAGAACAGTAGGCTATATCCTGGGTGGCCATTCCCTCCTTCACTCAATTCAGTCTGTTCACTGTTATATTTGAGGCATTTTCTGCTTACGTTATTCTCTGTTGTACGACCACCATTTAACGTCTTAAGAAGTATAAATTGTTCTTTCATAGATAGAAAAGAGATGACTGCAGTATGAAATTAACATTGAAGGATGTTACAATGATGGGATTTTGACAATTACAGTATACTTTATCAAATAATTTATATTATATGGTTGCTGTTGGGCAAACAACTTGTATATCCACATTTCAACTTTTAGTTCTGAATCCATTCCAAGCATTAGTTTTGCACGAAAAACACTCCTTGTGCTAAATTCGTTCATAGCCACTTTCCCAAATGTGCTGACCTAATCACATTTGTGATGACGGCTATGGCCGTCAAACCCCCTAATTTGACACCTCAACATTTTGCCTATACATGGTACAGATGTAGGCTAAAATGTTGTAGCCTACATTTGTTATTTTTCAGTTAATAACCCATTTAGGACTGAAGCCGATTCTAAAAAAAGCCTTCTAAATCCTGACCTGACCAAACTTCAAATATTTATTCAAAAAAGGATGTTGCTATATACTGTACATAGCAACCCGTCTTGAAAGGTAAAAACCCCAAAGGTATTTCCTGTCCCTGTGCTCTCTTGTACAAGGAAGCCTGACATCCATGTGAAAGTTATGACACCGTCAAACAGAATGAATTGACTCACATCGAGAAAGCGCTTCTCCAGTGTCAGCTTGATGTTGGTTTCAATACTCGTCCTCTTTTTTCTCTTGCGTCCGTAACCTTCCATTAATGGTGGCAGGCTGGCAGAGTTGTTCATCGAATCATTGGGCGAGTTTTCTAACATGAAAGACAAAATGGACTTTAATCATTCATAGTATAGTTTCCTGTTATTTCAGCAATCTTTTAGCATTAACCAGGCTTATTTGGTCGCATTCATGTTACCAATTACCATTGCTAACTTTACTCACGGGGGGGATTCAGTTGAATTTTTTTTTTTTATTTTTTATTATTTTGTATTTAAGCCCAATACCACAGAGCTTATCTTGTTTGAACGAGATATTATCTCGTTTGAACAAGATATTATCGGAAAACTATTAAACCCGTCCATCATTTGAACCCCAAACTACTCTATTTCATTATGTTGTAGAGTATACCTGCATCACTGAGCCATTTCTCCAGTAGAACCCCAAACTAATCTATTTCATTATGTTGTAGAGTATACCTGCATCACTGAGCCATTTCTCCAGTAGAACCCCAAACTAATCTATTTCATTATGTTGTACAGTATACCTGCATCACTGAGCCATTTCTCCAGTAGAACCCCAAACTAATCTATTTCATTATGTTGTAGAGTATACCTGCATCACTGAGCCATTTCTCCAGTAGAACCCCAAACTAATCTATTTCATTATGTTGTAGAGTATACCTGCATCACTGAGCCATTTCTCCAGTAGAACCCCAAACTAATCTATTTCATTATGTTGTAGAGTATACCTGCATCACTGAGCCATTTCTCCAGTAGAACCCCAAACTAATCTATTTCATTATGTTGTAGAGCAGTGGTAACCAACCTTTTCAAGCCCAAGAGCCCATTTTATTCCCAATTGTAAGCCAAGATCTACCACTAAAACGTGTTAGAAAAAACACTTGTTTTGTTGCTATTTCTGACAGGCTCAATGCATGTGCACACATCCACACAAAGACTAAAGCTTAAATTAGAATAAATACTTATAGTAAGTTATATTATCAATGTCAAATAATATTAAGACAAATTAGAAATAATTAGTATTAGAAATATTTTGTTTCTCATTTCAATGAATATTCACATTGGCAGATGTTCAAATGACATAGGCATAACATGACCATATATATTTGCACAGATATGGTGACATACTCTCAGGGTCAGCCCACCTTTAATGAGACTGCTGTGACTGCACTTTATCTGCAAGCGTTTTGAAATCTGGTTCATATTTAGTGATTGCCAGTCTGAGGGTGTCATTAAGATGTGAGTCAGTCATACGAGTTCTAAACTTGGATTTTATTATTTTCATTTGTGAAAAGGCCATTTCACATAAGTACGTGGAACCAAAGTATAGGCATGCAGCTTCAGTGCACACGACACAATCAGGGGATACTTCTCTGCTCACAAGAGACCAAAATTCCTTCTCTTTAGCGCTGACCTGCAGGTGACAGTCACTTACTAATCCAATAATCTCCATTTAAATATCTGAAGTTAATGCAAACACATCCTGCATTTTATCGGACAGCAGTTCAATGACAGTAGGCTCAGTAAAGAGGAAAGGGTTTGATACAAAAGCAGCTACTTAATTGACTCATGCGTTGTACTTCAACAGGTTTTCATATTTCATATTTATCATATTTTTTGCTCTATGTGTGCGTGTGTACAGAAATCAAACTGTAGCATTGATTATTGTCACGGACAGAAGTCATTCTTTCCCTATGCATATTCCCTGGAGTGCACTCGGCTATTAGTTTGCATTGCAGACTGGTATATTCAGAACGCGCCTTTAATTAAAAACCAAATGCAGCTGTGTATGTGGCTCTCAGCGTGCGATACCCCCCCTCACCTCTGTGCTGGAAATATAACGTCTGGGTTTCCGAGGCTACATCCATGCTGACGCAGTGACTGTCCTGTTTCTGGCTAAGCTTTACGCGCAGGGCACATGAACCTCTCCGTCTCCAGTCAGTGCTGGTTGTTGTTTATTTGCATGGCTCAGAAAATGAGTAACAAACTAAAATGAGAACGTTATCGAGTTGTTGGAGGAGGAGGAGGAGAATAATAATGTTATATTTCTTATTGTGTTCTCGGGCTGCTGTGCTGCGTTGCTGCTGCGCTGTGTGCCAACCACATCATCATCTTTTCATTTTGACATGATTCACATGAAATAATAATCCTGCACCGCGTGTAGCGTTTGGTTTCATTAACGCGACAAAATAGCCTACAGCTGCTGCTGCCAAAGATACCAAAGATTGGACAGTGCTACGCAACATGGAAGTAACACTGACTCGAAGCCGTTTATAAATCAGTCAGTGAAGTCAACTTTTCACCGCCGTTTAGTCGGTCATGAACGAACGAATCAAAATAACTAGTTCTTTTTGGTGAACGAAACCGATCCGGTCACTTCCGTGAACGATCCGTTCAAAATGCAAATGACGGGGAATCGCCCGGCTGCTCTTCTCATTCAGTCAGTGCGAGGCTGCGAGACGGAGCAGCCTGAAAGTCAAGCATTTGCATTCCAATGGGTCTGACACTTCGCGATCGACTCGAAAGGTTCCCGCGAGCTACCGGTAGTTCGCGAACCCCCGGTTGGTGACCCCTGTTGTAGAGTATACCTGCATCACTGAGCCATTTCTCCAGTAGAACCCCAAACTAATCTATTTCATTATGTTGTAGAGTATACCTGCATCACTGAGCCATTTCTCCAGTAGAACCCCAAACTAATCTATTTCGTTATGTTGTACAGTATACCTGCATCACTGAGCCATTTCTCCAGTAGAACCCCAAACTAATCTATTTCATTATGTTGTAGAGTATACCTGCATCACTGAGCCATTTCTCCAGTAGAACCCCAAACTAATCTATTTCATTATGTTGTAGAGTATACCTGCATCACTGAGCCATTTCTCCAGTAGAACCCCAAACTAATCTATTTCATTATGTTGTACACTAGTATACCTGCATCACTGAGCCATTTCTCCAGTAGAACCCCAAACTAATCTATTTCATTATGTTGTACACTAGTATACCTGCATCACTGAGCCATTTCTCCAGCAGAGGCTTCAGCTTGCACATGTTCTTGAAGCTGAGGTTGAGAGCCTCAAAGCGGGAGATTGTGGTCTGGCTGAAGTCATTACCATACAGTTTCCCCATCGCAAGGCCTACATCTCCCTGTTTGAAGATACACGTATGCACGCACACACACACACACATGTTTTTTTATAGTTGAATAACAGGAATTATATTATGAAACATGAACAAGGATTTTTAAGGTCGGTATAGCTTGTGTAAACTCATTTTGCCATGGATGAGCGGGATTTCATTTAACACCCGCATGGCCACAAACCGAGGATTCACCAGTACTTCCTGCCACTGCATGGATTGCGTTGGGTACTGAGAGTAGAAGTCACTCTTTTGAGGAGAGGATGTGATAATTGGGTTTGGTTTGACTGACTAATATTATAGTGATCTACTACTACAGAATGGATGTGATATTTACTCCTCCCGGGACAGCTGTGTCATTCATTTCATTGGCTGGGGTGAACTGAACAAAGAAATCATGTCAAAGACACCCAAATGAATATGTATTTGCAGTCAGACCCCCATCAGAAAATATTTTGTGCCAGGGCCATGCAAGATTTGTGTTGTAAAATAAATGTTTCAATGCATATAGCGTTAATATAGCCGATGTATAGGGTTAAATTGGTTAAATCATGCTACATTAACACATTTAGCTGGGAACCACACTTTGATAAACCATGCAAATAGACAAGGATCATTTCACATCTCAAATGTTCACTCTAGAACTACTAATATTAGTCGCAAAACAAACAGCCACTAAAACGGACCTGAGTGAATCCCAGTTTGATGCGTCTCTGTTTGAAGGCCTTGGCGAACAGCTCCAACTCCTCCAGGTCACTGGGCTCTTCCTGCTGCGTCGCCGCCATGTGTTTGGGTATCTGCAGGTGGGACATGTCCATGTGGTTGTCCATCGACTGGCCTGCCAGACCCGAGCGACTCATGGCCTGAAACAAGAGACACAGGTCTGATGTGGACGTTAACATCGTTTGAGGTCTAAATAGGCCTAATAAAAAAAAACATGTAAATATTAAAATATATATAAAGAATATAATCCCCTTTAATGCCAGGTTTATACTTGCATGCCGTAGCACAGGGGGTTCCCAAACTGTGGTGCGTGCACCCCTTGTGGTGCGCGAATGCCCTCTAGGGGGTGCGCGACATGAAAAGGGTAATGGGGGTTTTGTGGTGTTATTTAGCACAAAAGGCAAAATCCGGTAGACCACTGTTGTAAGGAGATGTATAGAGCAGCTGCGGGAGTATACAGGAGCTGCATACCTCTCAGTGCAGTGACATTCTGTGATTATTTGACATTATTTCGGACAAATGCAACAAGACTTGGTGTTGGGGGGTGAGTCAGCTAGCCCATTTTGGGCGGGAACCCCTTTTGGTGTTAGCATTATGTTATGCTCTAGCTATTGATAAATAGATCTACAAGCTCATAGCGCGCCACCGAGTGGCGTGCTACGAGCTTGTAGGTCTGCTATTTTAGAAAAGAACGAAGAACGACTGACATAGAAACATAGCTTTTTCAGAAAACTGTCAGGATGTTATGGGGGGTGCACAGCCAAAAACGTTTGGGGACCGCTGTGACCAGTTACGTGACCGCTGTGTTATGTGCCACGGCGTAGCACATAGGCCTAAAGCACTTTTCATTGCACGATGCCCACGCACAAATAAGTACAACTAAGGCTTAGGGCTATAACTTTGTTTATACAAACAGTATACATTGTCCTTGCTGGGTGACACTACCTACAGTGACATGCTGTATACTGTAAGTGATTAGGCTAAAGTGGCGTTTACCTGTGGAGCCAAAGCCAGTCCAGGCTGGTGTTGTAGAAGACCAGATTGACTCTGGCTGGGGAGGGACAGCAGGTTCTGTTGAAGTAGCGCTACAAAGGAAACACAGGCTTTAACAAATAGAAGCAGTTCTTGACCATGTCCGCCAAGGTCAATGTGAGATTACTTGGGTCAAACGAAGGCCTTCATGTAAAACAAGGCTGAAAACAAAAGGTTTTGCGTTGGGTTGCCCCACTCGCATTTATTTGTGCTGTTATTTTGAGGGGTCGGCTTGGCACTTTTTGGCACATCATCGTGTATACGTAGCGAGGGCGCTGAGTCCCTACTCTCTGGAATGACTCACCACTGTCCGTCCCTAAAAAATGCAGAGTCAAACGATGCCTTTAAAAAGCTGAGTGTGTAGTATAGACTGCGATTGTGGCATCGTAGTATGAGCAGCATTATTAGCGAGAACCAATTATATGAAGGTATGGTTGAAAATAGGTGAAGTGCCCTTTTAAAGACAATCAATAGATCAGACTCCCATCCAACTGCTTTCAATATATTTTCTCCATTCAAAGTTTGTTCATGTGTCTGTTGCAAAACTAGGTTAAACCAACAGAAGGAGCTGGTGCGACATGTTTGGCGTGCATGGGTGCATGCGTGCGTGCGCGTGTGTGTGTGTGTGTGCATGTACCTTGGTGACTGCTCTGTGACTGTGACAGCAGGAAGGGGGAGGAGGATGAGAGGTGTGATGGAGGCATTAGAACCAACTGCTGGTGAAACGACGGCAACTCCTGCTGGCAACACAACAACAGATACTAGTCTACATTGTAACTTTGTACAAAGTGCCATAACAATCTAATTTAACAGATACTAATTCAACAGATACTAGTCTACATTGTAACTTTGTACAAAGTGCCATAACAATCTAATTGAAGCATATGGCATCTATCTGACTAGCTTCATATTTGACACACACGTTCCACACCACCACAGGGAGTTCAGTTCAGTGCCCGGACTTGAGTTGGTGGTATACACTGTTGAGACACAATGTGTTCTGACATTTGGGCATCCCTGATAAATAACTCCAAAAAATACACATAAAAGGGACACAGACATAATATCTGGGGTATGGGGCATTCATTTCCAACTTGCATCGTTCCAAGTAGGCCAGTCCCCAACCGACACCACTCTAGTTTATTTATAATATTCAAACAAGTTAAAAAATAACAGTGTAATAGATTCAGGGTAGAAGTCCAATTGTGTAACACGAATGTTCTAGATTTGAACCCATGCAGGTCTTCTGTGTAAGTGCTGAGATTCTTACCACTCAGCTAATAGAGCCTGCCTGCTTTCTCTGGGGAGAAATTGTATTTTGACCTGCAGTACCACTGACTAGGTCTTGTGACTTGTGTCAAACCAATGTCTCACTAGAAGAGCAGGGAGACCAAATACAACCATTCTTATTGTATACGTTATATTGTTCATGGCATATACTCTACCATACAGATTGGACAACATAAATATGGATTCGCAAAGGAAGTAGTAGGCTACAGCTTTAGCTTTACTCTAGCCTGGGCACCATTCCATTTCGGATTCATGAACCGGTCGGGAGCGGATGATATCGCTACGCCTATGTTGTAGACAGTATTGTTTTGTACTAGTCATCAATTTTCCGGAACCTCTTTTTTCTCAATAAAAGCTACAGGCTACGAGAGCTTTTATTCTTATTCTTCCGGTTTGAGGGAAAATAAAGTTCTGTTTGATTGTTCCTGCCTGATGACTACAAAACAATGACTACAACATGACGTAGCGATATCATCCGTTCCATACCGGTTCACAGGGCACTTTTGGAACAGAGACCAGGCTTTCCTCCGAGGTGGAACGCCTGGTGAGGCGAGGTTAGCTTTACGCCTTTACCCCAGTCAGCTGTCCAGGCAGAGGCAGCAATGAGCTCTGCGTCAGGTGACATGTCTTGAGTGACGAGGTGGAATGGGGTGAGTCGTTCAAGTCCTCTGTCTTTATCTGAGACACCAAAGACAGGCACACACCCACACAACACACAACACACACACACACACACACAAGTTTTTGAGAAATATAGCAGCATCCACAAGAAGAACTAACATTTCTGAAACAAAACACTGGAGATGGTATAGACCGGAAGGAATTGCAATTGCATATTCTGATGCAATTGAGCACCCTCCACAGCATTCAGAAGCAATCTTATTTCCCCAAGAAGAGAGTCCAGCTCCTTCGTCCTGTTTTGGTCTGGTTTTGTGGAGATGTAATGGGAAAGCCAAGTGCATGAAGGTCTTGTTTTTGTCAGTTCAGTCCTTATAGGGCTACAGTCACGCTGTCAGTGTCAACATGTTTGAAGCATCTGACTAGACCTTTTTAAGTTGAAAATACATAGTTTTGTGTGTGTGTGTGTGTGTGTGTGTGTGTGTGTGTGTGTGCGTGCGTGCGTGCGTGCGTGCGTGTACGGTTGTAATGCACGTAACTCGAGAACCGTTTGCCCCACCGACTTCAACTTCGACACACACATTCCACACCACCGCAGGGAGTGTAGTGCCCGGTATCGAGTCGGTCGGACCCACGGTTGTCCAGAACCACCACAGGCTTTTAGGCCAGTGGGCCTATAAACCAAGTCCCCTCACCTGTGCAATTTCCAGCCTCTGCCAATTGATTGCCATGGCAACCCCCAACCTGACAATTGATTACTTAACCAGTACACTTTTCACAGTCAGTTTGCACTCTTCAGACACAGGCCGACAGGCAGATACAGAGATCACACAGACAGTTAAAATGGGTGCCTGGGTTGCATACTACAGAGATCTCCATATACAGTATGGGCACAAAAGGGACACAGATAGTTTAACTGGGTGCTGTATTATTGGTTCCCAAGTCGTTCCCAAGTAGGCCAGTTGCCGACGGGCACGTACAGGTCTAGTTGAAATAAACTGCATGAACCTTCTCCCCCCCAACCCCCCCCCCCCCCCCCCCCCCCGCAGGCTTGTTGACACATTTTTACAAATTGACAAAGTTTAAAACAAAAGATATTGTCTTTATACATAGTTGTGGCTATGCATTTTTGTACGTATATACAACATTGTTTCAGTTACTTTGCATTTTTGTTCTTGTTTCGTTTTTTAAGTCTAGTTTTTCCAAACCTATATTTTTCAGCTTAGTTTTCGTTAACCACATATAACCTCAGTGAGGAGAAACAAAGTGTGCACATATTCAATACCCTGAGACCATTCGCTCCACTTTTTAAACAAAAGCCCTCACCCTCCCCTCGGGCAGGGCAGTATGCAAATACCCCCTCCCATCCCCTGAACCTGTGGTAAGTTCCCATTAAGGACAGGAATGACAGAAGAGCCGTTCAAAGCCAAGAAGACTATTTGAGGAACTATCTAAATAGCTCTGAACTATTGACGATAAGTATTAATTAGACGTCAACAATGTGGAAAAATAAACAACCACTGGATTGTCCCGCGGACATGGGCAGACCAGAAAGTCAGTTTCACCTGAGGTTCTGGGTTGACTGTCAAAACCGAACAATCGGCTTTTCATATCGCAGCGCAAGCTATCTACATATGGACATCTTTAGACAGAAAATATCCCAATTAAATTATCCTTTTATTTTCCAACTAGACATAAACCATGTTCAATAAGTATTGTCAAGTTAATTGGTCTTAACTTGTCAATGCTACTAAATGCATGCATGCTTAACACAATACATTAGGCCGATAGGTCTACTGTAGCGCCTCTTTAAACCACCAACTCCAGTAATACAGAAACCAGAATACTACATACCTCATTAAAGGCACCAGCCCACTGCTAATAGTTAGGATATAACTCAGGACAAATTTAATGTACAGTATGTGCAGTATATACTGCGTCAAAATAAAAACAAATCATATTATATATAGTGGGAGTGTGTGGAGAATTCACTGCGACAGGGACACGTAAATGACAAATCCATTTGATTTGTTCAAATCTTTGTGTTCACTTAATTCAACAGGTGTGATGTGTGGCTACTATTACGTTGTATGGACATTATTTACATCCCTCTGTCCTTATTTGGTGCCGGAAATCACTCAGTATGATAATGTAAATAAAAAAAAGAAAGAAAAGGGAAATACTGTGGTCTATTAGTGACTAATAGACCACAGCATTTCCCTTTCCTGTTAGAAAGGTTGATAGACTAATAATTAGTCTATCAACCTTTCTAACAGGTCTTTCTACTGATGTTGCTTTGAAGTGAGGGTTGGCTCAGGTGACATGATTAATCATGAGTGTGAGACATGAACCTGCTTTAGGCTAGATGCTACAGTAGATAAATACACAATTGAATAATGGAATAATAAAGACTATACCTGACATGTTCAGTGCTACGACTCGACAAGTTGACGTAGTCATTACTGCTGAGCATTTCCCGAAGAATGTTATAGTTTGTTTTAGGGATTCCATTAATTTCCGTTTGTGAGTTAAAACTGCTATACATAAAAATGTAATTATCTTTTTTGTATATTCAGACAGCCAGCAATGGATAAAACGCTCTCCCAAAAAAATCTAGCGGCTGCAATCTGCATTCAAAGATGTTCCTAGAAGCTTTGTCATTGGTCAATTTGCCTGTCTACTTCCTGATTTTTCAAAAAAAAAGTCATTAAAATTACAATTATTATTATTGTTTATAGCAGCTTTAAATGTTCTGTTTACTTTGTCGGGAGTGTAGCTTTTCAGAAATACTGTCACTGTAGCTACATCTGCTTTACTTGGAGATGTTACTGGTCACAAGTCATTTCGAATTTAGGCGTTTAGCTGCTGTTCTTATCCATAGCAACTTACAGTAAGAGGGTAATCACATACAGAGAGACAGTGTAGTGTAGTGCCTCAATCATTTCGAGCTCATCACACACTCTGTTGAACACACACTAGTGTTGAATCTACATCACCTACTGTAGCTATTTACACAAGCCAAAGCACAGACATGGACCGCTTCCACCCCACTTCGGACACTACACAGTCTCATCAGAAAATGTACAACTGATACTTAATGACCACTTCAAATAGCATCAAGTCAAGTATTTCTGTAGCCATTATGTTTTGTATGTATGTAATGTAAATTACAAGTTTAATTACAAATTAAAAGTCCTATATTTTGTTAAATCAAAACAAGTCCTGGCCTATATTCTGACATTCTGGCTTTGCTAGTATAGAGCAGCGGTCCTCAAACGTTTTTGGCCGTGCACCCCTGTTACCTATAGCTGACACACGCCCCTACGCTCAGTCTCGCTGTATTTGGCCGAAAATAATACATTTTTGAATATGATTATGGCAAATAATCACACAGAAGTTCACTGCACTAAGAGACATGCAGATGCTCTATACATCTCCTTACAACAGTGGTTTTACCAGATTTTTCCGTTTGTGCTAAATAACACCATAAAACCGCCATTACCCTTTTCATGTCACTTATAGACTGTTCAGTAACAGGAGTCTCCCCATCTCTCCAGCTCTTTAATAAACAGAAAATACATTTTCAGGTGGACGAAGGTCATCCAATCAGGAACCCATTAATCAGCTTCAAATTTATATTTTTTTAGCTAAACTTTTGTCTACTCATTTATTATTATTTTCATTCCAATTTCACTTGTTTATCACGTATCCTGTTTTTTCTCCAATTGTAATCACAAACAGACTATAGCAATAATTAGTATACAGTCTACAACACGCGTGGAATTATTTTCCCTATATTTCAGTTGGGAACACTGTGTGAACACTGTGTAAGCTTTGTGCATAACGTTCAGCATAATGTTACTTACTTGTCGGGTGAAGTCAATTCCATTGTGTTCTAAATCTGTGTGGAAAAAAGGACATACGTGTAAAGATTTTATACAGTAGCACACATGAATACAATGCAAAACAATTCAGTAGGATTCAATAAGATCATTCATCAAGGCATCGTCTTATCCTCAAGCATTCCAGCCTTGCCCTGACGATTAGTGTGTGGCCATAATGTCCAAAACCCAAACTGGGACCCTTAAATCACTTATAAAGCATGACAAAAATGGCAACACATGGCATGGCTGTTCTAGTTACTTTTGACCTTTTTATTTATTTATTTTCAACTATGGTGAAACAATTTGGTGTTGGACACCAGAACATGTTAAAAGTGTTAAATGAACACTCTGGGTTTAATGTGTCTGCTCTGTTTATTTCAACAGGAGTTTGAATGTATTTCAGAAAGACTCT
This sequence comes from Protomyctophum bolini, assembly GCF_963924005.1. Taxonomy (NCBI): domain Eukaryota; kingdom Metazoa; phylum Chordata; class Actinopteri; order Myctophiformes; family Myctophidae; genus Protomyctophum; species Protomyctophum bolini. The sequence goes on along the minus strand of NC_137874.1, from coordinate 33,689,694 downwards.
AATAGCTTTGGCTGCTTTAGATAACGTGATAACGAGATAACGTTACTGGTCACAAGTTCATCATACTCCCTTTTTGCCGTTGAACACATGTGTTGTTGAATCTACAGAAGCAGGCTATTTACACAAGACAAAGCACAGATGAAAGCTCTGGTCAAGAGAAAGACTACTTTCACTTTCCAGGCCCCCCGTACTGTACCTCTCTGAATGTATCCAAAGCCGCATGTCCCCTCCCGCTCCCTCAGGTCGGACACTGCCAACCTACTAGAAATTCCCACTGCCAGTCCCGTTCCCACAAACATGCAGAGCTACCCCCACCCTCACCACGTTCAAAGCCACACTCAAAACCCACCTTTTAAGACTTGCACTCCCTACATAATTCCCAACCCCCCTTTTGTTTACTTTCCTCTGGTTTTCAGTTTTTAACCAAAACACAGGGTACCCATGTGAATCAGCCTATAGTCCTGTGCCACATGTTGGCCTTGAATTGTTTCCTCCCACAGTAAAATGCAGTTAGTGCACGCTTCTCGCCCTCAGGCGTCTTACTGGTAATAGTGTCCTGTAACTCAGTTCATACAGAACCCAGTGGTAGAGTTCTCAACAGGCCTGTAAATTAAGGCCCGGGCCTTGGTTCTGTATGAACGACAGCTCGAGTGTATGTGTGATTGAGTGAGCAGTGGCACAACACAGATGGAGGTCTGCGGACAAATTACATGCTTGAGAACCAATGGTTTGAACAACATTAGGAAGAAAGCCCAAATAAGCAACTACACTATAGAAGCAAGCCCGAAAAACTGCAACCCACAACTACTGTAGGCTACCAATATTTACAGAAAAACAAGCCCAAATAAGAATGAGCAGACTTGGCAACACAACACAGGTATTTACTGTATATTATGACAGAAATTGGCTTGCGGTGCAATGGCCTCGTTGTTGACTAAACCCCATAGAACTTGCATAGGGTGGGAATCAGTTATTATAACTTGCATAGTGCAATTGTTTTTGTTTTTCTAATCCCACAATTTTGTTTCAATGTAATATATTTACATACCAGTATGTATAGAACTGCGCTTTTTTATTGTCGTTAATTTCAATTTCAATACTTCCACCATAACAACTTTAATCTAAAATGAATGGAAAGTAGCATATCTAAAAGCTCACAACACATGGCATCACAGCGTATAGATTGTATGCGCATGAGAATGGGAAACGAGTGGCAAAGTGACCATATTTTCAATAATTGTTTTGTTACATCATCATGATCTTTGTAATAATCAAAAATGTATGCATTGACAAATATTTACTACTACGCACAGTATGGTAAAAGTTGTAGTTAGAAGCTGGACGTGAAATGCAGGAGAGAACAGTATAGGAGAAGATGGGAGTTCAAAGGTCTGCTTTTCAGAGGTATAATCTTGCATGATTTGAATGTCAAATTAACCTGGGGGTGTCTGGGCTGGGCACCGTGCCTAGTGGGAGCCATACTATGAAAACTGACCAACCAGCACCTGTACCACACACACACACACAGGCAGAGCGAGCCAAAACTTCCAGTATGGAAATGATCACAACATGCAAATAAGCTTGTAGCCTTGGCAACCTCTTCTTTTTATAGGCTCTTAACTCGGCCTGTTGTGTTGATGATGTAGTATAACACACACACACACACACACACACACACACACACACACACACACACAGAGTTCATACAAAAGCATGCGTTTCTATTGCAGTGGTTCTAAAACTTCTTCATGTTACGGACCCCCACCTGAAAAGGTTATGTGCCAGGGGACCCCCATAGAAGATTAGTGTTCGATATAAAACTATTCAAATTGTAGATCTGATATTTTCTAATAGACGTTGTATATACTGTAGAGTCAAAGAGGTTAAAGTGATTTTGATGCCACATTAACTAATCTAGCCGGGGACCCCCTGGAACCTCCTCAAGGGGATACCGGAGAACTCGCCAGTTTACCAAGTCGCCGCGGCGAGCATTCTTCCTCGTTATGCTAACATGCTGTCTTCATCAGTGTGGTATATGTCAAACACACAGATTTTATAGTTAATTTCCAAAGTGATCAAATTATTTTGTGCAATTAAATTGTCAGCTAGAGATAATGATAAAAAGGTGAGTATGTGAATACCAATGATAAGTAGGCCTACCTATTTCAGGATATTGTTTACTAATGAATTACATGTTTCGGTACTTTGGTGATTAAACTTTTAGCATTCTTTCTCTAGTGCTAACTCTAAACAACTATCCTCTCTCTCTCTCTCTCTCTCTCTCTCTCTCTCTCTCTCTCAATTCAATGCAATTTAAATGAAGGTGAAGTAAAACAAAAATGCACTAAATTGCAGCGAGTTGGTAAACTGGCGAGTTCTCCGGATACCCCTCAAGGACCCCTAGCTGAGGGTCCCTGGACCCCACTTTGAGAACCACTGCTACTGGGCTGGACACTGTGAATGAGTGTAACTCCTCAAAATAAGAATTATAATATAATTATATAACAGAATAATTTCAATACACATTTCTCTAGCCTCAGCAGACTTTTCTTCCAAGATATTTTAGTGATGTCTTTATTGGCTATTCCATTTTACTTGATATATTGTTTTCCAGTGTCACTGCACTTTGTAAAGTTCTCAAGTAAAGGGTTTTATAAATAAAGTTGTGGTGATTCATGGAATTAGCCAATGATCACGTAAAAATAACTGAAAACCTTCTCATTTAAGAAATACATTTTCTCTTTTTCAAATATACAAACAGTGGGTTAGACTAGAGCATGTTGCAGCAGGGGGAATGTCATACTGAGCAAGGTTTCATGTGAGCCACAGAGACGGATGTACTAACACATGTTTGGCATTTCAATTCGAGGTCTATATAGAAAACAGACAATCAAAACATCCACTTCTCTCACGCGTGCACATACAAGCTCTTTCCAAATCTAAAGTTCCACATTTTCCCAGCCGGGTTCCGTATTCGGCAGACTGGTTTGTCTCGGCGGCCGCGGCCTCAGGCCACGGAACGTTTGGTTTGCAAACAGCCCCAGGCGACATCCTGGTGCGACACATACCAACTGACACACTGCTAACATGTCGTTGCTGTCGGGCATGAAACCTCTTATCTCCACTTATTTCCTTTTTGTGTTTTTTTATTCGTAAATGAATGTCCAAATGGTAATATACTGTCATGTTGGACAAAATGGCAACGATTGCATTACAATTCCCCTTCTGAAAAGGGGCTAAATAAGCATAGGGTTTTTTTCTTTTAAATTATATATACATTTTAATTATATATTTTAGATTTAGATTACTAAAAGTATGATAGGCTAATAGTTTTCATAGAACGAAAAATAATGTTGTTGTAGAACTGGAACATTGCTTTAAATTATACTGTGTACAGTATGTGTGATATTCACACTATTGTAGGCTATTTGACTGAATTCTCTAATCTGTTAATCTTTGAAAATCTTGCGAACAATCTCCATGTCTAACAGAAAATCCTCATCCACTTGTAGGACAGATAGTGTACAAATAGGAATTAAATAATCCATATGGTTCCATTTGTAAAAACTACTAAATAAGCACTCAATGAAACAAACATAATAATAGTATAATTTTACTATACAAAACACAAAGCTTGCTGTCTGTGCAGAAGAAAAGTCAGCGTTCACCCTCAACATCACTAAAGATTTAAAGAATTAAACCTCCATCTAGACCACAATGTTCTGTAAAATATATGTCTCTATGAAGTTAACCACTTGAACCCCGCGCAGCATATAGATATTCTGGGAAATACGCAAAAAATTGCAGATCTACAAACTCACAACGCGCCACAGACTCGGCTTTAAGAGATTTGTATCCAGGGGGAAAATAGCAGTCCATTAGTAGAGATATAGCCAACTCAGGTCCAGTTTACTATACAACTCTAGACTAGAGGGTCTAAGTGGTTAAACTGTCTTCACAGGTGTAGAGAAAGGAAAGCAGATTGAAATGCTATCACTCACCTGCTTGCCGGACGGTACTCTCTGAGTGCTCCGCTGCCTCTGTGCTGCTCATCTTAATATCTGTAATGATAAATATGGCTGATTTTCCTAAAGGATTGTAACTTTACAGAGGCCGGTGCGGCACTCTGATCAGCCAGGAAAATGATCTGGAGCTCATTCTAATGCGGTACCCCCCATCAGCATATGACACACACACACACACACACACACACACACAGAGTGGACAAGTTGCCCGTCCACTTTGTTCGTGCACGCGACCTCTCACAGTCACAGGCACAGCAGTATAGGCTCCCATAAGTCACCTTCCAGGCACTGTCACAGTGATGGTGACTATATAATTGTAGCTCCCAAAGTGGCAAACGTGCCATTTTGCCACTTGTCAAAGTTGCAAAACCTGCCACTCTGTATGTAACTTTGTACATACACAGTAGCTCCGGTGTCTATGAATGAAACCGGAAAGGACATCCAAGCTACTGTGTATATGTACAGTATGTGCACATTGAGGATTTTACTATGTATGACTAATATGTAACCTTATTTCTGGATATATTATAAATGACCTTTTTAGAGTGTACATGTGTGACTCACCGAGTTGAACAGAACCGCTCGCTTATCTCTGGGATTGTCTCTCTTCGGGTTTATTTAAAAAGGATGCTAATATGGAGATCTGAAAAAAAACCAAAACAAGAAAGAAGTGTGATGGGAGACTCCACGGAGGCTCATCTGCATTTTGCTCAGTGAGGGTTTTAAGTGGAGGAACGCTGCAACCCTTTACAGTACAGGTTACACAAACACACACACACAGACACACAGGCCTATTTGCATAAGACTGTGCGTGTGTCCTATCCAGCTCTAGACGGTTTGCATAAAACAACAATGGGGTTACTGCGAAGAGAAGGGAGTGCGTGAGCTCCTCTCTGAGTGCGTGTGTATGCACATACGCGTGTCATGTGTGTGTGTGTGTGTGTGTGTGTGTGCTCGCGCGTGCGTGCGCGCGTGTTTGTCTATCTCTCTCACTCTCTATCTCTGTCTTTTTTGTGTTCATGCGGGCATGCGAGCACACATAGGGTTAAGGAGCCGTTTATGATCATCAGAAGGTGGCAGGATATAAGAACACATAAAATGTCTTTTCAGGACCCATAGGGGAGGGGACATTGTTTTTACAGCCTCACCCAGCTAATGGCTGCTGATACCGATATGGTCATTGATGAGCACATATGAGGAAGCTGTCAAGGGTTACTGTACTTACTGTAAGTGTCTTGCTCAAGGACACTTAAACACATACAGTATACTGGTTGAGTTGAGGGTAGAAGAACCGGCAACCTTCTGATTCCCAGACTAATTCCTCTAGTATAGTCACTCAGATACAGATGCACTTACTCAACTCCCCATGGTGGCTTCTGTTCCAACTGCCAAGAGTCTGGCTGTTGTCCTCCTGATCAGTGAACTGTCCTTCATGTCACTCACTCCTGTAGGTTTACACTCTGTAAAGGATTATACCCAGGAGTCTGCCCAACTCCTTACCCAGGCCTCAAGTCATCTCAAAGCTCGACTACTGTACAGCAACTCCCTCCTTACTGGCATCCCGCCAAGATGTTCACGTCTCCCCCATTTTCCGCTCGCTCCATTGGCTCCATTGGTTGCTGCCCGCACCAAGTACAAAACACTGATGTTGGCCTATACCAGGCAACCAAAGGCATGACACCCGCATATACCTTGATTTAGACAAATTGATTAATACGGTATTAAGATTATGGTGCTAAATTTGTATTTAGTTCAATTTCCAGCAAGTCCTCCTTTTCTTATATTGTTTGTGTTTCCCGTGCAACATTGTGACCAAGATCCAAAGTTCCAAGTTTGTATAATTCCTGTGCATTCCAGTTGTATTCATTTGGTATCAAAGTGGCTGTGGTTCTGACTCAACAACACATCACATCCAAAAATGTGTTCATCTGATCTGTGATTTACACTTGTCACCTGTACTTGTGATGAATGGGCTTACAGTAAATGGACCTATACAATTACAATCTGGATCATTAATATAACTTTGAAAGTATAAAAACTGAATGCTATACAAGTACCATAAGGGTAATTTTTGTTATATTTTCTGAATTAAACTCCACAAACCATAGTGTGCTGTGTACAAATTGTATGTTGACTGGCTAGACAGGTCTGGTCTGGCTAATCATTATACTGACAGTATTCAAATCCTCTCAAGTCTATATATAATTGGTTGATTCAAGTTGCAATGCGATAATAAACACTCTAACATTATTTCCTCTTATGATATGAGTGGATATCCTATGTATTTATTTAAGGTTGGGTTAAAAGGGGATGTGACACAAACCTCAAACCACATGAGGTTTGACTAAATGCATGTGACAACAAATACACATACTTGTATGGAAACACTGCCAATTGTCGAGTGCTTTACTGGGATATGCTCTTGGCCCAAATAATAATGTTATTTAATGTTATTTAATGTTGTAATGATGAGGACATTTGCACAAGTGGCATCTGTGTACTGTATATAACATTCTACCTTTTAATTGAATTGTTTGATTTGAGAGAACCCTTTGATCAAGCTGATTGTCACCTGAACTGTAGACTGAATCAGCTGAAAGGGGTTTTGGACAAAGGCTGTATATCAAAGAAGTGTAAATGATTGAATCAGAGAGAAACTCATATATAGCACATCATGAACTTCAGTTCAGTTCACACATTTAGGCTTGAGGTTTTGACCAAATGTATATGAGCTGTTACAATTACTATACAACTTACTTTTGAGAATATGTTAGTTTCTTCTACCCAGGCATTGTTGGATATCCTATACTAAAGCCAAGTGAGTAAGAACATTAGTAGTGAATGAATGGTAACATTGTATGCTAGCTAAATCGCTCTGTCAACTTTTCCTTAACTCGTTATGCTACTGGTAAAGGCTGCAGTGAACTTTTAGTACTAATTTAATGTAAGTATAACAAAAAAACGTACTTCCACTGAAACCAACAGATAAGTTTCTGTCCGCATTTGCAACATTGCTTAGCTTGTTTAGTTGCCTGCAATTTTCAGTTTATCCAATCTTCTGTATGAAATCCAGCAAGATGTTACAGAGTGCTTATTGCTAGATATTTGCGGTATGTAATTTGTAAAATGTTGCTATTATTTAAGTAACAACCATTTATAACAATAACAATATTATACTGTTGGGTTTTACCTTGGCCTACATCAGTGTTTTATAAAAGTGACACTTTCAAACATTTTTGTAATATTCAAAACTGTCCAAAATGTTCCAAAATATTTACATTAACAAGCTCACAAGCTTCCGGATTTGAAACGTTGTGGTTGTGATGATATTTTTGCTGTACACTGAAGTATATTCAGGGCTTAAGTCGTTAAGGGGAGATGGGGATTTTGGAATGAACCCTCACATGTGTTTTTGAACCACTCCAAGGAACAGCAATGTCCCTATATGTCCATCCCTGTGTCTGTATGTCCCTATGTTTAGGGTACCAACAGGGGGCGCTGTTTTCTTGTGATGTCTGTAGGTTACGTGGGGCATAAAGGACAGCAACAACCACTATTCTTTGAAGCAGGCGACAGAGGAGTGTTTGGCTATCGGAGAGCCCACTAATGTCACAGTACCAAGAAAATATCTCCTCCTCACCTGCCTCCATCGAACGCCCAGTCAAATATGGGGAGCTCATTGTCCTGGGGTATGAACCATTAATGTATTCATATTCATTGAATGGGTTATATGCACAGCAGCCATATTGCAACGAAATTGGCCTCCTCAATTTCATTCACAGGTCTTTGTCTTGCCAATTATACTAATTAAGTTTCTGTTCCATTCTGGTCAAACAGTGTCAGGGTGCTGATATAGTGCATGTTGGCTCACTGGAAGCACTCTGCTACACCAGGGGGAAACAAAATGTGGTCCAGCTACCATCAGGTGGTGCTGCCAATTGTTTCCAAAATGTAAAAGTTTGACATCCACTGTGCACTAAATGGAACAGAGCATTCATTAGAATAATTGGTAACACATGAAGTAAGGAAGCGACCCAACTTCTTTCCAATACAGTAGCTGCATAGCCATATATAGAGATTATGCACATGTGTCACCTTTCTACCGGGACACACCCTCTCATCTAGACTGAGATTAAAGGAACTGCCTCTATGTATATGTAATTTGTAAATTGATTAGCGGTATACTGTGGTTACTTTGCGCGCCGTATGCACCGTCCCAGCATCTTCGATGCGTATGCACCGTCCCAGCAAAATTACGTAATGACTAGTTGATCCTGATAAAACCATTGGTTTTCGATGGTGGTGACGTAATGACGATATGTCTTAGTGTCGGGAGGATTAAAGGTAATGCTCCTATGTATATATGTATGTATGTAATCTGGCACCACTACCGTATCAGACACAAGTAGTCATTACGTCATTTGCTGGGACGGTGCATACGCATCAAAAGTTCTGGGACGGTGCATAGGCATCAAAAGTGCTGGGACGGTGCATACGCGTCCTGGGCGAAACTAGTACTTGCGCGCTCTGCTTGCGCAAGTAATAATAAAACAAAGTGAACTTACTCCAATCATGCCATTGGTTGCAGGTAACAGTGGTGTTGCTTTAAACAAAGTCTGCTCAAGCAAAGAAATGTAGCGTATTGGTTTTACATTAATTGCTGTCATTGTCATACAAACATGGGGAAAAAGTAGAGAAAATAGCCAATCTTCAAGCTCACATGGTGTCACAGTGTGAAGCATTGTGAACTTGTTGATTGACTGTTTTCACTAGTGAAAGTAGTTTAGTTTGTCTGTTCGTTGTTGACAAGAGCTTATGACTTAATAATAACTATATAATTTTGTATTTGTATTATTGGCAAGTACAGGTTTATACCCGACAGTGATATTAGTGGGAATTGTGTAATGTAGAGACAGATAGCTAGTTCAAGGGCAAGAGGCATGGATCAGAATTAACTTGTTGGTTTATCAGCCACCATGGGTAAAATGTTTACTGCAAACTTCTGTTCGCAGGTACGGCTTCCTGCCCAGCGGGCACGAGGCCAGGATGAAAAGCGACTTGGCTTTGTGCCAGAGACTCACGGCCAACGGTGTGAAACCAAGCACTGTACACATGGACTGCAACCGACAGGCAGCTAAGGTACAGACACTGGTGAAGAAGCACTCACAGATTTGGGATTCTAGTAAAAGTAACAAATACCAAAAAGTTCAAAAGTATTAGCATCATAACAATACTTTTTAGTATATAAATGCAGCATGGCCACTTCAGATTCACACACCATGTTAGAGGCAAATCATTATTGGTCATTAAACATTTAAGCCCTATTTTATACTCAAAAAGCTCAAAAACTCATTGAAGCTTGTAGATCCTACTGACATGAACACTCCCCCAGGAGTTAAATATGCTGGAGAGTCTTAAGTGTTTGAGTTCAGCATGACTTGTAAAATAACGATTGCACATAAGATGGTGGTGTTATTACTTGATTTCAACGTAAGACCTGGAAATAACAAAATGGGGCCCCCAGAGTCATACTGGTTGATTTGGTTCCTGACTATCATTTACCTGGGGGACCCTGGAACCCCCTCAAGGACTCCTGGGACTACAGTGGCTAGAGTACTAGGTATTTTTTTTGTATCTGTACAAAAAACAAGTATTTATAAAGTGTATTTGTGTATACTTGACTCCCCTACAAGACACATTCATTGTACTTTTCACTCCACTCCACTACTATAAATTAACCCTATTTCAAATCTATTGATCTACAAGCGTAGATATGCTATTTTAACTATTATTGACGTTTTTCTGGAAAACATTTCAATTGTTTGGAAAATGTCAAAATTGCAATATAGTAATGCTCTTTATTTTTTTATTTTTTTAATATATACTTAATTTATTTTATAGAGCTAGTGTCCCGGCCCATTACTTTAAGTAATGAGGTTGTTAAGTCCTTTGTGAACTTCTCTGTGTTCCATATAGGCGATCAGCATCATAGACCAGCACAGCATATCCTACACTGTCTCCTCAGTCTCCATGGCCGTGGTGCAATACGCTCCTGACAGCGACACGGACATGTTTCAGGTCTGTACGATCCATTGCACATCATACATTATATTTAGCACTAGTATTATATAGCGATTTGCAACCTGTGGGCCGCGAGAACATTGTTGCAAGAGGGCCCCCAAGTAACTTCCAAAACACTAACATTCTATTGATAATATGACCGATAAATAAATTAAGGTATATACGTACACTACGTTAGTGACTACTGATCCAATTAGAACACAATCGATTGATTAATAAACATGCTCTGCTCTCTGTACTTTACTAAATAAAGTGGATTGGTTTGGTTTGGTTTGGTTTGGATTGGATTGGATTGGATTGGATTGGATTGGATTGGATCTGATCTATGTATGCTGTATTCTGATATTTTTTCAGCACGTATATTTTCACCAAACAATGAGCAGACAAAATTGTAAACTATGTAAGAATGGTGTTTGTGGGGTTCTCTCTCCTGATTCATAGATGAGAGATAAGTGTCCTGCTATATAATGACATGCCCAAAATAGGGACACTAGGGCCCAAGTGGTTATATTAATACAGTGTATGAATGAATGAATTATTTTATTTAAGTGTCATGCCACCTCGTGGCCCATCCCTCATGGGATGATATGACACCTTTTCATACAGTTACAATTATTCAGATATACATATACACTTATTTTTTACACTGGTTACCGGCATTGCTGATCACCTACAACATAAACAACAAATACAACAAATCAAAGCAAAAGAAAACAGTACACAAGCTGTAAGTACTGTGCAACCCCTTGTGTGTTTGTCTATAACAGATCGGTCGGTCCGCGGAGAGTCCCATTGACTTTGTGGTGACGGACACAGTGCAGGGTGGTGACAGCAAAATCTCGCGCTTCGCCTGCCGCATCATCTGCCAGAGGAGCCCACCCTACTCTGCACGCATCTACGCCGCCGGCTTCGACTCCTCCAAGAACATCTTCCTGGGTGTAGGTTATGGAATGTCAGATGGAACGTCTCATACACGATTGTATCTGTGTGTGACTGCGTGTGCAGGGATTCATAACTTAATTAATAACTGATTAATTGAATGATCCATTATGAACAAAATGCATTCAAAATGAATACCTCAGCAATAGGCAATCACATTGCGTTGCAATGTGACGTGTTGTTAAATCTGACTGCTATTTTGAGAAAGTGTGGTACTTTTACTTACTATAAGTATACACATATTTGGATGCTGGTACTTTTGTACTACTGCTGTCGGGAATAAACCACCTAACTCCAAAATTTTCAGGAAATGAGAAATATACATTATTCAGGAAATGAAGAAAACCTTATATTTTGAAAACGAAGCAATACTGCCTCATCCAAGTTGGTGTTGTGACTTTATATATTGTCAATTACTTGCATGAGAGGGGGAGAGGTGGTGCAGTTAGTTGCTTTAGCTTAGCAGACAGGTCCAATGGAGTTAAGAGGTTTTGTCCTTTTTTACTACTTTTCATTGGTTCAATAATATTTTTTATGGAGTTAGGTGGTTTCCTCCCGACAGCAGTAAAATAATCTGAGGATTATTTCACCACTTGTCTTCCTCCCCCTGTAGCACAACCCAGTTACATGGAAGACGCCTGATGGACGGATGGACGGACTGACCACCAACGGCGTGCTGGTGATGCACCCGCTGCATGGCTTCACTCAGGACGCCGAGCTCGGCGCGTGGAGGGAGATCTCGGTGTGCGGCAGCGCCTTCACCGTCCGGGAGGCAGGCTCGGCTCGGCAACGGGGGAAGCGGGTGAGGATTATATACATTATACATGTTCACAACATAACAGTGTACGTACACGTGCACACACAAATTATTCAAACATTATTGTTTCATACATAAATAAAGAAACAAAAAAGAAAGCACACACGGTGCACATCCACTCACTAATAACCAGGTGCTGCGCTGAGATCAGAATCCAAAGAGAATAAAGTTTGCAATAAAGTCTGCTTTGGATTTTGGAACATATGTATGACCCTGGTAGAAGATCACATAATATTAATGAAGGTGTTGCTCCGCTCGCTGATTTATGTGATGTTATTTGACTGCAGCACTGATGTAAATAAAGCAATGATGAGGACGATTATGGATTCATTAAATTGACATAAATGAATGAAACAGACTTCAGCTTGTCTGAACATAACTGTCCTGTAATGTAGATGATAGTTTTTAGACGTTTACATTTGATATTAGCATGTTGCTTTAATTTAAACCCTATACTTAACTGACTGGGGTCCTCCGGGGGTCTATCATAATTTTGTCCCCTCCCCCTTTCCCCTCTACACAAAATCCTTTGGCTTGTTTGTTCGCATATTGTGACATTCCCAGAAGTCAAAGTCAAAGTTATACGATTTGTCACACACGTTACCGCAGTGAAATTTGTTCTCCGCATTTGACCCATCTCTTGGAGCGGCCAAGGAGCGGTGAGCTGCAGCCGTGCCACGCTTGGGAATCATTTGATTAGTAGATTTGACCCCACAATCCAACCCTTTTGATGCTGAGTGCCAAGCAGGGAGGCATTGGGTCCCATTTTTACAGTCTTTGGTATGACCCGGCCGGGGATCGAACCCCCGACCTCCCAGTTTCAGGGCGGACCCTTGTGGCCAGAATAGGAATGATCTGGGGGTTCATGGGGTTAATATCAGCTAGGCTTATATCATTGTGTTGAGTTGTTTTCCATTTTAGTTATATTGTAATAAAATCACACCCGTGTGAAGTGAGGGCCGTTCATCATCATACATCATCTCATTCCGGCCAATCAGAATTTGCGTCCTCACCTTCGTCTTCAATGTTTATGTTACGCAATGTTTGTGTTTATACGAACACTCAAAATTGTCCATTCATTGTCAATGACATTTAATGTTTGTGTAGGACAAAGTTTGTGTTTGCACACACAGTAAAAGTTGGACATAGGAGGGGATAGCGCACCTCAAAAATCACACTTGTGTGAAGTGAGGGGCATCTATATTGGGGGCATACTTAAAGCAAACATAAAAAGTCCATAGACTTGGCTGCCACATGAAGTCACGCGTGGCACACACACAAATAAGCCAGGCGTTAAATGATGTAAAATATACGTTCATCAGTGTTATGCGTTAATGTCTACAAAAACATCAACCAAAATGTTCTCATGTTTCCGTCCAGGTGGACAGCGAGTTTCAGGAGCTGGTGGACGGCTCGCTGATCGACCTGTGTGGTGTGACCCTCCTGTGGCGCACGGCCGAGGGCCTGGCGCACACGCCCACCAAGCCCACCATGGAACACCTGGAGGTCCAGCGAGGTCCCGACATTTACGCCGGGCGGCCCTGTTTTCTTTACAAAGCCAAAAAGAGTACATTTGTTTATTATGTTCTCGCAAATTATATATAAAGTGTCAGGGCGCCTGTATACGCGCATAATGACATAGACATACTTTGAACAATGGAGCATGAGGTCAGTGTCGTGTTCTTCATATATGGAGACGGTCATATATTTTATATCAAAGAACCACTGACATAGAAACATAGCTTTTTCAGAAAACTGTCAGGATGTAGAAGACATTTTTAGAATCTGATCTCAGCCCAAAATCTTAGAGTATATATACAATAGAGAAGACACCCAAGTTCTCCTCCCGTCCACTTGCATTGAGTTGCTCAGAAGCGCATGAGGCGAATCCACTCCTCCTTCCGGTTTAGGAGCCCTGTGCATTCTGGATTTTTGCCCTCAAACACATGAACGCGCGACGACCGACACATGAACTAGCATCGTGCGTGTGTGCGTGTGCGTGCTACTCGTGGTGAACGCGCATCGCTATGTTGGCAGCAGACTCGTCTGCTCTCTGCTGTTTTTATCATAATATGATAAAAACAGCAGACGAGTCTGCTGCCAACATAGCGATGTTGGCATGCAACATGCTAATATTATTAGCATTTTGAATAGATTAAGAACATGGATGTATCTGATTCTTTAAATTCGTTATTTTTATACACCTCTATGAACTGTTTACACACCATATAATATAATATTAATGCAATAAACTGAAGTTCATTCCAACTTGTGTTATTGTGTGGTGCAGTGCTGCAGTTGAATATTTGCTTTTAAAGGGACTTTATACTTTTGCTAATTCACAGAAGAAAGTGAAAATATAGGCTACATACATTTTACAAATACACTTTACCAATGACAATGTAGAACAATTTTAGCTCTGAAGAACACTTTAAGCCTGCATGGCAAATGCAAGGTCACAGCACCACTCTAAACTATTAAATAATAATGCTACAGATCTCTAATAAAATGCCAAAATACAATAAATGATGGGTTCTTTTTCATAGCACTTGTAGCACTATGAATGCAAATATAATAAATATTAAATATGTATCAGACAACCAACAAATGTAATACAAACTATATATTTATATAACAAAATAATATTTAAAGTGTGACAATATTGTCACAATTGTAAAATTGTAATTGAAAAAGAATGTCAATATAGTTTAAAAAAGAGCACTTTGACACTTGTGATGCCAATTTGCGCACCACTATGAGCAATGACTTTTTAGACATATTACTAACAAAAATACCAAATCGTACATGATCTACTGCTTGACCAGACAGATATTGTTTTTGGTTCTTTAGACAATATGAACATATTCCAATATCTGATATGCAGAATAAATGCTGCGTAGGCTATTCTATGCCATTCAGGTTCATATATGTGCATAGGAAATATGTCTCAAAACTGGATGTACAGTATTCCAGTCCCACTGTTGTTTATCCAGTGTGAATAATAGATTATTTTAAAAATCATTGCAATTTGATCTGTGACTTTTGCAGAACCCAATGTTTTAATTCAGAGGTTCGTTTAAAATGAAAGCATTTTGATTATCTCGGTAAGCACATCAATACGAATCTGGGTTATTATTGTGGTTATCTTAGCACTTCATCATGGATTCCTTGGGTGAAATTCCCAGTTTTACACTTCACATGTGACATAGAGAAATTCTTCCTTGATCTCCACCTTTTCTTAACTGCACTTTGTCCAAACAGAATAAATGTAATTTACACACTTAACCATAATTTGATTTTAATTGGAAAATTGATCATTTTCAGTGTTATGGAATAATTTAACCATTGATTTTAGACTGTAAAGAAACGGCACTGCACAGAGCTCCACGACCACCAGTCAATCATTCAACCTCTGCCCAGGGATGGAGGCTTGAAGACGGGGTAGATGGAGAGACATACGCCTGGCAGAAAATGACTTTCGCCTACTTGTAGGTTATCAAACCATGTATTTATATCGGTAAATAATCATGTTGATGCTAAATCAACATTAACATTTCATGTACAGCTGCTATTTAAAAAAAAAAAAAAAGAATTCGGACTCGGGAGTTCTACAGCAGAAGCCTATGGTAAGTGAATGGGAAGTCAAAATGACATAAGCGATCTTTATAATCTTAATACTTGGTCACAAACCAACTATTTTACAAGAACAATATTGATGTAACTAGAGATTAGACAAATTATCTATATTTTATATACACAGAATAATAAGTAATGAGCAAAAGTCCTGATGCGGCATTTCCTGGTTTTAATGCGGTCTGTCTCTCAGCGCTCCGCTCTGGGGCAGAGCTCAGAGAGCTGGCTGAAAGTTGCTGGAGTGGGCGGAGCCTAGTGCGCGTTCATGTGTTTGAGGGCAAAACCTTACCAAACTGCAATACCTTCTTCGGCCACTATGTCCATTGCGCTTCAAGATTTCCTCTGGGTGTCTTCTCTATTGTATATATACTCTAAGCCCAAAATGGATTAAAAAGAGAGTGCAGACCTCTGCAGTTTACATCATGCTATGCACAGATCCCAGACTTATAGTGCCCTCTAGTGGTGAGGTTGTGTGACAGACAAGACAAAGCATCTTTTCAAGCTAATTCTCTGACCTGCTTTCTGATACTGTACCTGTACACTACATACACTTCATACATAGAGGACTAAGTAAGTTCAAAGTAAACTAGTTGGAAGCACAATAATGGTATATTTGCAACACTCCCTTTCCTTGAATCACTTTTATTACTTAAACTAGTACATTTTTCTTACTTGAACAATCTACCATCAAATTGTTCAGGATTTTGGAGTTGACATCCTTAAGCCTTGTTTTATGCTCCGTCCAGTTTGCATGAGCCTTAGCCTTAACCCTGATTTTGTTATAGGGTTCATTTAAATGTTTAAATTACAGCCATTAATTAGTAAGAATACAGCTGTAAAATTGATTTCATATGTAGGTAGAATAAAATAGCTGTAACAATGTTTTCTTACCCTCCTGCCCAACAGAGACAAACAAACAAATAACTCTTCAAAATTATCTGTAATAAATTGTAATAGGCCTAGCTATGTGAAAGGTTTTTTTGGAGCTCTCTGGGAATAGATTTCAGACTCAAAATATATTTCTCCTGAATTTCTCCCAAATCTATTATTTGGGTTGTTTTGTTGATATCTTTTTTTATCTTTTTTCCTCTCCGGGTCATTTTAAGGCAAGACACCGAGCCCGTCCATCAGCCGCCAGGCCAGCATGGAGACGGACCGGGTCTCCAAGGACTTTATGGACTTTTTGAAGAACCTAAAGAAGCCTGGCCGGGAGATCCACAAGCAGTGCCGGGCCTTCATCGAGAGCGTGGCCAACAAAAAGGTCTGCCCTCATGCAAAACTATAACCACTTAATCAAGTTGACCGGGGTCCCACAGGGCTCTTTACTAGCTCTGCTGCTTTCACCTCCCGCAACAGCAAAATTATTTTTTTGCCCCAGACCTCAACGAATCATATCAGGGGAGTGGTGCAGTGTACAGAAATGACCCTGTACTGGCAGCATATCAGTGTTCCTGGTAGTACTAGGCTACTATACGTTTCAACTATAGCAAACAAAGGTTTCATTTGCTATAATTGAAAAATATTGTGATTTTGAGAAGAGACATCAACAGACAAAAGAAAATCATACCTAGGACAGACACTACCCTTACTACACAAGGCCCAACACATTGTCATCTAATTAAGCTTGAAGGGACTTTGGTCTCTTATTCATTATTGTATGCAAACAAACTATTGAGGGATTTCTAATAGAAGACACATCAAGGGACAAATCTAATCTTGTGAATTGTTTTTGAACTTGTATGCATACTGTAGATAAATTAAACTCACCTCACTTTTATACAGCAGTGGGGCTTCACCAATCACCACTGAAAACTACATTCTGCGATAATGCAACTTCATTTACTCCACCTATTTGCGAATTTGAAACTTGCCATCTGAAGTTACATCAAGTTCTTCTATTTGAAGCAATCATGAACAAACATTTATGAACAAAAGTCCCACACTGTGCCCTTGCTCAGCAGCGGTATTATTCAAATTGACATGACCCTCTGGACCTTCATCAGGAGTGTCAAGAATGAAGGTCAACCCTCCAACTTCAGAGGGACCGAAACGTCATGTCAATTTGAATATAACGGCTGCTGCCGAGTGCAGGATTTTTGTTCATGGATGTTTGTTCATGATTGCTTCATTTGTCACTGTCATGTCCTGTAGATATGAAGTGGATGTGCGAAATTTGTCTTCGCAAAGTTATTTCATTTAAAATGTTTATCAATCAACCTGGTCATAATTTTGGTATTCAATACAAAATCAACTTACTAACCAGACCAATGAATTGAACTGCCCATAATTGGTGCGTTTGTGACTGTTGTGCCTGTCTAGTTTGACCTACCGGTATATGTCTGTCAGTCTGTATGTCTGTATGCACTTCATAGTAATAGTATAGAAAATTGACAGTGATTTACCAGTATTTATGGCTCATATCCTTGTGACCTTTTGTCTTGACAGGACCTTGGTCCAGATGAACTCTCAGAGTGTGTTCAAGATTTCTACCAGAACATGTCGGACCACTTGATGACCCATTTTAAAGGTTAGTGCTCGGAAGCTTCATCCATGATAGAGTATAAACTTATAAACTTGTATAAACATGACCCACATGTTTAAATCCCAGGAACGTTATGATAAAACAAAAACATAAAATGTAACCATGAATATGTTCCCTATGCAATTCCAATGGTAAGCTGTGTTTTCACCCCATGAAGCATGTGTCTCAAAAATAATGATGGCAAAGAATCACTCATCATGTCTTATAATGACAAACGTTCGCTCTGTAATTTCTATCTGCATTTGTTTATCTTAATAATTCCCAATTGAACGGCAGTTTCTTGCAGACAAACAGATTTTCAAGTTGCTGCGCGCGACGTGTTAATTTGAAAATGTGTTTATGTCGACAAACATCATTGTACTACAGATAAATTAGGCTTAGTCACCCTTATCTAATATGGTCTAGTCTATAGAGAGTTTGATAGAATAAGTCAGTAACATGGTCGAATAATGTGATCCCTAAGGCAATTCAGAGCGTGTGGAGCGAGTCATGGACCAGGTGGAGAAATACATCATGACCCGTCTGTATGAGACTGTGTTCTGTCCAGAAACTAGCGACGACGAGAAGAAAGATCTGGCAACGCAGCACAGGATCAGGTGAGTCGCCTTTTATAGAAAAACACAGTTCAACGATATTCGCTACATGGTCATTCTTGTAATTTTTTGAACTATGAGAAAGGCTCTTAAAACAATGCAAATCAATGAATGTTGATTCTCAGTTATGACATTGAGTAGTGTGCTCATCTTTCTTAGTTAATTATAAAAAAAATATTGGATTAAGACTTGTCTGTGTGTGTGTGTGTGTGTGTGTGTGTGTGTGTGTGTGTGTGTGTGTGTGTGTGTGTGTGTGTGTGTGTGTGTGTGTGTGTGTGTGTGTGTGTGTCCAGGGCGTTGCACTGGGTGGACATCCAGATGCTGTTTGTATCTCTCGATGAGGAGCAGCCAGAGGTGTCTGACAACGTGGTCAAAGCAATAACAGGTCTGACAGCACAGTGCTGGTGTTGCTTGTCTTAATTTTGTCATACTGTATGTTAAAGGTCTTAAAAGTCATTAAATTGAAACTTTAGAAATGTCACATATGTCGGTTTGTTTACTGTTGAGTGAGAAAACAATGTTGCACATTTAGCTAATCATCTGGGGAATGTGACCCGCCCGAAATAATGTTCGGATCCCCCATTTGGCATAATATGCGTAGGAAGTGTTGCAAGTTTCCTGACCACCATCCATGTCATTCCGGCCTGTGACTGGAGGACTAATTAAATCAAGTGAATGCAATTCACTTGATTGCAAGTGAATTGCAATCAAGTGAATTGAATTCAAGGATAGAAACTACTATAGGCCCTGGTACGACAGAAAACTAGCAGTACTAGCAATACTAGAGGTCCTGGTAGGAGCAGCAGTCCTGGGGGTCCCTGAAGTCCAGGTGATGTGATCAGACCACATCATTGTAGCTGCTGATGTGTGTCTGTCAACCCTTCACTTCCTCCTCAGACATCATAGAGATGGATTCCAAGAGAGAACCCCGAGATAAGCTGGTGTGCATCACGCGCTGCAGCAAGCACATCTTGACTGCCATCGAGATTACCAAGAACAAGCGGTCGTCTGCTGACGACTTCCTCCCTGCCCTCATTTACATCGTGCTGAAGGCCAACCCGCCTCGTCTTCAGTCCAACATCCAGTACATCACACGCTTTGACAGCAACCCCAGCCAGCTGATGATTGGCGAGGATGGATACTACTTCACCAGCCTGGTCAGTGTGTGTGTCTGTGTGTACACGCCTTCATGTTCTTTAAGTATATCAGCGACGGCTCCAGAATATTGTGACTGGGGGTGCTATGGATGGGCTGGCTATTTAGAGGGGGGGCTAATGAATCTTGGTTTACATAGAAGTCAGTCAATTTGGCTTGTTTGGAGGGGGGGTTAAACAAATATCGGCTCATAAGATCATAAGATTTGTAACCACATGTTTTTTGTGTGTGTGTGTCACATCAACGCAGTGCTCCGCCGTGGCCTTCATCGAAAAGCTGGACGCCCAGTCTCTCAACCTGTCCACGGAGGAGTTTGAGCGCTACATGTCGGGTCAAGCCTCCCCGCGGCGGCTCGAGCTGGAGGACGGCTGGCCGCAGACCGGCGCCCCGGCTGCAGACAGCGCCGCCGTGAACCCCGTCCTGGCCGAGCTCCACCAGAACCTGGAGCTGCTTTCGGGCCTTGACAGGCGGCAGGAGAAGCTGATGGCCATCGACGCTGACAACATAGAAAGGTGAAAGCTAAGAAGCACCATTGTCATGATCTGTCACACCACAGACCATGTCTCCTCCCTGGCCACTCCCTCATTCCATCCCATTCACTCACCTGTTTCCAACTCCCTCGTCATTCCACCTGTGAACAATTCTTCAATCAACTTTCCCCCTATAAGACTGGACTCATTGCAAACATTCAGTTGTCAGTTCATAGTTTGTTGTAGCAGATGCATGTTCCTGGTTTTCCTGTTGTTCCTGGTTTTTGACTTTTGGACATTTTCTGATTTGCCTGATTTCCTGCGTGCAACTTCCGTGTATGAGTTTTGCCCTTCTTTATTAAATACTTTAAGCTTGTTTCCTGTGACTCTGCATATTGGGTTCAAATATCTCAGCATCATAACAACCATGCCGCCAAGAAGGTAGCAGCTAAAACCTCAAAGAAGAGGAAGATGGGAGAGCTCAAGAAAGAAAAGGATCAGCATTTGACACCTGATAATTTTAGGCATTTTTTGCATTATGAATATTGCCTGAGTTTTTATTGCATAAAAGTTTTTTTTTTTGTATTTTTGAGCCATTGTTTCTTATTTGATGAGGTCTGTGCAGGACCTAGCCCCTTTCGGAACCCTCTCCATAAAGCTTTTCTGAAGTTTGGACCTTGCTTTATGTATAGGGTTCCTTATCAGTTCGTAAGCAATCAATATCTGAGAGAGAGCAGATCAGAGGCAGGGACGTGCAATCTAGCCACTCTCTGTGCAGGAGGCGGTACAATGGGAAGTCAATAACGTTTCCGTTGTCTCCTATCCGTATGTACAGCTGCGTTCTATTGATTGCTTACGAACTGATAAGGGACCCTACATAAAGCGAGGTCCAAACTTCAGAAAAGCTTTATGGAGGGTGCCGAAAGGGGCTATGCAGGGCCTACAGTAGGTATTTAACCAGGTCCCTTCAGGCGCAGGCTCGCAAAGCCTGTACTTCCGGAGGGCGTCTGCCGTCTGTGTACGTTTTACTTTTTATTTATTATTTATGTATGCTAAGAATAGGACAATAGCTACAGAGCATAAATCATATATCAACTCAAGCCATATCAGTTTGTATTGAACACAGGTCTGAACTCTGAACTTTAATCCCTGGCCGTCAGCAAGCAGTAGGCCTAGTGCCAGAAGTAGGACTTTTGATGCTACACCCCTACAGTTTGACCCGACTACGGATAAAGCGGTTGAAGATGGATGGATGGATTTACTCCTGAACTCAGTTGTGATTTAACGGTGCAGCAATGTTCTTGTTAAAACAAGTTAAATATAGGCCTAACTCAATATTCTGATGGCAATCATTGATCACAGAGATTGCAGCATAAACTATAATTTGTCAATATTATATTGCATTGACAAATTCCATTGTGTGTAAAATAAAACCACCAAATTGCTGACAAATCAATTAATCAGCATATTCTCTGTGTATCTCTCAATATCTCCATCATCATCATCATCATCATCATCATCATGATTATGATCTAGTGACAGTCCCTGTGGTCTCTCAGTGGTCTTTTGATTTTAATTTACAGCACGTTATTTATACATTAGATCTGATGCAAGAGTTGCAGAGTGCAGAACTGCAGACAGAAACGGACGGTAGCTGGAGAGAAGTCTGTAAATTCCGGGCTGTAGTAGCCTACTGTACTATTGAACGCACCTCATCGCATTCCATCGTGCGTCAAAAAGGACAGATCTACAAGCTGACCGCGACGCCTTGTGGGTCGAAGTTGACAGCTTGTAGATCTGTCCTTTTTGTTGACAGCCATGACAGGCGACGCACGCGCAGTCTGCGGCAACAGCAGCAGGACAGATCAGGCTGTTGTTTACATTCATTGTGGAAGTCGTCCTTGAAAACAAAGACAGGTGAGAATGTAACGACCTCAATAAACGACATTATAAACTAGTATTGGACGACTGTTAGACCCTGTTGTTGTTCTTTAAGCTCCCGTCAGTTAACGTTATAGATAGCACGACGTTTCAGCTATGTTGTTGTGTGGGGTTAGCATTGTGTAGCTTAGCTGGCTAAGCTATCAATGGGTCTACTGGATTTCTAGGTCGAAATAGGGTTGTATTTGTACTTTTGCGAATCCCACCACTATAACCTCAATTTAAACATTGATTTACTGTTTGATAACCCAAACCAAAACAATTCCTATATTAAATAAATCTACATGGAATTGAACACAATTGGTTTAAAAACGTAGTTAACTTCCCTAAATTGTTGAGAGGAACACATTCTGTCAGGGATAACATTTGGCAGGTCCGACCTGTTGTGAGCCTATAGATCTGCTATTATCATATTCTCATGGAGTGTTTCATTCGTCTCATTCAGATTGAGTGACAGGAGAGGGTACTATATAGGAGCACTGTTTCTATAGTGTGTGCAGTTTAATTCAACAGTTTTTAAAATATAATCTTTGCTTTAGGACTGTAAAAAGTGTGGGAGACAAATGTTGCCTTTTGAAATGGCATGTCTGGTATTGTTGTATATTGACTTGAGCCGTGACTTGTTAATGTTTTCTAGCTTCAGCCAAACTGTACCTCCCAGTCTTGTCAGTGGTAGAATTCTGATCTCAGCTGGATTTTATAGGGAAGCACCGGTGTGATATTTCTGACCGATAACCGATGTTGGTTATGGTTGATAAACGATATTTACAGATATTAACCTGTATAAAAACAAGTTAAGATGTCCTTTCTTAAAAAAGCATATATTCCAACATAAACTTTCATGTAGTATTTTTATTAAAAATAAATAATCAACTTGAAAAGCTTCCCCAGAAAACTGAATCTGCAGCTTTCAACGTTACAAAAGGCTTTTTCAGCCTCAAACATAATTATAAAATAAAATATCGGCTAAAACCCGATTTTATATTGTATTTTGATACCGACATTGCATTTTAAACTAAGTCAGGATCAGGATGCTACATCCACTAGTGGATACACTCGCGTTTTCCGAGTACTGAGGTTGTAAACACTAACTCTATTAACTAAAGACACAGTATAGTCACAAATATGAATCATTACAAAAATGCATTAACTAATAACTATGAATATATAGGTTACTTCTTTCCAAAACAAAGTCACACATGGCTTTGTGGCACATCTAGAAGGAAAATGGAAGTGGTTTCTAATCTAAATGGTACTTTTCAAAAGGAATAAGCAAACTGATGATGTGAGGAGTGTGAGCTCATGTTGTTTTCCTCACCAGGCAGGCCACCCACCCAGCACCATGAGTCAACGGACGGAGAGGCGCGGGATCCACGTGGACCAGTCGGAGCTGCTGTGTAACAAGGGCTGTGGTTACTATGGCAACGTGGCATGGCAGGGCCTGTGTTCCAAGTGCTGGAGAGAGGAGTACCAACGGTCCCGCCAGAAACAGATCCAAGAAGACCACGCCCTGGCTGAGAAGTAAGACCGGCCTTCCACGGGATGCACACGCAGATTAGACATACCGATGGACAGACATGCGGAAACAACGGTCGGACATGTGGTTGAACATTCACTGCTCCCGTGCTCGTGGTTAGGGTTATGTTAGGATTTGAGGTAGGTTAGGGTTAGGTTAGGATCTGAGGTAGGTTGTCAGGTTAGGGTTAGGTTAGGGTTTGAGGTAGGTTAGGGTTAGGTCAGGCTTTGAGGTAGGTTAGGGTTAGGTTAGGATTTGAGGTAGGTTGTCAGGTTAGGGTTAGGTCAGGGTTTGAGGTAGGTTAGGGTTAGGTTAGGGTTTGAGGTAGGTTAGGGTTAGGGTTAGGTTAGGGTTTGAGGTAGGTTGTCGGTCTAATGACAGTCGGACCAATAGTATGTCTAAACTACAGCCTGTACCCTCTTCCACACACTATGGAAGCTAAACTATCCCATTGTGTGATTAAGACTAGGGATGTGTAAAAGTGTCCAAAATGAAAATCGATTACTATAATTCAATATTAACGATTCATTGATTAATGGCACTTCTGCGCTGACTACAGAACTATATAGTTCTCAAGAATCGCCTTTGCTCACGAAAGACTGAATACATAGTTTTGCTGTTCTTTCTGGTTCTACTTAGCCATTTTTCAAGACTACTACAGTACATTCATATTCATCAGATAGTGAACATCACATCAATCACCATCACCCTTGTCTTATTATTGACATAATAAATTAAGAAAAAAGTCTTATAAATATCAAACGGAAAAATGATTTCTGTGACTTTTAAATTTCACTTTTTCCTCGTGGTTGAGATTTTCAGTTCCTTCGTCCTTTTTCTCAGTTTCTCACTTTCAGCTGGAATCTAATCAAACAATTTGTGGTTTGTCCAAAAGAGTTCCCTAAGACCTTTCTTTGTCTCGTCTGAGAAGTAGTCGCTGACCAGACTAATAACTTTCATTACATAATAAAATGCTGCTGACAGCACTTTATCTTTACTTTTTGAAAGATATTCATCACAACACTATTCGTTAATTCTTGCTATTTTTTTAATAACCTTTTAGAAACCTTTCGCCTATGATATAGTAAGCCTTGCAGAGCCATGAGGCCCATAGGGCCTCTCCTGTTTCTGTAGTGTGAGGCAGCTTGATGTACAAGTACACCCCCTGGACATGATTATTTGAGCGAATCAGCAAGTACAGTAAAACGTCCTAATCCTCCTGACAGCCCTAGCATGTGGCTGTGATGCTGTTGTATGGTGATGCTGATGGTTTGGTTGTGGTGACTGCACACAGGCTGCAGAGGGAGGAGGAGGCAGCCTACGCCAGTATCCAGGGAGCCCAGGCTCCGTCTCAGGCTCCGTCCCAGTCCCAGGCCCTGCCACCACAGGCCCAGCCCAGCCAGGCCTCTCTGGGACCCTTCTCCAAATTCGAGGAGAAGAAGACCAACGAGAAGACTCGCAAAGTGACCACTGTCAAGAAGTTCTTCAGCCCGTCGTCCCGCACAGCCCCCAAGAAAGGTACAGACAACTTTATCTTTAGACACGGGTACAAAATTACCAAGCCTGACAACCTAATTTATACACACGGGTACCAAAATACCAAGCCTGACAACTTAATTTATACACACTAAAATACCAAGCCTGACAACTTAATTTATACACACTAAAATACCAAGCCTGACAACTTAATTGTTATGCAAATGTTAGTACCAAAATGCCAAGTCAGACAATTTACTGTGTCCGCAGATCCTTAAAAGGATCCATGGCTAATAAGACTTGCATTGCTTCCCAGCAAGCCAAATGACGTCATGATGACATTATGATGGACGTCCTCTGGTGACGTACAGGACGAGGCCAGATCACAGCCCATATGGGGATGATCTTTACGTCATTTCCAGGACGTCTTCACCGGTTTAAATAATATAGCTTACTCTGGGCCAGATCTGACCAGTTATGATATGACTTAAGTTGCTAAAAATTTAAATGAAAAGCAGTCACCATAAATATTTTATTTATTTTAGAACTAGTACGTCTTTCACTCTATAGAGACCGCTCCCGTCGCAAGTTGATGTCATACAGTATATGTCCATGTGTAGTCCTGCCTGGAGAAATTATCTGCTGGTCAGTGCTCTCTGGGCATTGTCCCCAAAAAAAGTACAGGGACATCAGGGACAAGAATAAGACGAGATGTGGAGCAGTTGGTGCTGCTAACGTAGCCTAACTGATTATTTAGGAGGGTACATTCAAATCATCACTCCACCATTCATCACGCTTCACCTTTGCTTTCATTCTTCCGTAGTTCATTAACATGCATTCAATCATTGTTTTACTCTTGTCTTCCTTGTGTATGTTTTTTTTTTCATTCTTTCTTTAATGTTGCGTCTCTTCACTTTTAATGAGTTCTACACCTAACACCTGTCTGTGTAATTCATTCCAATTCCAATTGTGTCTGTGTGTGTGGCTTGACCATTGTAACCATTCATTCCCATTATTCTAACCCACCTCACCCCCGTCTCAAAACAACCTGTCTCCTACTTTGGAGATCACTTCGTCCCACATCGTGCTCTTTGGCTTTCCCTCACGTCTTTCCTCCCCTGGCCCCTCCATTCCTCCCATTTTGTTCTCAGCCCCCTCTGAGAGAGAGGAGAAGAGCCATAGAGACTGGAGAGGAATATTTACCCCCTCCTGGGAAATGGGTTCCCCCACTGAAGGTAACGGCTTAACCCTCAGAGAAAGGGAGACACTTTTGAGAAGCTCTTGTCCTCTCAAAGGTTTACTTAGCTAGGAGACTGTTGCTTCTGCAGTAACTGCAGTAGCTCATGTTTATATAGATGGTTCGGTTCAGAATGTCATTCAACTTTGCAAACGGAGCTGAATGCCATAGTAGACTGACTGCTGGTGCTTCCTATGGTTTGCAGTGGGTTTGATGTGATGCAGGCCTGCCGGCTAGTGTCCTGGCCGTGTGCATATTATGAACTATGTACAGTAGTGTGTCACTTTGTTTTGTGTGTTTAATGTTTCATTGATTTGGATGTTGCTTACTTATCGTTTACTGTCATTGTATCCCCTCACATTGTGGCTGTACTGGCAGCGCTGGTGGCCAGACTAAGAGGTGGGTGTGGGTGTGTGTGTGTGTTTGTGTGTGTGTGTGTGTGTGTGTGTGTGTGTGTTGCACTGGATGTGTTGCACTGGATGTGTCCAATTAGGCAAAAATACACCACATGATGTCCTACAGGCCTTGAGTCACACTCATTCTATAATATTTCTTCCAGTTACGTTGCTGAAAATGGAAAAGACTGTGTAGTGCATTTACAGTACATAGCAGCCATGTGTAACACCTACCTCTGACTCACTAGAGTATTAGACCCCAGATCATCAATTTGTCTCCATTGTTGTTTGTCTTTCCTCCAATATTATTAGTTTTGTGCTTTCTTAGAGATGGGCAATAGAGAGACAGTAAGTAAAGCATCGGACAGGGGGGTAGCGTGACCCTTTATCGTGGGTCTTCGACCCAGATTTGATCCAGGGATGTTGGGATGATAGATGCATTAGGTATGTACAGTCTAGGGGGGAAATATATTTTTATTGTATCCATATTGTGATACAGTATGTGACTAGATCTCATCGTCTGGGATTTCGTACTAATTTGTGTTCTGGCATACAACACTTGCCGGTAACCCAATAATAGTGAAAATAGCCGATCAGAAAGCTCACAATACGTCGTGATGCGACACAGTGTCAGCTTGTAGATCGACTGTTGTCGCAATATTGATATTGAGTTATTTGGTAAAGAAATATCATGATACTTGATTCAAATAGCCCCGCCCTACAATACAGTCCGGAGAACAAACCCCACCCATTGATTGGAAAACATCACTTAACAAAGACCATACTGTATGCATCTGTGTCATCGAACACCAACAGCTGATTGAATGCTTGGTATTCTGCTTCTCATTTGCTGCAACAGTATGAAAAGTCTCACTAATGGTTCTGCTGTGAACAGCCCATCCCAGAGGTCTCTCAATAAGGTCATAGTTAGCCAGCTGTGAAGATTGAAGCAACTAAACAAAGCATTCCTCCTCCACAGAAACCCAAGAGGGCAAGACACCGAGCCCGTCCATCAGCCGCCAGGCCAGCATGGAGACGGACCGGGTCTCCAAGGACTTTATGGACTTTTTGAAGAACCTACAGAAGCCTGGCCGGGAGATCCACAAGCAATGCCGGGTCTTCATCGAGAGCATGGCCAACAAAAAGGTCTGCCCTCATTCAAAACTGACCATTTAATCACTATTATACTTGGTTGACCGGGGTCCCACAGGGCTCTTTACTAGCTCTGCTGCTTTTTTTCTCCAACAACAGAAAATGTAATTTTTGCCCCAGACCCCAACCCAACAGATTATATCAGAGGATTGTGTGGTGCAGTGTGACGAGAAAAAGCCTGGGCTAGCCCAGCAGGAAAAGGCGGGAGTGAACCTTGTATTTCGCTAACCAATAAGAGTGCAGGGGGTTGGCGATGTCAGTGTTCTCCACTGTCTGGTGGACCATCAAAACATTACCACGGGGGTGGGGAGGTGGGCACAATAGGAAGGCGGAGTCGCTTTCCAGTACTAGTTTGATCCGCCCCAGTATGTCAGTCTGTATGTCTGTCTTGCCATGCACTTCATGGTAATAGTATAGAAAAATGACTTACGAAATGATTTACCAGTTTATGGCTCATATCATTCATCCTTGTGACCTTTTGTCTTGACAGGACCTTGGTCCAGATGAACTCTCAGAGTGTGTTCAAGACTTCTACCAGAACATGTCGGACCGCTTGATGACCCATTTTAAAGGTTAGTGTTCGGAAGACTCTCCCTTTCTGACTTGACCAGGAACTGTATCTATCACAGTGACACGATTAATTATTACTAAAGCGGATAACAAGGATACACTATCGGGTAAGGTTAGGTAACGGCGGCCATAGTTGAGAGGGTTGAGAGAATGTCTATTTAATTATCAGAAGTTGTAAGTAAGCTGGTGACCGACGGGCACAGGTCTAGTATCCTAAAAATGGCAAAAGTTCTTTCTGTATTCTGTTCCGGAAAAAAACTGAGATATATTTTTTGCTTGCTTACCTTTCTCTCGTTTTAAATAATCCATCGCGTTCTTATTTTGTACGAGAGGCAGTTGAGAAGTCAGAGAGCGCCCTAGATTAGGAGAGACGAGGCATGGCTGGTGAACGAAGAGCGAAGCGTACGGTGGCCTTAGGGTCTAACTAAAGAAATATCTCCCTGGGATGTGTGGACACGTCAGATGGACGGAACCTGTTAATGTCGGGAAGCAACACCATTGTACATACTACAGAGTATAAATTAGGCTTACCCTTTAATATGGTCCATACTGAGTTTGATAGAATAAGTCGGTAATATGGACTAATGTGATCCCTAAGGCAATTCAGAGCGCGTGGAGCGAGTCATGGACCAGGTGGAGAAATACATCATGACCCGTCTGTATAAGACTGTGTTCTGTCCAGAAACTAGCGACGACGAGAAGAAAGATCTGGCAACGCAGCACAGGATCAGGTGAGTCGCATTTTATAGAAAAACACAGTTCACCGATATTCGTTACCTGGTCATTCTTGTACTTTTATTTTTAACTATCGTTTTCAACATTGAACTATGTCAGAGGAGTTGTGTGTAAATAATAATAAAAATGTCGTCGTCGTCGTCCCGTTCTGTGTAGCCTAGAACTGGAGGTCTCTAGAACATGGGGTCATGTGATCAGTGACATAAGGACGGTGTACTTTTTGGCCTGCAGAGTACATCTTCCCTATGTCACTGATCAAGTTGACCCCAAGTTCTAGATAGGTTAGTATATATGGTTACTCAGTGTGCTGTTTCTAATCACGCTCCCAGAGATTGTGAGTCAATAATGGCTTTATGCATTACAAGCTATAATATGAATGTATAGATGATGATTTGTGCCTGTACTTTATCTAACCCATCGTGTGTGTGTGTGTGTGTGTGTGTGTGTGTGTGTGTGTGTGTGTGTGTGTGTGTGTGTGTGTGTGTGTGTGTGTGTGTGTGTGTGTGTGTGTGTGTGTGTGTGTGTGTGTGTGTGTGTGTGTGTGTGTGTGTGTGTGTGTGTGTGTGTGTGTGTGTGTGTGTGTGTGTGTGTGTGTCCGTCGCGCGTCCGTCCGTCCGTGTCCAGGGCGTTGCACTGGGTGGACATCGAGATGCTGTTTGTATCATTCGATGAGGAGCAGCCAGAGGTGTCTGACAACGTGGTCAAAGCAATAACAGGTCTGACAGCACAATGCTGGTGTTGATTGTCTTAATTGCCTCAAGGGCTCTCAAACGTGTTAGTTGTCAGGCATGCGACCCCCCCAAAATAATCATATTTGAACTGGGGACCCTCCACCCTGACAAGCACTTGGAATTGTAGGCATTACATTTAGTTGCAAGGATAAATATTGTGAAATTAGCCAAACTACAAGCTCAACCCGCTTCGCACTGTGAGGTGAGCTTGTAGATCGTCTATTTTCACAATCTTTGACAATTTTGGCCAATTTGGTATTAAAAAGTAACTTTAGCGTATTAAAAAGGGCAGGTACCCTCACAAAAAACATGCAGAAATCCTGACAATGTTGCTCATTAAGCTAATCATCTGGGGACCCCCCAAAATAATGTGGGGACCCCCAGTTTGTGAACCACTGCTGTATGTCATGTCATGTGTAGAAACGGTGTCAATGCCTCAGGACAAGGCTAACCATTAGCGTGCATACCTTTATTGGATTTGAATTTCCATAACATGGCATTGAAGCCTGGTCCATTGTTGCTCTACTCATTGTAAAAAGTCATAGTTTGGTTGCAAGATTCGTGATCACCATCCATGTCATTCCGACTTGTGACTTGAGCACTAATTAAATCAAGTGAATGCAATTAACTTTGATATATCCGAACCTTTGATATATAACCACCAGTACTGTGGGTCTTGGTAGGATAGAACTTGTAGTACTAGAGGTAAATGGTGCATTTATATAACGCCTTTATCCAAGATGCTTTACATAGATTGTGCATTACACTTACCCATTGACACACCCATTCATAGGGCGATAACAGAGGGAACCATGCAAGGCACCAACCTGCATGTACATCGGGAGCAATTAGGGGTTCAGTGTCTTGACAGGTCTTGGTAGGACAGAAAACTAGAGGTCCTGGTACCCAGGACAGAAAACTAGCAGTACTAGAGGTCCTGGTAGGACAGAAAACTAGCAGTACTAGCAGTACTAGAGGTCCTGGTAGGAGCAGCAGTCCTGGGGGTCCCAGAAGTCCAGGTGAGGTGATCAGACCACATCATTGTAGCTGCTGATGTGTGTCTGTCAACTCTTCACTTCCTCCTCAGACATCATAGAGATGGACTCCAAGAGAGTACCCCGAGATAAGCTGGCGTGCATCACGCGCTGCAGCAAGCACATCTTCACCGCCATCAAGACTACCAAGAACGAACCGGCGTCTGCCGACGACTTCCTCCCTGCTCTCATTTACATCGTGCTGAAGGCCAACCCGCCTCGTCTTCAGTCCAACATCCAGTACGTCACACGCTTCTGCAACCCCAGCCGGCTGATGACTGGCGAGGATGGATACTACTTCACCAACCTGGTCAGTGTGTGTGTGTGTGTGTGTGTGTGTGTGTGTGTGTGTGTGTGTGTGTGTGTGTGTGTGTGTGTGCACGCCTTCATGTTCTTTAAGTATTATGCTGAACTTCAATCTATGAAAAGAATGAATGAACAAGTAAATATCTATCTATAAGCTCTAGAAGCTTACAAGCTCATAAAGTGTCACAACAATTTACGGTTTATGACGTGCCTAAAATATAGGCACTCCAGGTTGAAAGTGGTTAAAAGTCAGGACATAATATTAGCTTCCGATAATTTTACTGTCAATATCGGTCGGTCTCCAGCAATAAGATCATAAGATTTGTAACGACATGTTTTGTGTGTGTCACATCAACGCAGTGCTGTGCCGTGGCCTTCATCGAAAAGCTGGACGCCCAGTCTCTCAACCTGTCCACGGAGGAGTTTGAGCGCTACATGTCGGGTCAAGCCTCCCCGCGGCGGCCCGAGTCGGGGGACGGCTGGCCGCAGACCGGTGGCGCGCCGGCGGCGGACCGCGCCGCCGTGAACCCCGTCCTGGCCGAGCTCCACCAGAACCTGGAGCTGCTGTCGGGCCTGGACCGGCGCCAGGAGAACCTGACGGAGGCCGCTCAGAGCCTGCAGAGCGACCTCCTGTCCTGGCAGGAGAGCGTGGAGCGGGAGGTGCAGGGCATCCTGGAGAAGTATCCCCTGGAGATCCGGCCGCCCGTCCCCGCGGCCATCGACGCCGACAACATGGAGAACGACCGGCTGCCGCCGCCTCTCACGCCCCAGATGTTTGCTGGGTAAACGAGTCCAACAGAGTTCACCTTTTTTTTTTTTAAAGATGTAACCACTTGAAAGTTGAAACCTTGTGTCCCTGTGCTGGGCACAAAATAATGTCCGGCCTGTTCTCAGAAAAAAATAATTAGTGTAGAGCAAAAACAAGACAAATAAGTATAGGGATTATGTGGTTAAATAGCAAGGGGGTCGATGTATTGCACTGAACCAAATATTAACAGGACCACTGCCTTTGAATGCATACTCCTGTACTAACATGTATGAAATTAACTAGTACATTGTAATAGGTTTCCTGCAGATATCCACAGCACATTCTTGTTCTATTTCTGGCCTAAATCTTGTAAGTTTCAGGTCTTTGCAGTCACTCTATGGTATTCACATATGAGGGAAAAAAAACAACCTTGTAGTCATAGAAGATTAGTTTTTGAGCTCATACTGCTGAGGGAAACCGGGTTATTTATTTTTAGCTGGACATATTGGGAAATTGCTGAATGCCAAACGATGCAGTATGAGCTCTGCAGGATGTAGTCATCTTCTGCTGGTGATTTCAGTTTGTTTCACTGACAAGGGAAATGGGTTTCCCTACCACGTTTATTTTGCCGCTGTTCAAAACCACAGGTTTGTCAAACCTGAATACACTCCGATCGCTTGGTGGTTCACCAAATGTAGCAGATCTACAAGACGTCAAGTTGGTGTAGACGGATGAAAAAAGAGCGGACCAAGTTCAGAGCCGACCACGGACAAATCTAAGCTTAACTCCAAGTATCGAGGGTTTATGACAAGTGGTTAACTTGAGGCTCATAATTTTACAGTGTGTATAGCCTTAAGAAATCAAAAGGAAAGGGAATTTATTGTCCTATACTGTTGACAGTTGACCCTGTACACCCACATGATATTTAACACTGAGTGTATTTACATGGACAATGCCGCTCCAATGCATTGGCTGTGTGTGTGTTTTTTTACTATGAACTAAGCTGGGTGCCACAGTAAACTATGGCGTAGTGGCAGCCAAGTTTGTGGACTTTTTGCGGAACGACACTTCATACATTCAGCCCCAGAACACTCCTTGTTTCTTTCATTTTGCTGAATTGTTTTATATCTTGGCTCTATTTTTAATTAGATAATTTTCTCAATATTGACGATATTTCCCACACTGAACATGATAGGTGTAGTGTACACAGTAACAGTAACTTAGTTTAAATTTTAATTAACTTCTTTTAGAGAGAGCGAGAGACCAAACAAAATTCCTGTTTTCCTGTTTAGTCTGATTCTGCATGGAGTTTTGTTAATGACAATTTGACTAAAATGAAGGGTACACATGGGAGGTTAGAGGATTACGGTATCTTCAAATTAACATTTGAAGATCGATAAATATCACTATGTGTGAAACACAGAACAATTAATAATCTATATTATAGCAGTGCATAACAAAAAAAACTTGTTTTCAACTACATGAGTAGTCTTCAAACAATATCTACGTGTTTTCAAGAATACGATACAATACGATACGATACTAAAACCTTTAATTAAAACATAATACTGGGCTGTACAAATCATTCACGACTTTAAAAGGGATACAACTTCAGAGTCACATAGTTGCTATAAGCTAATGCTAACAGGTACTCCACTAAAGACACTTTGAGCCTCAGTCCATAACTGCCTTATTAAGCAGTAGTAGATACGGTATGTATGTAAGCCTTAATCACTAATACTATTGTCTTTGTTAATTTTTAAATGAGTTTGAAAACATTTCCTTTGTTTTTTTTATTTAGTTCAGTTTTAATACAATGACTGATGGCATCAGACAGCTTAAAGTGAAGTCGTTAACCTATTCTGTGTATAATCGTTTGATTTGAATCATATTGTTATATTATTATACAGTATATCTGTAAACTAAATATTTTTTTGAGTTTTTGGGACTATACAAATCTGTATGTATTTGTCACATTATGAAACCATTATTTATAATGTATTCGGTACTAATGATACAAAATTATGTGTTGAATTGAATGCTTGTGCTATGAATAAAATGTCTTGGATCCATCTTTGTCATATTGACACCTTGTGGTGGTATGGAAACACTACAATGCATTGCTTCTAATCTACACACATGAAATTAGGCGTCTGTTTTATTTATACAGTAAACTCTACAAGTTTAATTTTAGAATGTCTTTGACTTCACATTGTGGATTTTGTTTGGACCACTGTTTATAGAGGAATCATGCAGTGTTTTCAACTCTGCTTCACTTCCATTCCCATTTTCTCTGGTGACTTGTTCCACATCCTAGGCCTCCTGTGTGTGTGTGTGTGTGTGTGTGTGTGTGTGTGTGTGTGTGTGTGTGTGTGTGTGAATCCTTAAACATTCTGGTTAAGGTCAGTATGGGATAAAAGACTGTTGCAGGGCTTTATTTTGGTTGGGGTCAATCTTTAACACTTCCTTAAGGGAAGGCTTATCATGTTAAAGGAAAGACTCAAAATGTAGCCTGCCCTACTTGTCTTGTATAGCCTTTCGCCTGGTCTGAACCAAATGTGTCCGTGACTGTTGTCTCTGTGCAAGTGATCTTCCAGCCTTTACCAAATGCACCACTCATTCTATTCTTTGTAGAATTATATTAGCCACATAAGAGGATGGATGTATTTAGGAAAGCCATTTGTGCCTCCTGTGAAAGATGGAGAGATAGTGTGCCCAGCAGCCCAGGCTTATACTGATACTAGATTGTGCTGTGTGAACTAGGACAAGAGCCTCTCTCTCTCTCTGCAGCTAGACTCAAATCTATTCAGGTTCACCATGGGACCTGAAAAAACGAAAGACATTCTTGTAGGCCAGTTCCACAGTGGTTCTATAGCGCCTTCTGAAGAGTTATTTTACTGTGCTGCTCCTCGCAGTATAGTCTAAGGCACTGGTTCTGGGGTCTGGGGACCCCACCAGCAGTCCTTGACATGGTTTCAAGGGTCCCCGGCAAAATGTGTGAATAGCATCACAATCAGTTTAACCAACCCTATTTGTATACTTTACACATAAAATAATGGCCTACAATAGGGTTAGGTGAAGAATGTTTCTCAATACAAAATGTTCTCGTATGGGGGTTCCTGTCCACTATACAGCCACATGCAAATACATTTTGGTTTCCTTGACAAGAACCACAGTCTATAGAATATGTGGTAAAATATGTCCGTTTTTTTTATTCCTTCATTTTTAAACTTTAGTCTCCACTTGTGTTGTACTTGTAGGCTACTTTCATCTCTGTCTGATCACCAAACAAAATGCATTTTTGCTCCATAAATGTCTCATGGGTCAATGTTACTGGAGATAGCCTACAAAATACATGCATAATATAAGTATAAGTATATATAAATGCTCTGGTGTCTGCTGCTAAATGCCTACATTGTAAATTCGTAATTCAATGTGTGATCTTATCCAAATAATCACTCAAAATTAGATAACATGTGATCCTATCATCCTGGGCACACAAAATAAAATAAGATATTCACTCAATTTGCATTATAGTTGTAAGAACGTATGTGCTGTAAGGATCAGTAGGCCATCAGTTCACATCGCATGTGTCATTGCTTTGTATTACATTTTTCCTAAATCAAATAAAAATGTTTTGACAGTCAATGGCACGTTAATAAACACGCACACGCGCGCGCGTGCACACACACGCACACACGCCACACACACACACACACACACACACACACGCACGCACGCACGCACGCACGCACACACACACACACACGCACGCACACACACACACACACACACACACACACACACACACACACATGCTTTTATTGTGGAGGACAACGCGGTAAAAGCCGGAAGTATTGTGACTACTTTAATCATCTTGTTGTGACAGACTAGACTCAGTCAGACAGTGATGTTGCTGACCTGATATCAAAGCCAAATGCGTTGCCTGAACAGTCAGTCAGTGTGAAGTAGTGAAGGAAAACGACTACGGCTAAAGTGTTGTTGGTATTATGTGGACATGATGCAGCGTTACTGCTGATCTGCCGGCCAGGTAGGTGCCATCCAGGAAGCTTGACGGACAACAACACAGAAAGGAAGACGAGGGAGGGAAGGAGAGAGCAACCCGAGTCCTCCTGAGAAAGGTAACCTAGCTACCTGCTGGCTAAACGGCTGTCACACCGCGAACAGCGACCTATCGAATTATGTGACTCGCTGCCTCTAGCCTCGAGTGCCCCACATGCTTTAATTTGCATTCGCCTCAAAGATAATTTCATATATATCTTATGGCCGTTGATTAATGTTATTTCTAAATAATGCTGTGACACACACACAATTATATACCGGTAGTTAATGTCAAAACCCCATTTTGAGCCATGATTGTACTTGACCCAGCTAGCTAGCCAGGAACATGGCGTAATTCGATAGGTCGCCCATTCTGATGTAACAAGTGGGCTAGCTCGCCTTCGTGCTAATGGTTATTTTAATGCGATACATGGACACATTTCTACAATGTTTTCCTTTGTGTTGTTCAGCTAAACCCACAGTGCTTTCGCTCCACGAAAATGTAAACAACGTGAGTTTAAAATGTGGAGTTGCTGTAGCAAATGGTTGCAGACAGACAGTAAGCTGTCACTATGCGTCGGATGCTGCAGTCTCTCTGCAGGGCTCATGGTGATGTTTGTAGTAGCTAACCATATAACCAGGTTATCTGCAGGGCCCAGTGATGTTTGCAGGTAACCAGGAATCCCATTTTCAGGTCCCATGCACATCTGCTCTGCAGCAGGGATCAAGAGCACTGTACAACAGCAAATGTAGTTTAGCACAGTTTTTATTTGATTGTGTATGTAATATAGAGTAGACCATACAGTTGTTTGTAGCTTATACATGCATGCAGGGCCTCGGTTTCTGTATGATAACATCATTACAAATTTGATTTGATTTTGGCATCATGGTGGTGCAGTGCAAATGCAGGAGAGGTAATGCAGCTCCCTAAAGTCCATGCACCACGACAACAGTACAGTGGTGCTATACAGTAATGGTATATAAAAACCATGCACCATGCACCAGCTGTAGAGTGGTACTGTACAGTGTACGTACGCAATACAAAAACATTCATGCACCTCAGTACAGATAGGCTGTCTAAATTGCAATACATTATCAGGCTTTGAAGCTAAATGTAATGGGAATTTTAAATTGGGTTCAAGAAGTTATGTATGTAAAAATTCAACCCATGTCATGATTAGATACAATTCTAGTATTGAGATATGGCTTGATCGTGTAAGACATCATCATGTAAAGACAAAAAAAAGTAATCTAAATAAAATGGTCACACTAATGTGTATAAGACACACAGCATGATTAGCATTGTAGAATAATGTTGGCCATCACCCCCCTGCATGGAGGAATGTAAACAGTTGTTGAACTCTTTGTTGACATTTGGTGCAACCAAGGAAACAAGCGGTGGCAACAACATTGGGGCTTTGCGAATGACTTTGGCCAAACACTTACTCAATTAATTGTAAAACTGACCATTGCCTATTATTTCTATTTAGCAATAAAGACGTGGGGCTGCGCTGCAGGGCAATAACCAGGACCTGCTGTGTTCTCACTCTCAGCCACCTCCCTCCCCAGACTGTCTGGAAATCCCAGTAGCATTACCATTATGTTTCACGGTTAATGCCTTTATTAAATTAATAAATGTTGATCAAATGCAAATTTCTCGTTGTCATTAAGGCTAGGCGTACCGGTATGTAAACATATTACCCCCCGCCCAGATGTGCGTCATTGCCCTCCCACATTATGTCAAACATGGCTACCCACGGGTGCTGCGGTGATGGCATGCTACACTATCTACGTGATGAATAAATTATGTCATTGCCTGCGGTCATACAGTTTACAAATTACACTGGGCATTTAGCAGACGCTCTTATCCAGAGTGACATGAACCCTAGTCAACAAAACGACTGGCGGTCAAATTAATAAGAGTGCAAAGAAAACAATTGGCCTAAGTACTAAAGTAACTAGGATACTACTGTATGTAACCCAACATCCGTTTAAACATCTTCTAAATAACATTCTTATAGCATGTGTGGTTGAGCAAACGTATCTACATGTCTAATTAACATATGAACATTGACAACATAACTTGTATAAAGATTTGTTTTTGGCTTTTCTGCCTTTTCTTTTTATAGTATCAAGTGAAGATAGACAGGAAAGAGGGAAAGAGAGAACACGCTGTCAGGCCAAACAAAGATTATATGTGGCCAGCGGGCGCCCGCCAATATAACTTGTATACTATCATGCATACTGTATGCAGGCTATTGGTTACAATATACAGCGTTACAGTCGGTCAGTCACCTTTGTCACATTAGCGCGTGAAGTCACAGGAGCATTACACAGAATTTCATAGTGTGTTCGTCGACTGTAACATCTCATCGTATCATAATTATCATTCTTTCCAGGCTCTTGTTTGAGACTGCCTTTGATTTCTCCTCCATCAAGAGAACCAAAGTGTCGGAGATGGATGAACAAAGTGTTGAGGTACAGTGTCATACTTTATGTGGTGTCTTATTATAATGGATATTTGCCATGTCTTTAGTTTAAATCATGTAGAATTGATGGGATCCCTTAGGTTCTCCATAAGTAGACATTTTAAAACGATGGGCAGCTTCTCTCTTTTTGTGGAGAAGATCGGTAAATAAAGCCTAAAATTATCAATTTCTTCTTTCGGAATTCTATTTCCTACATTCATGTTAAATAGTCAACATGGCACCTTTTTATCCCAAAGCACGTTACAATGTGCCTTGACATTCACCCACACACCAACAGCACAGAGGCCACCACGCTCATTGGCAGCAGTTAGGGTTTGGTGTCTTGCTAAAGGACACTTCAACACTTAAGCCAGGACAGAGGTGCTGGGGATTGAACCCGGGAACCTTCCCGTGCCCAAACCACTGCTCTACCTCCACAGCCATTGCTGCCAGACAGAATACCTTCCTGACCTGTTCCTTCATTATTCCTCATGTTGACTCTTCAGAATGTAAATGACGTGTGTCTCCTTTGTGTCCGGCAGAGTATTGCGGAGGTGTTCCGCTGTTTCATCTGCATGGAGAAGCTGAGGGACGCTCGCTTGTGTCCACACTGTTCCAAACTCTGCTGCTTCAGCTGCATACGGGTGAGAATCACACCAAGTCAACACTTGCCTACACAGCTGGGTTAATGGTGTGCT
The DNA here is from genome assembly GCF_963924005.1 of Protomyctophum bolini. Taxonomy (NCBI): domain Eukaryota; kingdom Metazoa; phylum Chordata; class Actinopteri; order Myctophiformes; family Myctophidae; genus Protomyctophum; species Protomyctophum bolini. The sequence continues at coordinate 33,650,370 of NC_137874.1, read as the reverse complement.
AGCTATGCTACTGTAGTGTACAGTATGTCTCCTACACAGCTGGGTTAGTGGTGTGCTAGCTATGCTACTGTAGTGTACAGTATGTCTACTACAAAGCTGGGTTAATGGAGTGCTAGCTATGCTACTGTACAGTATGTCTCGACCCATTAAGACCTGATGCCTTCTGAATCAGTAGTTCTCACACACAAATATAAAAAGTGAGTGGTGCAACAGTGCCCCCTGTTGGTACTCTAAACATAGGGACATGAAGAGGGGACATTGCTGTTCCTTGGAGTGGTTGCACCACTCAAAAAAAGAGCAGCTGTACAAGCTCACAGCACAGCACATTGTGATGTACTGTTTTTGGCCAAATGTTGAATTTGAGTATGGATTTCATACTGTGTTTAGTTTTATGCACAAGATCCCTGGTGGTGTTGAACTGGGGCTGCATGATTAACCGTTCATAACATATCAGCCAATATTTACTTAAACATAATGCAACATTGGTAAAATCAGCATTGTCAATTTTTGTATTTTGTGACTTTTGAAGGCTGCAGATTCAATCAGTGTTCCTCGTGAAAGCTTTCAAAAGGGTCTGTAGAATACATAAAAGCAAATGTTAAATCTTTACAAAGTTTAAGTAGTTTGAAAACAATGCACCTGTTTTAAGATGTCTACACAATGCACATGCAGCCATAATCACAGTACTGCTGTACAACAGGTATTAGGTAAACCCCACTGGAAACATGTATTGTAATATCGGTATTGGTATTGATAAATCTGTCCGTTTCAGGATATCGACCAAAATTTCTATATTTTGCAAGTCTCTGTACGTACGTGTGTAATCCACGTAAATCGAGAACCGTTAGCCCCACCGACAAAATTCAAATTCGACACACGCATTCCACAGCATCACAGGGGGTGCAGTGCCCGGTGTCGAGTCGGTCGGACCCACGGTTGTCCAGAACCGCCACAAAAGGCCTCTGCCCGGGCTCTGGACAGAGTCTGGACAGGGCCCCTGCTCAGTGTATATGGAGCTGGCCTGTTCTGACCTCACAACACTCCATATTTGGGCATGGCTGACACAGAACTCCATAAAAGGGACACAGACATGTCTGGGTGCGTGGGGCATTCATTTCCAACTTGCATCATTCCAAGTAGGCCACAGTGCCCAACGGGCACCGCCGTAGAGGCCCCACGGGCACCGCTCTAGTGAACAACAATACAGTGTCATCTTCATGAAAGGATTCATTCATGCAACCTAACATTGTCCTTTTCACAGCGGTGGCTGACGGAGCAGAGAGCCCAGTGCCCACACTGCCGGTAAGAGCCTCTCCATAAAACTCACTGCAGTCACACAGTAGTACAATCCTCACCTGTAAAGAACCCTTGATCATAGGTAAAGGGTTCCCAAAGTGGGGGTCTCCAGATGATTAGCTTAATGTGCTACAGTACATTGTTTTCTCAGTTTCTCACAGAACAGTAAGCAAACCGACATACTGTGACAATTCATGGACTTTTAAGACCTTTTTGATACCAAATATTACAAGAAAGAGGCATACATCGTGAAAATGGCTTATGGTGTTGTGAGCTTGTGGTTTGTCTATTTTCACAATATTAACTGTGGAACCAAGTCAAACTAAATGTAATACGTACAATTACGAGTGCTTGTCAGGGTGGAGTCCCCAGTTAAAATGGGATTATTTTGGGGGGTGGTGGCCTGAAAAGTTTGGGAACTCTTTCCATAGGTCACAGTCATAAGTTAATCTGTTTATATCCAATGCCCTATACTGTATTGCCATTTGCCAATCTACAAGCTCACAATGTGTCACCAAAGCGTTGTACAGCTTTGCTTAGCAACAAAGTACCGGTAAATGCATAATAAATCTGACATAGGTTTTGGATTATAGCTTTATTTTTGGAGAGTACCTAGAGCGTGTGTGTGTGTGTCTGTCCCCATCCCCAGGGCTCCATTACAGCTAAGGGAGCTGGTGAACTGTCGCTGGGCAGAAGAGGTGACACAGCAGTTGGACACGTTGCAGCTCTGCAACCTCTCCAAGCATGAGGAGAATGACAAAGACAAGTCAGTGACCATATCATTTTATCTTCCCCTGCTATCGATGTTCGATAGATCCTCTGTTCCGGCCCCGTCCCACTGTTCCCTCGTCCACCATTACTCACTCAGGAAGCACATTTTGCTTGTTTTAGTAATCTTTTGTATTTGGGTTTGAACTGTACGTATGTGTAAAGTATACTATAGATTTATGAAAAGAATATAATTACTCTGCTCGCATGGATGCTTGGCAAGGTTTTACCCCTGCCTGTTTGTCTGTTTAACAAAATAACTTGAGAACAAATGGACAGATTTGAATTGTGGTGTAAATGAATTGAACAAACGCAGTCACCTGGTGAACCCTGCCTGAACATCTTGTCTTGTTCTATGTTCCTTTTGGTGCAAAACCCACTGATATATTTGGGGTTTCCCACCAAGACAATCTGCTCTTGAGTTGTTACTATCTATGATACCCTGACACCTTGCAGGGTAACAACCAACCAAGTTGGTGCATAGCAAGAGATATTGGTGCGTGCAGCAGGGTTTACTTTGACATTTTTAATGAATGTTCCTACTAGCAGTTTTTCCCTTGGAAAACTGTGGGCTGTAATATCAAATCTGATCTGCACTAGAATTATGTCAAATTACTTGAGGATAGGATATGGCATATTTCCCTTTTCCCACCATATTGATAATTTCAAAAATTAGTGTGCACTGCATTTTGTATCATCAAGGAACAGCTGATGTTGCTATTTTTGCTGTTTATCTCACAGTTTTTATACTTTGTCTTACAGTGGCTTAAAGTATAACAAATATGCCAGTGGTTAATCACACTAATCGATTTACAAAGGTTTCCGTTGATTAAAAAAGGTAAAGGAAAATATTCGATTGTTGCATCCCTAATTAAATGCACATTTTCCTGTGGTATCGGTGACTAAATAAGCCTGTAGTTATTATACGATTAACACGTTAGCTCCTCGGCATTCGCTTGATTCAGCATTCCTCAATTCGGAGTAATGATGAACTAAGGAAGTTTCAGCTCTGTTTTGTTGCCTGTCTCAACTCATAGACGCACGTAAAACTCCACTCTCCAACTATATAGTTTATTTCTATATCTTGTTTTTTATTCCAGATGTGAGAGCCACCATGAGAAGCTGAGCGTGTTCTGTTGGACTTGTAAGAAGTGCATCTGCCACCAGTGTGCGCTATGGGGAGGCATGGTAAATGCACACTCATTGCTGTTGTGAATGCTGTACTTGTGATGCATGTGATTACAGTAGGTAGACACTGAGGATAATTGGTGTGCACTGTGCATGCTTCCCTTGACAGACTTGATTTAATCCTTATTGGCTACTTGATGGATACAACGTATAGTTAAACTATTGTTTTCATACAGTAACACAGGGGTTCTCAACCTGTGGACCCCCCCCCAAATTTATTTTTTTAATGGCTGGAAAATGGCGTGAGGGCCTAGCCAAAAACGTTGAGAACCCCAGCAGTAACAGACCTACTGTAGAGGCATAACACACATAAAACTGAAATGGAGTAGACTCTAGAGTCTAGACTGTAATAATCTCTTTATGTTTTAACACTAGAAGGTCTAAGAGGTCATTTTGACCGTTTTTTTATTATTTTAAAGTTGATTATCTTTGCCCATGAAGCTTTCAGAAGGTTCCCCTTCCATGAGCATCATCATCCATCACCATTCTATCATCTCAGAAAATCTTGACATCTGAAAAAAATTCTAAATGTGAATTTAAGCACATGCAAATTTAGCTGATTTTATTTCAGACCTAAGCAGTTTGTCTAGCTGACTATTGTGCAATGGTTAATGTCTTGTTTTAACTGATCATCTTTAAGGATCTTAATAATCTCTCCCTTTGTTTCTCTAATTTTCACCCGGTCACTCTCTCTGTTCCTCTCTGTTTTTCCTTTTTATTTGTCTCAGATTATGTGTTATTATTATATCTGCTGTCTGGAGGAAACCTAACTCTAAAATGTTAATTTTTCAGGAAATTAAAAATAAAAAAATTTCAGGAAATTTATAAAACCTTTTAACAATGCAATACTGCCTCATCAAAGTTGGTGTTGTGACATTAGATATTGTCAATTAGTACTAATACTTGCATGAGAAGGAGAGAGGTGGTGGAGTTAGCTGTTTTAGCAGACAGTTTGAGGGTCCAATGGAGTTAAGAGGTTTTGTCCAATGCATTTTTTACTACTTTCCATTTGTTCAATATTGTCCGAAACAACACACAACTTAAAGGGTTTTCTATAGCACTGATTTATGAAAAAAAATACAAAACCTTAAAAATGGAGTTATGAGGTTTTCGCCGGACAACAATGTGTTGTATTTTTTTTCTCGGTCTATAAATGTTTTGTCCCGGACAAAACACCCTGGAATTTCACTAAATTGTTTACTGGGGCGTAAATTGCTAGGTACCTGGCGATTCGATTCTGAGGGCTACAATTCAATTTATTCTGATTAATTGGGCTACAATTTGATTACCAATGCATCACGAATCCACGATGCCAATACATGATTAATTTCCCCCTCACTGTGTGACTAATAAACAAAGTGCTTTCTATTGATCAATAATAAAACCAACTGGAACGTTACATTGGACATCAACATCAACAACCTCTCAGCTCACAGGAAGATAAACAAGTCCTTTGTAAAATAATATCAAATCATATTTTCTGAGGGGCGCTAGCCCTAGGTCCAGCTTTCCGGTTTTGTATGAACACAAACATTGGCTGATCACCCCCATAGCGATGATTTGATTGGCTGAGAAATGTACATATTGAAGATAAAAGTGAGTTCAGAAAAGTGAAGACAGCAAAAAGTGATCGACCGGAATGACTTTTGTGGTGGATATATTTCGGCTGAGCACGGAATGTGATATAATTATATGATGATGTATTATAATAAGAGCGCGCCTCACTTCACACGGGTGTGATTTAAAAGAATAATAAAATAGATTTTTGACATTTTTGTGAATCGATTAATAATCGTTCATGTCGGCATCGCCATTAATCTAAGATCAATGAATGTCTCACCGCTGTTGTGTCCGTGTGTGCCTTCATTGTGTTGTGTTGTGTGCTACGTCCAGCATGGTGGTCACACCTTCATGGTGGTCACACCTTCAACCTTCATTGTGTTGTGTTGTGTGCTCCGTCCAGCATGGTGGTCACACCTTCAAGCCGCTGGTGGAGATCTACGAGCAGCACGTGACCAAGGTCAACGAGGAGGTCGCCAAGCTGCGCCGTCGCCTTATGGAACTCATCAGCCTGGTGCAGGAAGTGGTGAGGAAACCCTGGGTTGCGTTTAGACGCCGTTACTACGATAACTTGTGTGGATACGTTATTTTCGGCATACGACGCCGTTGTTTATACAACTACTGTACAGTATATTTGACATGATTGGTACGGATATCGATATGCCATCGGAAGTAAGACCCTCACACAATGTCTTTTATAGGGCTTGTGACAACACATCTCTAATTGTACTAAATTGAAGATTTCTCCCTCTGTGTCATAGCCATAAGTTGGCCATTTGTCGTACCGCCAATCCGACCGATATGCCCATATATGGAGATCTATGTATCTGTCAGTCCTTGTCGCTGACTGATTTGTTTGCGCCTTTGATGCCATTGACGACACAGTGAAGTTAGACAATGCACTCCATATTTGGGCGTAGCTGCATTGGGAGCTCTCTTATACGCTTATGGATGAGTCATAGTGACATGAGCGTGACGACACGGTCCACCGGTGTCCTCCCTTAAGCCCATGAATATATATTCAAAGATTTGTGCCGCATTTTTACGATTTTTCAAAAATAGCAGACCTACAAGCTCGTAGCGCGCCACTCGGTGGCGTGCTATGAGCTTGTAGATCTGCTTTTTTTTCAATAGCTAAAGTATAATAATGCCGGGAATATAGGGTAAGCTTTTTGAAGTTGTTGCAGACTACACCAAACGGCAAACACCCTCTACCTGGCCTGATTATGTTGCAATGCAGATAATTTCCACTAGATGGCAGTACGTTATCACTTTTCAGACAGGGTTTAGAGTGAGTTTTTAGAACAGCTTTACAGGGTGTTGTTGGGCACAACACAGAGCGGACAGTCTACCACCCTGATGTAAAGTCACCCTAAATAACTGCTTCCTGACTGACTGACTGTTGCCTATTGCTTTTCTAAAGCGGTTAACAAATACAGCAACTAAACATTTATTTTATTTAATGTCACTGCAAGGATGGCAACATTAAAATCATAACACATATGTTATCCCAATTAAAACAGTTTTTTTTAAATAAATGTCAGTACAAGAATAATGTCTAAAAGAATGTATAGTCCCCAAATACTTTGCACACAAAAAAGGAAGTTGCTCTACCAAGAGGTACACCATGAATAGATAATGATCTCAGTGGACTGGTTGGCTCGATAAATGCTGCTCAACATTCGGCTTCTGACATTGCCTCTTCCTGACTCCCCAATGAATGTTACAGCAGTCGTTTCTTCTGACATTGCCTCTTCCTGACTCCCCAATGAATGTTACAGCAGTCGTTTCTTCTGACATTGCCTCTTCCTGACTCCCCAATGAATGTTACAGCAGTCGTTTCTTCTGACATTGCCTCTTCCTGACTCCCCAATGAATGTTACAGCAGTCGTTTCTTCTGACATTGCCTCTTCCTGACTCCCCAATGAATGTTACAGCAGTCGTTTCTTCTGACATTGCCTCTTCCTGACTCCCCAATGAATGTTACAGCAGTCGTTTCTTCTGACATTGCCTCTTCCTGACTCCCCAATGAATGTTACAGCAGTCGTTTCTTCTGACATTGCCTCTTCCTGACTCCCCAATGAATGTTACAGCAGTCGTTTCTTCTGACATTGCCTCTTCCTGACTCCCCAATGAATGTTACAGCAGTCGTTTCCAAACATTTCAGGTCGAGACCGAAAAGAGAGATTAGAAGTTTGTCCGGGACCTGTCTTAGACTCACTAAATTGAGAAACGACGCAATTGTGTCAGCCTCCTGGGATACAATACTGTACTCGGTACTGTACTCTTAACATCGTTGAAGTAGGACTCTTAAAATGTTCATGGGACCCATGTTAAAGACCCCCCCCCCCCCCCCCTGGGTTCTGACTCCTGGGAAAGCTATTTACATCACTGATTGAAAATAGCAGATATACAAGCACACAGCGCGTCAGGCTTGTAGAGCGTATATTTTCACTACTTCTTAATATATATATATTTTTTAAATGTATTTGAAAAAAAAATAAAATAATAATAATGCAAAATTATTAAATGCAATTAATAGATTTATAGCAAGCTTTCGATCTATTGACCTTTTGTCGGGCATAATCAAACGGTGAGATAGGACAGAATATATGGAGAGAAAATCATTTTTTTCCACGATTGGTGACCCATAAAAATCCCCCCCCCTCCTTCCGGCAGGAGCGCAACGTGGAGGCGGTGAGGGGAGCGAAAGACGAGCGTGTGAGGGAGATCCGCAACGCTGTGGAGATGATGATCGCTCGCCTGGACAACCAGCTCAAGAACAAGCTCATCACCCTCATGGGTAAGTAAGAACAAGCTCATCACCCTCATGGGTAAGTAAAGGCCTATTCATATTTCATAGTCTGGTTTTTCGGTGGTGAGGTGACCACCGCTCCGGTGGTGAGCTGACCAAATAACGTTGAGCGGTGGTGAGTAAAAACAGAGAGAAGGGCTGGAGTGGTGGCGGTGGTTTGCTCTTCACCGTGGCTCGTGACGTTATGTTGTAGTTCGGTGGTCACCTAACCACCGAAAATCCAGACTATGTATGAGCCTTAAGAACAAGCTCATCACCCTCATGGGTGATGAGCTTGTTCTGGTACGTTGTTAGTGGACAACGTGATTGAAGCACCATCTAGGAAAAGGAATAAAATTGAAAATGAGAGAGCACTCTGAACTCCCACTCTCCCACACACTCATCCACACATGTCCTTTGATGTGCACGCACGCACACACACAAACACCCACACACTTAGTTGAATACCATCTCTGTCAGGTGGAAACCTTGTATGTCCAAAACCGTTCCATATTTAAAAAAAACATGTATATCCTGCTGTATGGATAGTGCAGGTTTTTTAAGGGAAACTGTATGAATAATGAAATAAATGAATAAATAAATAAATGAATACATAAGCACAGTGATTATCTGGCCAATACATAGACATTATATTTGAACACATGTGGACAAATCTGTACCTTGACATGAATACAGAGAATACACACATTTATCCACAGACCAGGTCTAGCTATATGGAATGGAAAAGTAATTAAACTGCCTTTTCTTTTTTCTTCTTAAAATTGCTAATTACAACGCACAAGTACTTAGTATTGTTACAATTTATTATTTGCATTGCAAAACGATTCGATACCGATTATTTTCATTGCAAGACAATATGATACGAAACAAAGTCAAACGATAAAATTTGTTGTTTTCATTTCGATATACTTCGATTCTTGAAATGAAAAAAGATTTTTCGATGCAGTTAGATAGTATATCGTTACAACCCTAGTGTATAGTGTATAGTAAAACTACTGGTGCAGAAATTCAGGAAAACAAGCTGTACGTTTATTTTTTTTGTGCCTATTTTCTTTTCTTTTTTTAATCGACTTTCCATCTCCCCCATTTCACTTTTGTCCGAAAAATGCAGGATGTGCAATTATTATGCAAATGAACCAATCCGCTGTTAAACTAAGCATGTCCATTTTAGCAGCTGAAAATACAATAGAAATATCCACATATCCTTGACTAACCTCGCCTGGACTTCAGAATAAATCCAGAAATGTGTTTTTGTATCTGTGACTCGTGTGGACCATCTTTATTTATTTTATTTTTTTAGACATGCTGGGACTGAGTGCTTTGAGAGTTGCTTTGTAATGCTGCATGTGGTGACAACACAGCAGGCTACAAAATACAAATCATTTCCAATGGAAGCCAGCGACACAAAGCTATAAACTGATGCCACTTGCTGCTGTGTGACACTGACAAGTGTGCGACAAGTGGGTTTTTTTCCAGCATTCCATTGACACTCATCAATCGTATGTTTTTTTGTTTCATAATATGAAAAAACAGACACTATATTATAGTGTCTGTTTTTTCTTACGGAAAAGTAAAAATATGGGTTTCTGTTAATATGTTGTTGCTGCTGTTAACCGATTCCCGCTGCTATTTCAACCCTACCCTACACCCTTACACTGGCCCCCGTAAAATCTGAATCCCCCCCCCACCAACCCCCCCCCCCCCTTTCCCCTCACTGTATTATGTTTCTTTTCCCTTTTTGCTTCCTTTATGATTAATTCCTGTTCTGTTCTTCAACTATATAGAAGTGTCTATTTGTACGTCTCTAAATGTTTTTGAACATGGTGGACCCTGTTGTAAACAAGTGTAATGCTTAATTGGGTCGTCCACTCACAGTTAACAGTCTTTGTATTGAGTTTGTGCTTGAAATGTACTGTAATTCTGCAAACTGTTAAAAAATATTTCAATCAATCAAAAAACCCTTGAGCAACACATCAACTCCGAACGGGGCAGCACTGTAGTTGAACGTAGTAAATGTACTTAATTTCCTTCCTCCCTACAGGTCAGAAGACTTCTCTGACTCTTAATTTCCTTCCTCCCTACAGGTCAGAAGACTTCTCTGACTCTTAATTTCCTTCCTCCCTACAGGTCAGAAGACTTCTCTGACTCAAGAGACGGAGCTCCTGGAGTCTCTCCTACAAGAAGTAGAACACCAGGTTTGTAGCCAAGGAGTTGTATCTCACTTAAGTAACCTCTTTAAACCCTATACATCGTTGACCGGGGTCCCCTAGGGGGCTATACTTGGTCCACTCCTTTATTCCCTTTGCTGAAAATAGAAGATCTACTATACTATACATGCTCATAATGCGTCACGAGGGCGCTTGTAGATCGGCTCTTTTAGCTGAAGGTTTGCCCAGAATAGAGACGGGAGGCTTAAAGGGCAGGCAGTATACATACATCAGCCTGTGACTGCAATTTGTTCTTGCTCGCGGATGACTCGGCTCTGCTGGTCTCGGACAGGGAAAGATTGCAGGTTGAAATAGCCCTCAGCTCTGAAATCAGTAGAATCTGCACCTGGCTCGTTGATAACAAACTATCATTAGCAAGATTCGCTACAACACCACAAAGACACCCATGTCCAATACCTGTCAAACTACATTCTAAATGCCAACGCCGCCCACGATCGCAACACCAGCCGGAAGCTCCACAAATCACGTTCCAACCAAGATTTGGCTCAAACAAGGTGTTAAATTAATTTCTTTCCTATGCCACGAAAATGGAACGCACTACCAATAGTCGTAAAGGAATGTGAATTCCTACTGTCCTTCAAAACCGCTCTCAAAGAGCACTTGCGGCACCAGTAAAAAGTCAAAGAAACCCCCCCCCCTACTGTACTTAAATATATTTGAAACTGAAAGTCATTAAATGCTTTGATGAATTGAATATGAAGGACTCTAATGGAATCCAGCCATAGTGCCGTCTTGGGTTATGAATCCTCTTGGCAGACCTTGTATTTAACTGTACCTCCCTTTGATACTTTATTAACAGTCTGCAGGGAAAAAAACAATCCGTTTGAACATCAACACCAGTATTGCATAGTGCCGTCGTAACCAATTTGGTCATATCACAAATCTCATTGTTCAGGCTTTATTAAAAACGTGCATTCAATATTAAGATGTGTGCTATACGATTAGCAATTCATTCACTCGGTTTCTCCACTCAAAAAAAGATTTCCTGCTAACTGTAATAAAAATAGATTGAGAAATGACTGACATTATGAATTTTAGGCCACTTTGCTACAGCATGTCGACTACAGCGTTCATCTCAATTTCTTCCGTACGGGAACAGTGAAAGACCGCTGCTCCACATACTTCGCATCACTATTTGGCCATGTCTTCTACCCACAATGTCCTGTTTTGAGCCTGTAGCCTGTCCATAATGGTGTGTGTGTGTGTGTGTGTGTGTGTGCGCGCGCGTGCGTCTGGCAGCTCCACTCCTGCAGTAAGAGTGAACTGATCTCCAAGAGCCCAGAGATTCTGCTCATGTTCCAGCAGGTCCACCGCAAGCCCATGCAGTCCTTCGTCACCACACCTGTCCCCCCTGACTTCACCAGGTAACGGGAACAACCCAGAACCTGTGAAGTTCTGTGATGTTTCGTTGCTGTTGGGCAGAAACCTCTTATCTCTCTCGCTCTCTCTCTCTCTCTCTAAATTTGCCCGATCTGCTACTTTTATTTAGTTTTTTATCCTTTTATTTTATGTTTTTTTATTATAATAGAACCAGGGAGATACTTCATAAAAAGAGGAAAAAAAGGTGAAAGTAGCTGATCTACAAGCTGTGAGCTAGTGAACTACATGCTGTGAGCTTGTAGATCAGCTATATTGTTCATTCCTCACCAATAACTGTACCGGAGTAAATAAGTACGACATTTGCCTCTGAGATGTAGTGGAGTAGAAGCACATACAATCGAAGAATGGAATAAAGTAAAAGTACCGCAGAGTTGTACTTGAGTAACTCTACATAGTTACATTGCACCACTGATCTCAACCATGGCTATAACCTCCAACGCTCCTGTCTACAAGCAGGAGAAGTGAAGGTGTTTTACTTGAGTAAATCTACATTGTTACATTGCACCACTGATCTCTACCATGGCTATAACCTCCTCCTACGCTCCTGTCTACGATGAGAAGTGAAGCCTTTACATCAAGCATGAATTAGTCATCATCCACAGGAGATATTTTTATGCCCAACGTTAACCAGTATCCACGGCTACTGTTTTCATTTCTGTCACTTTAACCCATTCTGGGTGGGAACCCCTTTTGGTGTTATGTTATGCTTTAGCTATTGAAAAATAGCAGATCTACAAGCTCATAGCGCGCCACCGAGTGGCGCGCTACGAGCGGCGCGCTACGAGCTTGTAGGTCTGCTATTTTTGAAAAATCGAAGAACGACTGACATACTGTAGAACATAGCTTTTTCAGAAAACTGTCAGGATGATCTCAGTTCAGAATGGGTTAACGCCTCTGTCTCCGTCTGTCTTGTCCCCACAGTGAACTCGTTCCAGCCTATGACTCAAGCACTTTCGTCCTGGCCAACTTCAGGTACTGTCCATCATGTCTCGTCACTTCCACCATGGCAGATTAATAATGGCAAAGTTTACATTTTTGGGCCAGAGAGTTTTCTGATTTACTGATACAGAACAGAGCGCCCAATGTTTGACATTATTAAGCAATAATGTCCATTGCTCTCATCTAAATAATACCAAATGTGGAGATGCCAAAGACACACACACACACACACACACACACACACACACAAACACAATCTCCATATTTATAGTAATGTTTTAATGTAAATTAATGCCATAATTCATCATACAAAACTGTCGTGCAAAAGTAGTGAAAATGTCAGCTCTTTCTGCCAGGATTGGAGCATCTTAGGGCCATACATGGCCCCTGGTGTGGCTATTGTCGTGGCAGAGCCCTGAATCGGGGTGTGCGCCAAGTTAGTTGAGGATCGAAGTCTGTATGTCACGTTTGTGACATCACCGTCCACCACAGAGGCAATTTCAATCTATAAACCAACTAAATGGAATAAGCGGCACTATACTAAATAATACAAGATGCAAGACTGGCTCAGATGCAATTTCTCGTGTTTATTTGCGAACGTGCCGTGTTTCGGCAGAGCCTCCTTCAGAGCAGACTAAAAAGGGTCGCATCTTGAGCCAGTCTTGCATCTTTTTTGTTGGTGTGCCGCTTTTTCCATTTAGTTGGTTTATGAGTTAAGTTATTTTCAAAGCTGAAAGATAACTCGACCAAGGGCAGTTTCCAGAGGAAGCGCACCCGTTTTTCTTTCATTATCAATTCTAATCTATATTTGTCAATATTGCGCTGATCAGAACAATGTTCAACGCGTTGGGGCCATTTGAAGCGTAGTAATGCAATTTATGTTTTTGCTTGTGTGTTCTCATGGCAAACTCACAGACAGTGACGGAAACTAGTTTTCCATCGTTCTCTGTTGGTGTAGCTGCTGGTTAGTATTATGAATCTCAACGCATCCATGTTTTTCAATGGCTTTCATGCAACTTGTAGCGCTTGTTGCACTTTGGGTCGCAGGTGCAGTCTCTCTGCTAATTAACCTGTGAGTCATCATGAATTACTATCATTTTCATTGACAACTGTGTGTGTGTGTGTGCGTGTGTGTGTGTGTGTGTGTGTGTGTGTGCGTGCGTGCGCGCAGTACTCTGAGGCAGAGGGCAGACCCGGTCTACAGCCCTCCTCTCCAGATCTCTGGACTCTGTTGGAGACTCAAAGTCTACCCGGTGAGTAATCCGTGTAGTAAAACGAGGAGCTGTTAATTTAACTGTGTTCATGTAACCCTTACAGTCCAATCTTCCAAATTGTACCCCCGATTTTACAGATTTTACACCGATTTACACTCTCTCACTTAATTGAACACTCCCTTTTCAACCCATTTTGGGCGGGAACCCCTTTTGGTGTTAGCATTATGTTATGCTTTAGCTATTGAAAAATAACAGATCTACAAGCTCATAGCGCGCCACCGAGTGGCGCACGACGAGCTTGTAGGTCTGCTATTTTTGAAAAATCAAAGAACCACTGACATAGAAACATAGCTTTTTCAGAAAACTGTCAGGATGTGGAAGACATTTTTAGAATCTGATCTCAGGTCAAAATGGGTTAACTGTGTTCCTCAACCTTTAATTAAATGGAGTTTCAGAACATAATTGTAGTTCCTGTTGTCATCTGTACTTAACACCAATTTAAATTGGTTAAATCCTGCTTCATGTGCATAATACGGCAGAAGCGCCAGAAAAAAAAATTCTTGATGTCACAGAATGTACAGTATATCAATGCATCATAGATGGATGAATGGTCAGACATGTACAATAAATAGTCAGGTGTGAATCATACATTAGATGGTCAGTACCGTATTGCAGTGGTCCGATTAGAGCGCCATTGCAATAATAGTATAAGGGTAAAGGGACAGGTGTCTCCAGAAATAAACAAATTATTATGCCGTTAACCTGTAACCCAGTTTTCAATTTTCAGGATGGGATGTAAATATTATGTCATGAGTTATTGGTCCATACTGAATGTCTCCTCCTTACTGGTCAGTGGTCACGTAATAAACTCTCCATTCTTTAGTTTTTCTATCCACGTTCTAAGGCTACTACTGTACATGCTGTCGATGTGTGGGAATTAATGACTGCAGACTCTCCAGAGGAAATGTGTTCCTGGCTAACCTTACGTGCCCCGAAGGGAAGTGCAGTTCAAACAAGGGGAGGGGAGGAGAGACGTTTGTGAGAATATACTGTATTTGTTTAAATCGTGTGTGTGTGTGTGTGTGTGTGTGTGTGTGTGTGTGTGTGTGTGTGTGTGTGTCCGTGCAGGATGGTAACGGTGTCGTTCGTGGAAACTACCTCTCTGTGTTCTTGGAGCTGTCTGCCGGACTTCCTGAGACTTCAAAGTATGTCTGTTACATTGTCAAATAATCCATTTTATTTTCAACCATTTGAAAATATGTGGTGTGTGTATTACTCATTTACTATAATATTTGTGAGGGAGAAATTGCGGCTAAAGTATAGTAGAATTTGAGTAATAGACCCTGGTCCTCACAAGAAAAATAGTTGTTTTGTGGTTTAAACATATTTTGGGTTGGAGTTAGGATTAGACATTTAGTTGTTGGGGTTGTAGTTATGGCAATGGATACTTAATTGCGCATTGTTGTCACGTTGTGAGCTTGTAGATCAGCGAAGTGGATTTAGTTTAGCAGGCATTTGGTAATTTTCTTTTCCCAAAAATGGCAAAACTCGCTGCTATCTACATGCTTACCGGTACTCACTTTGTGAAGCGTTGTAAACTTGTAGATCAGCTACCGGTTTTTGAAATTATAAAATCAAATAATGAGATCAGATCAAATGTGTCGGACAAATAATTTTAAATATACAAAGTCAAATGACTGTCATTTTATAAGCCCTGTGTGTTTTTTTTTAAATTATGCAGCCTAAAAGTCAAACAGTAATTACATTTCTATTCATAATTTTCCAATGTTCAAATTGTTATTTGCATGACAACTAATCGTCACTGTAAATGTTGTAATCGTGTCTGTGTCTGTGTCTGTCTCTCTCTCTCTCCCTGTCTCTCTCTCTCTCTCTCTCTCTCTCTCTCTCTCTCAGGTATGAGTACCGTGTAGAGATGGTCCACCAGGCGTCCAGTGACCCCACCAAGAACATCATCAGGGAGTTTGCGTCGGACTTCGAGGTGGGAGAGTGCTGGGGCTACAACCGCTTCTTCAGACTGGACCTGCTGGCCAGCGAGGGATACCTCAACATGCAGACGGACACCCTGGTCCTCCGGTACCAATAGGAGGCTTTTTACAGCGCTGTTTGGGTCGGGACCCATTTGTGTGTCACGGACAATGTTTATGGGTCACGACTCTATATATATATATATATATATATATATATTTTTTTTAAGAGCAGTTTTCACCATGCAATGTGTAACACAACGAGAATATATATTTTTTTGGGGCATATACATTTTAAAATCAACGGAGCGACAACTGAGCAGATTTCAGTTTGGAGTTGCATCATGGCAAGCTAACTTACCCTGCCCAAACTTCTCTACCACCGTGTCCGTTGGCTTTCAGTCTCTCTCGAGACAGACCGTTGCAAGGAAAACTAGAGGGCGCTGTTTTTCCTTTATCTTTTGCCGATGGGTTCTCAGATTAGTTGGCTTTGAACCGTGGTGTGGAAAACACATTCAATCTGAATTCCGAAACAAACTGCAGTATGTTTTGGATAATTGTCAGCCGTAATGTCAGGTCTATGGTGAGTCATGTTCGGTGGATAAGCAATGCATGCCTGGTCTGGCAGGGCCTTTTAACCCAGTTGAAAGCTTTGTTCTGTCATTTCTGTAGATGCAAAATGATGCAGTTGGACTATTGGAACTGCTGTAAAAGCAAACGTAATGTAAATGATGCAGTTGGACTGTTGGAACTGCTGTAAAATATGCTGTAAATGATGCAGTTGGACAGTTGGAACTGCTGTAAAAGCAAACGTAGAAGCCAGCATGTCTTCTAGGGAAGCATGTTTGCTATCAATTATGTCCATACATCTTTTTTTAGATTTAGCTTGTTTGCACCGAATATTCGGCTGCAGAAAATATTCAGCCGAAAATGGCTATTCGGTTTCCCATAATAGTGATTATTATTTAAGTTAAGTTTTGCCATAATCATGTCTTTTGCTATAATCAGGTAGCTTTAAGGTACGGCCACGATGGCAATGGTAGCCAAATATTATATATATATTTTCCTAATCGTTTTTCGGCCAACTGTTTCCTTTATTCGCTATTCGGCCAAGAATTTCCCTTTCGGTGCATCCCTAGTTTGGCCATTGTACAACATTTTGTTTTGATTATTGGTACCTGTCAGTCATTTCTTTGTATATCATTGCTGTCAGGCAGAACCCCCCTTTTATTAACACTTTACTTGATCATACTACAGCGTCTCACAAAACAAAAGCATAAAAAGTTTTGAACTTATCGCTCTGCTATTTTTTTATTTGAAAAATACCAGTTTGCCACCGGACAAGAGACTATATTCAAAGCTTAAAAGACTAAACCAAATTTTTGTTTTTATGTCTCAAATATTCAAAGCAAAAAATAAAGCACAATGGGATCATGATCATTACAGCCCTTGTAGCCAGACCACTATTCCACAATCTCTGAATGATTTATATAGAGTCTGGACCTACACCTCCTGAAAGCCAAGAAAGAAAGCTATCATTTCTGTCCCCGAAAGTGTATTTTTTAAATATATATTTTAATTGTCCAGCAGCAAGCTATATATGCTTTGAATAATTTTATTTACATTAGGGAAAATTTACATAAGCGCCAAAGCGCCAACATTTACGTAAGCGCCAAAAGACCTGGTGTAGACTGGGAGAAACAACGGTCCAAGTACATTTGGAACTCGTGTCCTTTTTGCTAATAATAGTGGGTTTAAGTGGTTAAGTCACGACATGCTATGGTCTATTATTACTCGACAACACTGCTGCTTTGCCTCTGTTAACGTTGCTATGGAAGCAGGAACTTGTAAGCCATTTAAAATGTTATATTTCATCTCAAATTATTGATTTTTGTTCATGTAATAAGTGGGATAATATACAGCGAGGCTGTTATTGGACAATTGACCGCTTCAGGACCTCGGCTCATAGCTGAGAGACAGTGGGGTAGCTCTGGTCCATAGCGTTAGAAGGACTTCAGGACCTCGGCTCATCGCTGAGAGACAGTGGGGTAGCTCTGGTCTATAGCGTTAGCAGGACTTCAGGACCTAGGCTCATCGCTGAGAGTGGGGTAGCTCTTGTCCATAGCGTTAGAAGGACTTCAGGACCTAGGCTCATCGCTGAGAGACAGTGGGGTAGCTCTGGTCTATAGCGTTAGCAGGACTTCAGGACCTAGGCTCATCGCTGAGAGTGGGGTAGCTCTTGTCCATAGCGTTAGAAGGACTTCAGGACCTAGGCTCATCGCTGAGAGACAGTGGGGTAGCTCTGGTCTATAGCGTTAGCAGGACTTCAGGACCTCGGCTCATCGCTGAGAGTGGGGTAGCTCTAGTCCATAGCGTTAGCAGGACTTCTCCGTAACACTATGGGACTTTGAATATGCCTATGCGAGTACACGCACGCATCACAGGCTGAACAGCCGGTCAACTTCATTAAAAAACAAAAGTACACTTTCGCTACTCACCAATACAAAGAGCGTCTTATGGAGTTGAAAGCCTACTTTCCCTAGTGGGAACACTCTTGAGTCTGGGCCCCCACCTCACATCTAAAATGCAGCTTTTGGCCAAAATGTTAAATAATCCACTCGGCGGTGAGGAGACGACTCTTCCTGGTTGAGCGATGTTTTAACGCTATGGACCTAGCTTGTGCAGCTTTCCTTTTTTGACCGTTTGTATTGTGTGACTAATTGCAGGTACCAGGTGCGCTCGCCCACCTTCTTCCAGAAGTGCAGAGATCAGTACTGGTATATCAGCCAGCTGGAGGCCGCTCAGTCTAGCTACGTCCAGCAGATAAACAACCTCAAAGAGGTGTGTGTGTGTGTGTGTGTCTGTGTGGTTGTGTGGTTGTGTGCACGAGTGCACGTGCATGCGCACCGTACCATGATGATCAGTGAGCAATGTGAACCCTGCCTTATTTTGAGCTTGGAAAATGAACCCTGAGCATTGTTGATTATGTAACGATTTTCAGTTTAATTTCACAGAGGCTCTGCAAAGTAGTACTCTAATTAGCCCGGTTAGAAGGATGATGTTTGAAACATTGTCTTCTCTAATCAAGGATTACAGGCTCTGGTGATTTGGAATAGACAGTGGGCCGTTGCTAATATTGTATTATTCCACATCCCAAACCCATTTTAGACTAGCAATGTAAAAAGGAATACCGGTACATGTAAACAAAAAAAAAATAAACATTGAATTTAATCATTTTATTATGAATTTACTGGTGGGATTCTAAAGTTGACTTGTCACAATTGCTACACATACATGTCACAAGCTTCCCTTTCTCTGGGCTTTAATTGGAGACACTTTGACATTCTTCTGCACCATGGGTGGTTGGCTAAATATAGATATCTGGTTTTGTATTCAGTTGTCAGTCATTTGCCACATGAACCCGCTAGCATGCCGATTCTGGGCCAAACATCCGCTGTATCTACAAGCTCCAAACACCGAGACCCTGCATCTCCATGTTTATTGTTTAATGTTCTACTTCATCATGTAGTGTTGCACAAATGTCCTGAAAACAGTCAATCTACAGCAAGCCACCAACTCCAGAGCTTGTTGGATGAGCTGTTTTCCCTATAGTGACACTATAGAGCGTCGCAGTCCCTCCCCCTTTCAGAACGACGAGTGGCCCATGAAATGAAATGCAATGCATTTCTCCCATAGGATTTTATTTAAGTATTTATTTAAAGACGGTTACGCCGCGGACAAAGCCAACTCGGATCGTGACAAATCATGACAATGAACACAATATTTTGGGCCGATCAAATCATTAGAAAGAAGAAAATAAAGGCAGGAGACAACACTACTTGTTTTGTTTTTCTTCTTATAAATTATTTGATCGGCCCAAAACATTGTGTTCATTGTCATGAATGAGTTGGCTTTGTCCGCGGCGTAACCGTCTTTAAATAAATACTTAAAGAAAATCCTATGGGAGTAATGCATTGCATTTCATTTCCTGGGCCACTCATCGTTCTGAAAGGGGGAGGGACTGCGACGCTCTATAGAGAGACACAATACAGGAGGATTAAAAAGGCAGGACAGAAAAGTGAGGATGCCAATTGTGATTGGCCGGAATGTGATCATGTATGATGATAAAGTGCGTCACTCTCACTTCACACGAGTGTGATTTTTTTAATTTATATATTTTTCGTTTCAGAGGCTGGCCATCGAGTTGTTTCGCAGGCAGACGTCTCGCAGCTCGTCCCCTCCCGACATGAGGCCGGGGACGGGGTCCCTGGCCTCTGAGAGAGACCCCCGCATGGGGTCCCTGCCCTCTGAGAGAGACCCCCGACTTGGGGGATCCCTGGCTTCCGAGAGAGACCCCCGCACGGGGAAGAGCGACGACGGCGGCATCCACGCGAGCGCCGGAGACGCCAAAGAGTGCGAGGAAGAAGACGAAGACCAGAAGACCCAGCACGACGACTCCAACGTGAGTGTTGGCGCCAAACCCAGCGCCACTATAGAGAGGGCATTATCGTGTGTCTGTGTGTCTGTGTCTGTGTCTGTGTGTGTGTGTGTGTGTCTGTGTGTCTGTGTGTCTGTGTCTGTCTGTGTGTGTGTGTCTGTGTCTGTGTCATAGACCAGAACCATAACCACGTTACCACCAACGTATTTGGGTTTGTATTTCATTTAATGTTTTACCAAGAGTGAGTAAGAAGCTCCCAGCCAGTAAGCTTGTGCTGTGGGATCCGCACACGCATGCATCGGTTCCACGAGGCTGTCTGGCACCTACCTACGTGGATGTGCTAAAGAAAAATGAGAGGGAGGGATGACTGCAGACACTACTGGAGGGGCCTGGAGACGGAGAAGCCCTGCTCAAAGTGCTTTTCTGGAGCATTATGCTTACGATATTATTATGAGATATAGATGGATAGAGATTGGGATCAAACTGGTGGTGACCTCACAGTGTGTGACTGTGTGTGTGTGTGTGTGTGTGTGGTCCAGGAGCTGTCCGATGGGGACCTTGAGGTGGACTTCCTGACGGAGGAGGAGGTGAACCCGCTGGACGGGAGCAGCACGTCTGGCAGCTCCACGGCCACCAGCAACACGGAGGAGAACGACATCGACGAGGAGACCATGTGAGTCCTGCTCTTTGTTTTAGAGACCATGTGAGTCCTGCTCTTTGTTTTAGAGACCATGTGAGTCCTGCTCATTGTTTTAGAGACCATGTGAGTCCTGCTCTTTGTTTTAGAGACCATGTGAGTCCTGCTCGTTGTTTTAGAGGAGACCATGTGAGTCCTGCTCATTGTTTTAGAGGAGACCATGTGAGTCCTGCTCTTTGTTTTAGAGACCATGTGAGTCCTGCTCTTTGTTTTAGAGACCATGTGAGTCCTGCTCTTTGTTTTAGAGACCATGTAAGTCCTGCTCATTGTTTTAGAGACCATGTGAGTCCTGCTCGTTGTTTTAGAGGAGACCATGTGAGTCCTGCTCATTGTTTTAGAGGAGACCATGTGAGTCCTGCTCATTGTTTTAGAGGAGACCATGTGAGTCCTGCTCATTGTTTTAGAGACCATGTGAGTCCTGCTCATTGTTTTAGAGACCATGTGAGTCCTGCTCGTTGTTTTAGAGACCATGTGAGTCCTGCTCTTTGTTTTAGAGACCATGTGAGTCCTGCTCATTGTTTTATAGACCATGTGAGTCCTGCTCATTGTTTTAGAGGAGACCATGTGAGTCCTGCTCATTGTTTTAGAGACCATGTGAGTCCTGCTCTTTGTTTTAGAGACCATGTGAGTCCTGCTCTTTGTTTTAGAGACCATGTGAGTCCTGCTCGTTGTTTTAGAGACCATGTGAGTCCTGCTCTTTGTTTTAGAGACCATGTGAGTCCTGCTCTTTGTTTTAGAGGAGACCATGTGAGTCCTGCTCGTTGTTTTAGAGGAGACCATGTGAGTCCTGCTCATTGTTTTAGAGACCATGTGAGTCCTGCTCATTGTTTTAGAGACCATGTGAGTCCTGCTCATTGTTTTAGAGACCATGTGAGTCCTGCTCATTGTTTTAGAGACCATGTGAGTCCTGCTCGTTGTTTTAGAGGAGGCCATGTGAGTCCTGCTCATTGTTTTAGAGACCATGTGAGTCCTGCTCATTGTTTTAGAGACCATGTGAGTCCTGCTCATTGTTTTAGAGACCATGTGAGTCCTGCTCGTTGTTTTAGAGACCATGTGAGTCCTGCTCATTGTTTTAGAGACCATGTGAGTCCTGCTCGTTGTTTTAGAGACCATGTGAGTCCTGCTCGTTGTTTTAGAGGAGACCATGTGAGTCCTGCTCATTGTTTTAGAGGAGACCATGTGAGTCCTGCTCTTTGTTTTAGAGGAGACCATGTGAGTCCTGCTCGTTGTTTTAGAGGAGACCATGTGAGTCCTGCTCTTTGTTTTAGAGACCATGTGAGTCCTGCTCATTGTTTTAGAGACCATGTGAGTCCTGCTCATTGTTTTAGAGACCATGTGAGTCCTGCTCATTGTTTTAGAGACCTGTGAGTCCTGCTCATTGTTTTAGAGACCATGTGAGTCCTGCTCATTGTTTTAGAGACCATGTGAGTCCTGCTCATTGTTTTAGAGACCATGTGAGTCCTGCTCATTGTTTTAGAGACCATGTGAGTCCTGCTCATTGTTGGCATTTTGGCAGCAATTTTTAGTTTGAGTCTTATTCTTTGGAATTAAACTTGCTTTAGTTTGAGTCATATTTTAGTCATCTGAACTGTTTTAGTGTCAGTCTGCAGTTTGCAGGCCTTGATGGTTTTTCAAAGTTTTCGGTTGTACATTCAACTTCTCCAAATTATGATGGGATCAGGGGATCACCCTCACCGCTGCTGCTCCACTCATTTCCTTCTGCCAAAACATTGCTACGAATATAAATGATACGCAATACGCGTCGCCCTCGGTATGCAAGGATGTTTTGCGTGACGCGGAAAAAAACGCGTCATATGTGCAAACACCTTTACTGTGACGTTGGATCACAGACCGTAAGTGCAAGCTGACCATAACCGTTTAATTTGTCTGGCACTCTTTTGACATGTTAAGTCATTGCGGCCTAGTAGGTACCTACTAGGTATGACATTAGAGTTTTACGGGACGGTTAACCCCTTTTTGCGCGGGGAACCCCCTTCGGTGTTTTAAAGTAACAGGGTTTTTTGCCGTGCATGGAGTGCCGCTTAACCAGTTGTCTGACATTTTGACTTAATTGACTTCCCTCCCCCTACGAGCGCATCAGCGTCTTCGAACAACGAACACTCAAGCCGAGGTGTGTGACATTCACCCGCACACACACACACACACACACACATGCACACCGGAAATAAAATCTCTCTAAATGGATGCTATTTTAGAGTGCGGTGCCCTCAGGCCATCAGGAGTTCCCCGCCCCCACCACTATCCATCAGTGCCACTCTAGTTTCTATCTCCCCCACAGCCCACACACACACACACACACACACACACCCCTCTCCTCTCCCTCCGCCCCAGATAATGGGCGGGCAGGCACACACTCGCGAGCGCACACACGCGCGCACGCACACGAACACACACAGACACCAAGTGCCTCTTTGCCTTTTTATATCTGTGGAGTGAGAGTCAGAGCTGGTGAGTCATTCTCCATGAGCTCCACTGGCTGAGACAATTGTTCCGTACGCAGACATTATCTGCCACCCACCTAGATTGAAAGAAAAGAGAACCTTACATCTATGCCTACAGTGCTGCTATTCCAACATTTAGATTGATGGTAACAATTCGGATAACTAATCATGTAAACGTACTTTTTTAACGTTAACGATACATTTTTCCAAAACGATAGAATACATTTTGTGGCAAAATTAGCATTTGTGATTATTAAATCTGAATTGTTTAAGAGTTAAGGTCATTACACACTGGCGAATTGGCGACACGATATATTCGTGCGAATAATTCGCATTTAAAAAAAAAACAATTAAAGTCCATGCAAGCTTCCACATCAGTGGCGAATGTGCGAAAATGCGACCGTTTTAGCTCTTTATTTGTTCGCTCTGGTGTCGTATTTTGCAGAGATTCGCAGGCGAACTGCAACATGCAATATTTCGCATTTTCAGATCGCTTATTCGCATCGCGTCGCTAATTCGCCAGTGTGTAATGACCTTTAGTTTAAGATCAGGTTTGGCATTTAAAACTCATTCACTGCCAGACGAAATGCCTACATTTACCACCCACTGCCAGCTTTTTAAAATGTATTTCCTTACAAGTAGCCACTTGGAAATAGAATATTTATCTCCACTACACACCCCTGACCATTGATAATCACGGAGCTGTTCACTGTGCATTCGCAACAAAAAAGGAAGTTCGTAAAACGGTCCGTCGAAAATGCAATGCTGGTGGAAGGGATATGGAGGCGTTTGTGTTTCTGAGGCTTTTTTCGTATAGTAATTAAACAGTTTTGGGGAAAATGCTACTAATTGTCCCAAAAGTGACCACAAAAGATTGCTGCCATTTGTCTCCAAGAAGCTTTTATACCCTTTGTGTATATATAACGTCGCACTGTGACATATCGCAGTACTGTACCCCCCCCAACTGTACTATAATACTTTCCCCATTTTGTTTTCTTGAATAGTTTTCATTATGTTTTGACACTTGGCTTTGAGGCAATGTAAGCGTACGTTTTCTCATGCCAATAAAGGTTCATTGAATGTAAATTGCAGGTCAGGGGAGAACGACGTGGAGTTCAATGGGGTGCTGGAGCCAGAGGAAGGAGAGATGTCTGAGGACCTGGCCGGGGCCACAGGTAACAATGCATGGTTTATTATAATAACGAGGACCTGGCCGGGGCCACAGGTAACAATGCATGGTTTATTATAATAACGAGGACCTGGCTGGGGCCACAGGTAACAATGCATGGTTTATTATAATAATGAGGACCAGGACCTGGCAGGGGCCACCGGTAACAATGCATGGTTTATTATCATAGACGGATATGATCCAGTTTTTGGTTATGGCAGTATCAGACTGACCAATTACGTGTGCATGTAAAAGCATCCACTTTCTGAAATGACCTACATTACCCACTACCTCTAAAATACTTCCTGTTCCGTGTCAATATAAAATACATGAAGTCCATCCAATCATCATGATTGGATGGCTTTTTATATTCCACAGAATGTAGGTGTGAGATGAGATGTGTGAGGTGCTTTGGGTGAATTATATTCCTCTTTAAAGGTACTATGGGCAGTCGGATGATTGGAAAGCAGGAAAACGATATGCACATCCCAGTTTCAGAATACGGTGCTGGACCCCAAAACAAAGTGGAATGTCCGCACACGATATCATTCTGCTCCCCGTCGTTTTTATTTCAACCTATAAATACAACAACGTTTCGCCTCTCCTGAACTTGAGAAATAAAAAAGACGGGGAGCGTGGTGCGGACATTCCACTTTGTTTTCTTCATTAAGTCTTTTATATTAATATAGAACGGGGTGCAAAGCAACAAAACAAAACGTTAGGAATATCAGATTACATCTTCAGGTCATGACTATAGAGGGTATGCACATGGCAAAGTGAGTTTAACGTTGTTTAATGCAATGAGATGGGACTTTTCTGTTTGGACGTATGGGCTGTCAAGGCCGAGTTTTTTGCTACTCTGTAGTGTCCGGGTATGATGATGATGTCACATGCATACCCTCTATATTAAAGTAAAAGGTTCCAATCATCCGAGGTGCCTGAGACGCACTAGCCTGAAATCCAGCCTAATTCGCTACGATCGTCTTTCTCTCATTTTGCTACTCAGTCTGGCCAGGGTCGTATTTGACTCATGTTTCCATTACTTGGGCTAGTCATTGGACAAAACTGGTGGTTTTCTAACACAGCTTCTTTTCTGGGGGTCCCCGGCACAAACCATTTCCCGATGGGGTGGGGAGGGGGGGGGGGGGTTCAATGGCAAAGATTTAGCCTGGCATGGCCAGACTAATATCACTGCGTAGATATTAGTTAGGAACTTCGGTGTGGAAGATTTATTTCCAAGGGGTGGTTACAAACGGAACGTCACAGCAAGGCTCTGATTGGTCACCCAGAACTCTGGGGTGAGCCAAATGTAATTCGATCTTGAGGAGTGCCAGACCATTTACCCCCAGGGATTGTTTTTCAGTCTGGTTTCCACTGGCTATACAAAATGTTGAGAACCACCGGTTCAGACCTAGTCGTATACGGCGGTTTCCCCGCACCACCACAAACAGCAGATCTACAAGCTCAACGACCCGAGTCCTCCTCAGGCTTGGTGTGGTGTCTAAACGTGTGTTCTGGGTGCGGTGCAGGTGGTTCGAGCCCCAGCGTGTGCCTGCTGCACCGTAGCTGCAGCGCGGCGGGGGGCTGCGGCGCCGTGGGCCCGGCCGGCGGCGGCGGCGCCAGCAGCCTGCTGGACATCGACCCGCTCATCCTCATCCAGCTGCTGGACCTGAAGGAACGCAGCAACGTGGAGGCCCTGTGGGGCCTGCAGCCCCGGCCCCCTGTGTCCCTGCTGCACAGCCAAGGTACACACACACACACACACACACAGCCCCGGCCCCCTGTGTCCCTGCTGCACAGCCAAGGTACGCACGCACACACACACACACACACACACAGCCCCGGCCCCCTGTGTCCCTGCTGCACAGCCAAGGTACACACACACACACACACACACACACACACACACACACACACACACACACACAGCCCCGGCCCCCTGTGTCCCTGCTGCACGGCCAAGTTACACACACACACCCAGCCCCGCCCCCCCTGTGTCCCTGCTGCACAGCCAAGGTACGCACACACACCCACACACACACACAGCCCCGCCCCCTTGTCTCCCTGCTGCACAGCCAAGGTGTGCACTCACGTGCACACACACACACACACACACAGCCCCATCCCCCCGTCTCCCTGCTGCACAGCCAAGGTACGCGCGCGCGCGCGCGCACACACACACACACACACTCACCTTTAGGCCCGTCACAATTATTACATAATCGTCTAATCGTATTTTCTTTTGCATAGTCATTTCCATGTTTCCAACATTTGCAATGCAACATTTTCCAAAAATAAATGGTGGAAATAGCAGATCTCCAAGCTTATAATGACTATTCACGTTTTGTTTTGTATGCTTAAAGTTATTACATTTAAGTTATTCGTCATGTTTACGAAGCCTAAAAGCCAAACGGAAATGTAGTTTCTATTCGTAGTGTTCCAATGTTTGACGACGGCAGAAACGCAATTAAATTGATAATTGCAATTTTTGGAGCGACGGTCGTCAAGGAAAATGTCCCAGTGGATGACCAGTGGATGAAGAAGTGTATGGTTTGATACTTTGATAGATGGATTGAATTATTCAGAAATGTCACGGTTCTCCCAAGGGCCAAATTATGTCTACGTTACCATGCCGACGTTGCACAACCTGCCAACAGATGGAAGATTAACCCATTCTGACCGGGCACCCATTTTGGTGTTGGCATCATGTTATGCTTTAGCTATTGAAAAATAGCAGATCTACAAGCTCATATCGCGCCACCGAGTGGCGCGATACGAGCTTGTAGGTCTGCTATTTTTGAAAAATTCGAAGAACGACTGACATTTTTAGAATCTGATCTCAGGTCAGAATGGGTTAATCAGACCAGTGTGTGTCCGGTGGAAACCTCGTATGAATCTGATCTCAGGTCAGAATGGGTTAAGATGCTTAGCGTGGTACTGATGGTAAAACCTGTATGCTGTAACTTGGTAGATGGACATACAGCATCTCTTAACCCATTCTGACCTGAGATCAGATTCATACGAGGTTTCCACTGGGACACACACTGGTCTGATTAATCCATTCTGAACCGAGATCAGATTCTAGAAAAATGTCAGTCGTTCTTCGAATTTTTCAAAAATAGCAGACCTACAAGCTCGTATCGCGCCACTCGGTGGCGCGATATGAGCTTGTAGATCTGCTATTTTTCAATAGCTAAAGCATAACATGATGCCAACACCAAAATGGGTGCCCGGTCAGAATGGGTTAAATACGTCCTCCTTGTTCATACACTACAGCGTCACAAAAGCATCAACTGTAGCAGATCTGTTATTTTTGCTGTATTTCCATCCTGAAAAGTAACAGTTTCCACCTGACGGAAGATACAATAAAGCTGATTTGATTTGCACTTTTTCAAAAGCTGGGTTACAAATGGCTTCGCACAGAAAAGTAAACACTCATCTAGAGATAACCGCACGGGAGACGTATAAAGCATGAGTTGAATACACTGGGGCGATTAAGCATCAAGAGAAACTTATTTATCAAGCGTGGATTTAAAAGGAGACACGGATTCATTCAGCGCATCATGCCTGACATGCTCAGCCTCCAGGTCTTAAGTTAAGTAATAAGACCTGGTACTTAAGTATATAGTATATATTAAAAATAATTTACTCATATTTTCTTCTGGGGCAAAATATTTCTTATACTTAAATGTTGGGGGTGCTTGACATGAAAATGTTTGACAACCACTGACATGGCAACATCATTTCTTTTCAGAAAACCCATTAATACCTGAGGTCGATTCTATGAATGCCTTCTAAATCGGAAGTGTTTGAATTGTTCTTCCATCCCCCCCCCCCCCCCAGCCCACCCCCACCACCCCAGGAAGGAGCGAGGAGAGCGCCGGCCACAGGCCGTGCGCCGCTCGGCCCCGGACTCTGGCGTGCTGATCCGCCTCAAGGCCCAGATGGCCGAGGTGCGCAGCAAGATGTCCGACATCAAGTGTCAGGTGATGGAGGCGCGGGGGACGGGGGAGCCCCGGCCGGGGCCCTCGGGGGCCTCCTTCGGCGTGGAGCAGGGGCCCTCGCTCCTCCACCTGGATCCGGAGTTGGCGGCGGCCTTCCACAAGAGCAGCCAGCTGGAGATGCTGAGGAAAGGTTCTGCCGCTCGGTCCAAGCACTGCCGGCCAGGTGAGGAGACCACCGTGTCCCCAACAAACACTACATTTTGGTTACATTTGCACACAGTGTTATGGAGGTCATGTCTGCTATTTTCAAAAGAATCTTGAAGAAACATTTGTGAATATCTTTGAATTTTAACAACAGAACTCCTGTATAGACCATACAGATCGCAGCCATCTTGCCATTAACCCATTCTGACCTGAGATTGTATATCTGCTATTTTTCAATAGCTAAAGCACTGCATAACACCAAACGGGGTTCCCGTCCAAAATGGGTTAAGTTAATGGCAGGGTGGCAACTTTGGCGTAGCCGCAATTTGCATTTGACATTGCAGCTGTACTCTCTCTGCATAGTGTTTGTTTCATAAAAAGTACCACCTGTTTTGAAATGTTACATAATGCAGGAGGCAGCAGGACGTTGCTTTACTGAAAGCAAGCGCTTCTAAACTGACACTTTATTGACAGGAAGTAGCTCATAACATGTCTACGGTGGAACACTTTGCAGATGGAAGAGGATTATTCAAGATTTTTGTACAGCTGCAATCTTGTTGAGTTTGACTTTGTTTAATACAATCAGGACTTTTATGTTTGGATGTCAATTGCAAATTGCGGCTACTTGCCACCCTGTCATTAACTTAATGGCAAGATGGATCCCTGACACAAATGGTTTTCAGGTGGGGGGTCCTTTATGACATTGGTTCTCGAAGGGGTCCGTGTGGGTGCATGGTTCCAGGGGGTCCCCCCAGCAAAAGTAGTTAATGTAGCGTCTCATCACTTTAACCACTTTATCCATTTATACGTTGGCTATTCAAAAATAGCATATATACAAGCTTGCGGCGCGTCACTTTACAATGGCAAAGAATATTGAAACTTTTGAATAATTTTTAAACATTTTTTAAACATCAATCTTCTCTCCTGGGGGTCACTGCCTGGCACCAAACATTTTCAGACGGGCGTTCCGCTGTCAAACATATCAATGTGGGTGTCCTCGTCACAAAAAACATTTGAAAACCACAGCTTTGTGTTGCTTTGTGGCTGTGCTGAGACTTGCTGTCGTTCCGCAGCCAAGAAGTGCGTGTCCCCCAAGCCGGAAGCCAGCGGTACTCTGGTGCTGAGGAGGGGTAGCAGCACGGACGGCCTGGACAAGGAGCTGAGAGGAGGAGGAGGAGGAGAGGCAGGGCAGAGTGGAGGAGAGGACAACCTCCTCTGTCCCCGAGCAGAGGGTCAGTATCACAACCTCCTCTGTCCCCGAGCAGAGGGTCAGTATCACTGCTGCTGGAACCATTCCACTGTCTCTGTGTTTGTTTTTAGGTGACATTCATTTAGGATTTTCTTTTGTAATCGCAAAAATCTACAAAGTCGGTGAAACTCTTTTGTTTTTCAAGTGAGAAAGTTAAATTGGTTAAATGTGTCTTGTGTGACTTTTATAAATATTTAACCAATGAAAAGATGTAACGGATCCATTTTCCATTTCCTGAAAAGGGTACGATTTTGGACAGACAAACAAAGTTTCCTTCCGACAGCGACGATATATTATGCTTTAGTCATTTTTTATTTCAGGCCAGTATGAAGCAAAGCCATAGACCATAGAGCAATGCATAGAGCAGTGCCACCCCACTAAACTAGTGTGGTGACAAAATCTAAAACTACTACAAAAAACAGGATAAACTTGACAGTGCCGTGCCTGCCTGCTCTCACATTGTTTTGATCAAATGAGAAAAAATAATCTGGACTTTGTCTCGACTCGGACTCTACCCCCTCCTCGGCTTTGACTCGGGTCTTGACTTGGACTCACTTTTTGGTGGACTCGACCAAAGCACTAGTGTTTTTATCCCCATCGTATCGGATGTAAAGCACTTTACACTTCTCTGTGAGAAGTTCTGCATAAATCAAACCGTGTTGACTTAACCCATTTTGGGCGGGAACCCCTTTTGATGTTTTAAACATTATGTTATAATTTAGCTATTTAAAAAATAGCAGATCTACAAGCTCATAGCTTGTAGGTCTGCTATTTTTTTAAAATCGTGAACATATTTATTTCAGAAAACTGGAGGATTTAGAAGATTCTTTTTAAATTTCGAGGTCAGGCCTGTGGTGTCCAGCAGCAGCAGCCTGACTCCTGATGTTGTCCTCATCCCTCCTCCCTCCCTGGTCCCCCCCCCCCTCTTCTTCTTCTTCTTCCTCCTCCTCAGACAAGCAGCAGGCAGCAGCGGAGGAGGAGGCTCCGCTTCAGTCGTACAGAGGCCAGTGTCCCTCTTCTGCCGGGGGAGGGGCTGGCAGCGCCCACTATGCCCTGGTGCTGCCCATCACCACCACCAGCACCTCTGCATCCAGAACACTGGGGTATGTAATAAAGCACCACCACCATCACCTCTGCATCCAGAACACTGGGGTATGTAATAAAGCACCACCACCACCATCACCTCTGCATCCAGAACACTGGGGTATGTAATAAAGCACCACCACCACCATCACCTCTGCATCCAGAACACTGGGGTATGTAATAAAGCACCACCACCACCATCACCTCTGCATCCAGAACACTGGGGTATGTAATAAAGCACCACCATCACCTCTGCATCCAGAACACTGGGGTATGTAATAAAGCACCACCATCACCATCACCTCTGCATCCAGAACACTGGGGTATGTAATAAAGCACCACCATCACCTCTGCATCCAGAACACTGGGGTATGTAATAAAGCACCACCACCACCATCACCTCTGCATCCAGAACACTGGGGTATGTAATAAAGCACCACCACCACCATCACCTCTGCATCCAGAACACTGGGGTATGTAATAAAGCACCACCACCACCATCACCTCTGCATCCAGAACACTGGGGTATGTAATAAAGCACCACCATCACCTCTGCATCCAGAACACTGGGGTATGTAATAAAGCACCACCATCACCATCACCTCTGCATCCAGAACACTGGGGTATGTAATAAAGCACCACCATCACCTCTGCATCCAGAACACTGGGGTATGTAATAAAGCACCACCACCACCATCACCTCTGCATCCAGAACACTGGGGTATGTAATAAAGCACCACCATCACCTCTGCATCCAGAACACTGGGGTATGTAATAAAGCACCACCACCACCATCACCTCTGCATCCAGAACACTGGGGTATGTGTTAACACATTGACTGATTGAGGTATTTTCAGTGAGGTGCCTCTATTCAAGGGGCAAAAATTACCCAGATCACGGACCACAGACCACCCGAGGCATGCATTTTGTTACCGCAACCAGCTACGCAGCCGTAATCGGCCGTAAAAATAAAGCTTGTTTTGATTGGAATATAGATAAAAGGGTGTTAAGGTTCCAGCTATCCTTGAAGTCAACCATTGGGAACCTTTTTGCTGATGGACGGACCACTTCCAGTTTATCTCCTAGACATGGAGACGCTGATGGACAGTAGTATAGCGCCATTCTCAAACTGAATCAATATAACCTATATCGTACGGGCCGTACGGCATACTATAGCGCGCCGTTTTTCATCATTTTTGATGATTTGAAAAAAATGATGAAATGACAAAAACGATGGGTTATAGCCCATGTTTTTTAAATTTTGAAAAAAAAAGTTAGCCTCATTTCTCATCATTTTGGACCATGGGCTATAGCCCATATCGTACGGCATACTATAGCGCGCCGTTTTTCATCATGTTTGAGGATTTGAAAAAAATGACGAAATGACAAAAACGATGGGTTATAGCCCATGTTTTTTGAAATTTTGAAAAAAAAAGTTATCCTCGTTTCTCATCATTTTGGACCATGGGCTATAGCCCATATCGTACGGCATACTATAGCGCGCCGTTTTTCATCATTTTTGATGATTTGACAAAAATGAAAAAAACGATGGGTTATAGCCCATGTTTTTTGAAATTTTGAAAAAAAAAGTTATCCTCGTTTCTCATCATTTTGGACCATGGGCTATAGCCCATATCGTACGGCATACTATAGCGCGCCGTTTTTCATCATTTTTGATGATTTGACAAAAATGAAAAAATGAAAAAAACGATGGGTTATAGCCCATGTTTTTTGAAATTTTGAAAAAAAAAGTTATCCTCGTTTCTCATCATTTTGGACCATGGGCTATAGCCTATTATAAAACATTAAAAGACGGAGATCTCCGTCCATGGCAGTCAGCGGTTGGATTTGAAAAGATGGAGATCTCTGTCCATGACACTTAATGTGTGTTAATTACATATTTAGTTGGTTTGAATTGTGTCTTACGTATGATTCATGAGACTATTTCATGTATATGATGTGTCATGTTTTTTTCTTGCTTACTGTAAATCACTCTGGATTAGGAGCGTCTGCTAAATGCCTGAATTGTCTGCATTTTATTCATTGTATGTCTGTCTGTATCTTGGCATGTGTTCTCCAAGGTTTTAAATGAATTGAATGGTGTTTCTCTCAACCTCAGGGTAGGGCTGTTGACGGACCGCTCTCCAGAGGCTGAGGAACCGGCTAGTGTCCACCTGCTTTCCGTACAGGAGGGCCCCTCCTCGTCACATCTGGAAGAAGGTCAGTTCAGTTCTCTCACCACACCAGGGACGTGCAGAGAATGTTAGAGAAGCAGGGGCACTTTTAGCAAAAGAAAATAATAATAATCAGCTATCGGCTATTTTTGAGGCGCAACCCCGCACTCTTTAGCTACTGGAGGTGAGGTGTACGACATGGAGTTCTGCACAAATTCTTTCAGCGCAAAATGCTGCGTTCAAGTTCAGCAGAGTTTGGATAAAGGCCTGAATGCTCCCTCCGGGTATGGCATGGAAAGGTGGGGGGCATTTGCATTTCTTTCACCATAGTAAATGCTGCGTTCATGGAGGATTAGAAGAAGGTGACTGAAACAATGCAAATCCAAGGATATTAGTGATCTGCAGAACATTGAGGAATGGATTACTGCCAGAAGCTGGTTGTCAGGCTAAGCATCGCGTTTTCAGCAGGTCATAACATCAGAAGGCTGCTCTACTAAGTGCTTCAGTAAACACACTTGTCATTTTTGATAGTGGCAATTTGTGTTGAATTTGGCGAAACCACTTATATTACTTAGTTGTTTTGAGCTATTTAAATTGCTCTTGTTTGGTTTGTTTATTTGAAGCAATTGACAGTTTGTGCATTTTGGCACTACTTTCAATTTGCAGTGGGAGCTGAATACTTTCAAAATGGAAATGTATGCGTGTAGCCAGACAATATGCTGTGTTCTGCCTAAATGTGTGTAGGATTACACTGCAGTCCAGATGGTACACAGTACATCCAAAAAACCTTCTGACGGGTCTGCATCACACAGGGGAGAAGAAAGGATCCGCACAGCGTCTTAGATGCTCCCATACAGACTTTATTAAAGGGGGGAAACAACTTCGTTTTTCCCGCTTGAATAAAGTTTCTATGCTGATCGTTTCTTCTTTTTAGGGTGACTCAAAACAACCACAGTTAATTAACTCAGTGTTTTGCTTTACAGTGTAGCCGTAGTTATAGTTATCCAACTTCTCTGTGTGTGTGTGTGTGTGTGTGTGTGTATGTGCGTGTGTGCTGGAGCAGGCCAGAAGCAGTGTGTGCGCCTGCTACCGAGCGTGAGCAGTGACAGTGACATCGACTGTGACACGGACAATGAGGACGAGGCCACCGACGGCCTCTACGAAGACCAGCCTCAGGCCTCTGCAGGTAAACAACCCCCCACCATGTCTTCACTCTAAACCAGGAGAAGGAGAAGTAGTAAACAACCCCCCACCATGTCACCACTCTAAACCAGGAGAAGGAGAAGTAGTAAACAACCCCCCACCATGTCACCACTCTAAACCAGGAGAAGGAGAAGTAGTAAACAACCCCCCACCATGTCACCACTCTAAACCAGGAGAAGGAGAAGTAGTAAACAACCCCCCACCATGTCACCACTCTAAACCAGGAGAAGGAGAAGTAGTAAACAACCCCCCACCATGTCACCACTCTAAACCAGGAGAAGGAGAAGTAGTAAACAACCCCCCACCATGTCACCACTCTAAACCAGGAGAAGGAGAAGTAGTAAACAACCCCCCACCATGTCACCACTCTAAACCAGGAGAAGGAGAAGTAGTAAACAACCCCCCACCATGTCACCACTCTAAACCAGGAGAAGGAGAAGTAGTAAACAACCCCCCACCATGTCACCACTCTAAACCAGGAGAAGGAGAAGTAGTAAACAACCCCCCACCATGTCACCACTCTAAACCAGGAGAAGGAGAAGTAGTAAACAACCCCCCACCATGTCACCACTCTAAACCAGGAGAAGGAGAAGTAGTAAACAACCCCCCACCATGTCACCACTCTAAACCAGGAGAAGGAGAAGTAGTAAACAACCCCCCACCATGTCACCACTCTAAACCAGGAGAAGGAGAAGTAGTAAACAACCCCCCACCATGTCACCACTCTAAACCAGGAGAAGGAGAAGTAGTAAACAACCCCCCACCATGTCACCACTCTAAACCAGGAGAAGGAGAAGTAGTAAACAACCCCCCACCATGTCACCACTCTAAACCAGGAGAAGGAGAAGTAGTAAACAACCCCCCACCATGTCACCACTCTAAACCAGGAGAAGGAGAAGTAGTAAACAACCCCCCACCATGTCACCACTCTAAACCAGGAGAAGGAGAAGTAGTAAACAACCCCCCACCATGTCACCACTCTAAACCAGGAGAAGGAGAAGTAGTAAACAACCCCCCACCATGTCACCACTCTAAACCAGGAGAAGGAGAAGTAGTAAACAACCCCCCACCATGTCACCACTCTAAACCAGGAGAAGGAGAAGTAGTAAACAACCCCCCACCATGTCACCACTCTAAACCAGGAGAAGGAGAAGTAGTAAACAACCCCCCACCATGTCACCACTCTAAACCAGGAGAAGGAGAAGTAGTAAACAACCCCCCACCATGTCACCACTCTAAACCAGGAGAAGGAGAAGTAGTAAACAACCCCCCACCATGTCACCACTCTAAACCAGGAGAAGGAGAAGTAGTAAACAACCCCCCACCATGTCACCACTCTAAACCAGGAGAAGGAGAAGTAGTAAACAACCCCCCACCATGTCACCACTCTAAACCAGGAGAAGGAGAAGTAGTAAACAACCCCCCACCATGTCACCACTCTAAACCAGGAGAAGGAGAAGTAGTAAACAACCCCCCACCATGTCACCACTCTAAACCAGGAGAAGGAGAAGTAGTAAACAACCCCCCACCATGTCACCACTCTAAACCAGGAGAAGGAGAAGTAGTAAACAACCCCCCACCATGTCACCACTCTAAACCAGGAGAAGGAGAAGTAGTAAACAACCCCCCACCATGTCACCACTCTAAACCAGGAGAAGGAGAAGTAGTAAACAACCCCCCACCATGTCACCACTCTAAACCAGGAGAAGGAGAAGTAGTAAACAACCCCCCACCATGTCACCACTCTAAACCAGGAGAAGGAAAAGTAGGCCTCGTTTTGACCCCCTATGGGTCTTTGTCATACCTGACGAAGGAGGAGCTACCAAACAGTGTGACTCCTTCTCCTTCTCCTGTACGTATCCTTTCGTTCAGCACCTGAACGTTTTTTAGAGATGTGCGTACAAAAAGCACAAAAAAGTTTGAAAACTTAACTTTGGTCCATTATTTCTCCACTGTAATAATACCAATATAAACAAGGGTTGAATTCCAACCATTTGCCATTTTGGATTTTTTTTTGTGGGGGTGCAACCCACACATTTAGCAGTGTTGCTCATTCCACGAACACCTGGTCCTTAGAAGCTGTACCTCGTTGTAAAGGTGACTAACCAGTAAGACGCCCTGAGGGCTTACGGCTCCATTTGGTTTCATTGTACACTCTCGGGAGTTAAATCATTGCATTACTTATTATTTATAAGAAGTTTACACAATTGGAGAATGTAGAATCAAAAAAGGAATTCTCCTGAATGCTGCCTTCCGGCATGGCATGGCATGGAAAGGAGTGGCATTTGCATTGGAATGGGAAGTTGTTTTACAGACGGGTAAAATGCTGAAGCCCCCTTTGATGTCTATGTGTGCACGTACCTGCAATCTACATCATGTGGATCTAGACTTAATGTGGATGTATCATGACTTCATGATACAGGTTACAAGGGCCCCTCTGTATTCCATACATTATAAAATTCTAGTTGAACATTTTAAAAAGTACAGTATAATACTAGCAGAGTGCATTACACTTTTGCCTCTTTAGTCCAATGTTTTAGATGCACAACACACAGCCATACTGTAAAACGCAGGGGACCCATTACAGAACCCTGTACTGTGTCCCTTGTATGCCCATATATGGAGATCCCTGATAGTCATTAGTATATGCCCATACCCTTTTTTTTCTTCAGCTTTTAATACATTTTTCTACTGTACAAAGTGTACATCATATACATTGCGGGTTTTCAGCGAGCCCACGCAGTTTCTGTTTCGAGTTAAAGGTTCATTATCGTAACGGAAGCTTCCATGTCCTCCCCAGGAGAGCAGCTCCTTCTCTCTGACGACCTGGGCCTCGGCTTCGCCGTGGGAGAGCCCACCGAGAGGTGATCTGTAAGGAGGGCCCACCGAGAGGTGATCTGTAAGGAGGGCGCACCGAGAGGTGATCTGTAAGAAGGGCCCACCGAGAGGTGATCTACTAAGGAGAGGTCTTCTCCAACTAAGGTTTAGTGTCTTTTTTCCCCAGTTAATTGATACCCCACTTGATCATACTACAGCGTCATACAAAAGCAGCTGATCTACAAGCTCGAAACGCGGCACGAAGCGATCTGCCACCTTTTCCGTTTTTGAATTTTTGGATTCTGAAAAGTACCGTGTTTTGGACGTAATGAGGATTCTACCCGACAAGGACAATTTGCATGCAAACACCACTTTGGACTTTGGAGACGACATTACCGACTGCATTATTCCTACATATTATTTGTGAAACGGAAAAGACTGAAAGTTTTGGTATTTTTGACGTGAATGAACCCCTTTTCATGGCCACCTTTTATTGAACTGTCTGCGGTCTCACTAATGAAGCTCTAAGTACGAGCTAAATGAACAAACCTTCAGTTCTATTAGATGCGAGTGGTTATTAACATGGACCCTCGAGGGAGGTGTACGTATGTGTACAGAGAGACTGTTATAGCTGCAGTTGCAACAACATTGGCGGTGGCTATTCGGGTTGGGAGCTATCAGGGGTTGCAAATGGACCCTTTACAGGTCTGTAACTATGTGAGCGTATTTCGACGCTCTCATAGTTATGGTGTTTGAGAACCACTGGTATTGTAATTGTATAACGGACTCCGGTTCCTTCCGTTCCCAAACCCTTACCTACATGTGACAATTCTGTACATGACCGAACTCCAGTTGTCATCAACTACACGTTTGCTTGTGAGCGCCAACTTTCCGTCACCAGTCGGCACCTCGTGTGTTCGGTTTGTTTGTTTGCGAGGTCTCGTGTTGTTCCTTTGACCTCCGGTGTTTTTGGATAGCCGCCTCTAAATGATTAGAACACGTCATTGCCACCGCCAAAGCTTTTGTTTAATCAGTTTGACTGAAATAATCTACGCTGTTGACATCATTGTACATGTGTTTGTAAAGTTCACTCGTTTTGCACTGTAGATGATCTTAATTGGCGAGTAAGCTTGTTGTCACATAGAGATCCATGAAGGATAGTTTTTTTTTCACCGCTCATTGTGCCTAAAACACTGCATGGCTTTTATTGGCTGCATTCGGAGAGGCTTTTAGGCTTAGTTTATATTCATACGGCGGTGTGGCTCGCCCCAAAAATAGCCATCCTCCATTGGAGATTTTCAGCGGGCAACACCCAGGCACAACTAAGTAGACTTAATGCGTAAAAGACTCTTCGAGCCTAATGTCACAATCCATCAATACAGATTCCTCTGTTTCTTTCCTGCACAAAATCCAGTGTTAAATTAACACTGTTTTGCTGACCAACATGTTTGTTTTTGTTATGTTAAGTGTGGAAGTGTGTGTACTACGCAGTAGGTACATGAGCATGAAATGTGATTTAATCATGGAGTATCTTTGCCGTTTGTTTCCACTCGTCTTGTGTCTGTGCTATTTCAACCATGTTTGCTTTATTTTATTTCATTTTATTTTATTTTTTACAGCAGAATGCACATTAGGATTTTTACTTGGTCGTGTACATTTATTTCATGTAACTAACAGAGTATGAACTAATAAATTAAATATTTTATGGTTTCCTGCCAAACTGAACACCGTCCCACAGTCATGATTGATTTTTTTAGATGAGACTCTATTTCTGTTTTGTTTGTTCTGTTTAACTTATGTGAAATGGATATTACTTTCTTTTGAAAGCGGCACTTGCATCTTACTGTATGTCAGGCCAAATCTTTGTATTTTTTTCTCTTCTCACATAACCATGGGAAACATTAGCCGAAAATGTCTCACAACGGGTCGTTGGTGTAGAGGGGAAAAAGGAGCAAACAGAGTAAGAGCTCAAGGTCAAATATTGGGAAATGAATCCTCGTTTCTCATCATTTTGGACCATGGGCTATAGCCCATATCGTACGGCATACTATAGCGCGCCGTTTTTCATCATTTTTGAGGATTTGAAAAAAATGACGAAATGACAAAAACGATGGGTTATAGAGCACCGAAGTCTGACGTCACTTTCAGTAGAGGGCGTCAGTCCCCAGGTTCATGTATTTGTTTAGTTGCATTGAAAGCGCCATAGGAGGATTTTTAGATTGCTTCATATAAGAACTGTGTTTGAAAAATAAACATGTCACCCCGGCCGCTTCACTCATATGGATATGAAGAATCAACTGACTGAGAGAAAACGCTAATGTTACTGCTGCTGAATTAGTTAGATTTTCGCTAGAAGAAGACTGTATCATATATGAGTGACTGACTGTTGCAAACGATACAGAGACACCTCCCTGACAATAACGCCGAGACAGCTTGTTTATTTTTGGACCACAACGCTTATAGTAGACGATATTAAGATCACCCCATGTTATTCTCCATAGAGAAATTACTTCCGCGAATCAGGGGAATCGAAGGGATGAGCGAGTTACGTCAGGACTTCGGTGCTCTATAGCCCATGTTTTTGAAATTTTGAAAAAAAAAGTTTGCCTCGTTTCTCATCATTTTGGACCATGGGCTATAGCCCATATCGTACGGCATACTATAGCGCGCCGTTTTTCATCATTTTTGAGGATTTGAAAAAAATGACAAAAACGATGGGTTATAGCCCATGTTTTTTGAAAATTTGAAAAAAAAAGTTAGCCTCGTTTCTCATCATTTTGGACCATGGGCTATAGCCCATATCGTACGGCATACTATAGCGTGCCGTTTTTCATCATTTTTGACGATTTGAAAAAAATGACGAAATGACAAAAACGATGGGTTATAGCCCATGTTTTTGAAATTTTGGAAAAAAAAGTTAGCCTCGTTTCTCATCATTTTGGACCATGGGCTATAGCCCATATCGTACGGCATACTATAGCGCGCCGTTTTTCATCATTTTTCAGGATTTGAAAAAAATGACGAAATTACAAAAACGATGGGTTATAGCCCATGTTTTTGAAATTTTGAAAAAAAAAGTTAGCCTCGTTTCTCATCATTTTGGACCATGGGCTATAGCCCATATCGTACGGCATACTATAGCGCGCCGTTTTTCATCATTTTTGAGGATTTGAAAAAATGACGAAATGACAAAAACGATGGGTTATAGCCCATGTTTTTTTAAATTAAAAAAAAAAAGTTAGCCTCATTTCTCATCATTTTGGACCATGGGCTATAGCCCATATCGTACGGCATACTATAGCGCGCCGTTTTTCATCATTTTTGAGGATTTGAAAAAAATGACGAAATTACAAAAACGATGGGTTATAGCCCATGTTTTTTGAAATTTAGAGAAAAAAAGTTAGCCTCGTTTCTCATCATTTTGGACCATGGGCTATAGCCCATATCGTACGGCATACTATAGCGTGCCGTTTTTCATCATTTTTGACGATTTGAAAAAAATGACGAAATGACAAAAACGATGGGTTATAGCCCATGTTTTTGAAAATTTGAAAAAAAAAGTTAGCCTCGTTTCTCATCATTTTGGACCATGGGCTATAGCCCATATCGTACGGCATACTATAGCGTGCCGTTTTTCATCATTTTTGACGATTTGAAAAAAATGACGAAATGACAAAAACGATGGGTTATAGCCCATGTTTTTGAAATTTTGGAAAAAAAAGTTAGCCTCGTTTCTCATCATTTTGGACCATGGGCTATAGCCCATATCGTACGGCATACTATAGCGCGCCGTTTTTCATCATTTTTCAGGATTTGAAAAAAATGACGAAATTACAAAAACGATGGGTTATAGCCCATGTTTTTGAAATTTTGAAAAAAAAAGTTAGCCTCGTTTCTCATCATTTTGGACCATGGGCTATAGCCCATATCGTACGGCATACTATAGCGCGCCGTTTTTCATCATTTTTGAGGATTTGAAAAAATGACGAAATGACAAAAACGATGGGTTATAGCCCATGTTTTTTTAAATTAAAAAAAAAAAGTTGGCCTCATTTCTCATCATTTTGGACCATGGGCTATAGCCCATATCGTACGGCATACTATAGCGCGCCGTTTTTCATCATTTTTGAGGATTTGAAAAAAATGACGAAATTACAAAAACGATGGGTTATAGCCCATGTTTTTTGAAATTTAGAGAAAAAAAGTTAGCCTCGTTTCTCATCATTTTGGACCATGGGCTATAGCCCATATCGTACGGCATACTATAGCGCGCCGTTTTTCATCATTTTTGACGATTTGAAAAAAATGACGAAATGACAAAAACGATGGGTTATAGCCCATGTTTTTTGAAATTTTGAAAAAAAAAGTTAGCCTCGTTTCTCATCATTTTGGACCATGGGCTATAGCCCATATCGTACGGCATACTATAGCGCGCCGTTTTTCATCATTTTTCAGGATTTGAAAAAAATGACAAAATGACAAAAACGATGGGTTATAGCCCATGTTTTTTGAAATTTTGAAAAAAAAAAGTTAGCCTCGTTTCTCATCATTTTGGACCATGGGCTATAGCCCATATCGTACGGCATACTATAGCGCGC
Source organism: Protomyctophum bolini (assembly GCF_963924005.1). Classification (NCBI taxonomy): domain Eukaryota; kingdom Metazoa; phylum Chordata; class Actinopteri; order Myctophiformes; family Myctophidae; genus Protomyctophum; species Protomyctophum bolini. Next base: position 33,608,960 of record NC_137874.1, on the reverse strand, counting down.
CGTTTTTCATCATTTTTGACGATTTGAAAAAAATGACGAAATGACAAAAACGATGGGTTATAGCCCATGTTTTTTGAAATTTTGAAAAAAAAGTTAGCCTCGTTTCTCATCATTTTGGACCATGGGCTATAGCCCATATCGTACGGCATACTATAGCGCGCCGTTTTTCATCATTTTTGAGGATTTGAAAAAAATGACGAAATTACAAAAACGATGGGTTATAGCCCATGTTTTTTGAAATTTTGAAAAAAAAAGTTAGCCTCGTTTCTCATCATTTTGGACCATGGGCTATAGCCCATATCGTACGGCATACTATAGCGCGCCGTTTTTCATCATTTTTGACGATTTGAAAAAAATGACGAAATGACAAAAACGATGGGTTATAGCCCATGTTTTTTGAAATTTTGAAAAAAAAGTTAGCCTCGTTTCTCATCATTTTGGACCATGGGCTATAGCCCATATCGTACGGCATACTATAGCGCGCCGTTTTTCATCATTTTTCAGGATTTGAAAAAAATGACAAAATGACAAAAACGATGGGTTATAGCCCATGTTTTTTGAAATTTTGAAAAAGAAAGTTAGCCTCGTTTCTCATCATTTTGGACCATGGGCTATAGCCCATATCGTACGGCATACTATAGCGCGCCGTTTTTCATCATTTTTCAGGATTTGAAAAAAATGACAAAATGACAAAAACGATGGGTTATAGCCCATGTTTTTTGAAATTTTGAAAAAAAAAAGTTAGCCTCGTTTCTCATCATTTTGGACCATGGGCTATAGCCCATATCGTACGGCATACTATAGCGCGCCGTTTTTCATCATTTTTGACGATTTGAAAAAAATGACGAAATGACAAAAACGATGGGTTATAGCCCATGTTTTTTGAAATTTTGAAAAAAAAAGTTAGCCTCGTTTCTCATCATTTTGGACCATGGGCTATAGCCCATATCGTACGGCATACTATAGCGCGCCGTTTTTCATCATTTTTGAGGATTTGAAAAAAATGACAAAATGACAAAAATGATGGGTTATAGCCCATGTTTTTTGAAATTTTGAAAAATAAAGTTAGCCTCGTTTCTCATCATTTTGGACCATGGGCTATAGCCCATATCGTACGGCATACTATAGCGCGCCGTTTTTCATCATTTTTCAGGATTTGAAAAAAACGACAAAATGACAAAAACGATGGGTTATAGCCCATGTTTTTTGAAATTCTGAAAAAAAAGTTAGCCTCGTTTCTCATCATTTTGGACCATGGGCTATAGCCCATATCGTACGGCATACTATAGCGTGCCGTTTTTCATCATTTTTGACGATTTGAAAAAAATGACGAAATGACAAAAACGATGGGTTATAGCCCATGTTTTTGAAATTTTGGAAAAAAAAGTTAGCCTCGTTTCTCATCATTTTGGACCATGGGCTATAGCCCATATCGTACGGCATACTATAGCGCGCCGTTTTTCATCATTTTTCAGGATTTGAAAAAAATGACGAAATTACAAAAACGATGGGTTATAGCCCATGTTTTTGAAATTTTGAAAAAAAAAGTTAGCCTCGTTTCTCATCATTTTGGACCATGGGCTATAGCCCATATCGTACGGCATACTATAGCGCGCCGTTTTTCATCATTTTTGAGGATTTGAAAAAATGACGAAATGACAAAAACGATGGGTTATAGCCCATGTTTTTTTAAATTAAAAAAAAAAAGTTAGCCTCATTTCTCATCATTTTGGACCATGGGCTATAGCCCATATCGTACGGCATACTATAGCGCGCCGTTTTTCATCATTTTTGAGGATTTGAAAAAAATGACGAAATTACAAAAACGATGGGTTATAGCCCATGTTTTTTGAAATTTAGAGAAAAAAAGTTAGCCTCGTTTCTCATCATTTTGGACCATGGGCTATAGCCCATATCGTACGGCATACTATAGCGCGCCGTTTTTCATCATTTTTGACGATTTGAAAAAAATGACGAAATGACAAAAACGATGGGTTATAGCCCATGTTTTTTGAAATTTTGAAAAAAAAAGTTAGCCTCGTTTCTCATCATTTTGGACCATGGGCTATAGCCCATATCGTACGGCATACTATAGCGCGCCGTTTTTCATCATTTTTGAGGATTTGAAAAAAATGACAAAATGACAAAAACGATGGGTTATAGCCCATGTTTTTTGAAATTTTGAAAAATAAAGTTAGCCTCGTTTCTCATCATTTTGGACCATGGGCTATAGCCCATATCGTACGGCATACTATAGCGCGCCGTTTTTCATCATTTTTCAGGATTTGAAAAAAACGACAAAATGACAAAAACGATGGGTTATAGCCCATGTTTTTTGAAATTCTGAAAAAAAAGTTAGCCTCGTTTCTCATCATTTTGGACCATGGGCTATAGCCCATATCGTACGGCATACTATAGCGTGCCGTTTTTCATCATTTTTGACGATTTGAAAAAAATGACGAAATGACAAAAACGATGGGTTATAGCCCATGTTTTTGAAATTTTGGAAAAAAAAGTTAGCCTCGTTTCTCATCATTTTGGACCATGGGCTATAGCCCATATCGTACGGCATACTATAGCGCGCCGTTTTTCATCATTTTTCAGGATTTGAAAAAAATGACGAAATTACAAAAACGATGGGTTATAGCCCATGTTTTTGAAATTTTGAAAAAAAAAGTTAGCCTCGTTTCTCATCATTTTGGACCATGGGCTATAGCCCATATCGTACGGCATACTATAGCGCGCCGTTTTTCATCATTTTTGAGGATTTGAAAAAATGACGAAATGACAAAAACGATGGGTTATAGCCCATGTTTTTTTAAATAAAAAAAAAAAAGTTAGCCTCATTTCTCATCATTTTGGACCATGGGCTATAGCCCATATCGTACGGCATACTATAGCGCGCCGTTTTTCATCATTTTTGAGGATTTGAAAAAAATGACGAAATTACAAAAACGATGGGTTATAGCCCATGTTTTTTGAAATTTAGAGAAAAAAAGTTAGCCTCGTTTCTCATCATTTTGGACCATGGGCTATAGCCCATATCGTACGGCATACTATAGCGCGCCGTTTTTCATCATTTTTGACGATTTGAAAAAAATGACGAAATGACAAAAACGATGGGTTATAGCCCATGTTTTTTGAAATTTTGAAAAAAAAGTTAGCCTCGTTTCTCATCATTTTGGACCATGGGCTATAGCCCATATCGTACGGCATACTATAGCGCGCCGTTTTTCATCATTTTTCAGGATTTGAAAAAAACGACAAAATGACAAAAACGATGGGTTATAGCCCATGTTTTTTGAAATTCTGAAAAAAAAGTTAGCCTCGTTTCTCATCATTTTGGACCATGGGCTATAGCCCATATCGTACGGCATACTATAGCGTGCCGTTTTTCATTATTTTTGACGATTTGAAAAAAATGACGAAATGACAAAAACGATGGGTTATAGCCCATGTTTTTGAAATTTTGGAAAAAAAAGTTAGCCTCGTTTCTCATCATTTTGGACCATGGGCTATAGCCCATATCGTACGGCATACTATAGCGCGCCGTTTTTCATCATTTTTCAGGATTTGAAAAAAATGACGAAATTACAAAAACGATGGGTTATAGCCCATGTTTTTGAAATTTTGAAAAAAAAAGTTAGCCTCGTTTCTCATCATTTTGGACCATGGGCTATAGCCCATATCGTACGGCATACTATAGCGCGCCGTTTTTCATCATTTTTGAGGATTTGAAAAAATGACGAAATGACAAAAACGATGGGTTATAGCCCATGTTTTTTTAAATAAAAAAAAAAAAGTTAGCCTCATTTCTCATCATTTTGGACCATGGGCTATAGCCCATATCGTACGGCATACTATAGCGCGCCGTTTTTCATCATTTTTGAGGATTTGAAAAAAATGACGAAATTACAAAAACGATGGGTTATAGCCCATGTTTTTTGAAATTTAGAGAAAAAAAGTTAGCCTCGTTTCTCATCATTTTGGACCATGGGCTATAGCCCATATCGTACGGCATACTATAGCGCGCCGTTTTTCATCATTTTTGACGATTTGAAAAAAATGACGAAATGACAAAAACGATGGGTTATAGCCCATGTTTTTTGAAATTTTGAAAAAAAAGTTAGCCTCGTTTCTCATCATTTTGGACCATGGGCTATAGCCCATATCGTACGGCATACTATAGCGCGCCGTTTTTCATCATTTTTCAGGATTTGAAAAAAATGACAAAATGACAAAAACGATGGGTTATAGCCCATGTTTTTTGAAATTTTGAAAAAAAAAGTTAGCCTCGTTTCTCATCATTTTGGACCATGGGCTATAGCCCATATCGTACGGCATACTATAGCGCGCCGTTTTTCATCATTTTTCAGGATTTGAAAAAAATGACAAAATGACAAAAACGATGGGTTATAGCCCATGTTTTTTGAAATTTTGAAAAAAAAAAGTTAGCCTCGTTTCTCATCATTTTGGACCATGGGCTATAGCCCATATCGTACGGCATACTATAGCGCGCCGTTTTTCATCATTTTTGACGATTTGAAAAAAATGACGAAATGACAAAAACGATGGGTTATAGCCCATGTTTTTTGAAATTTTGAAAAAAAAAGTTAGCCTCGTTTCTCATCATTTTGGACCATGGGCTATAGCCCATATCGTACGGCATACTATAGCGCGCCGTTTTTCATCATTTTTGAGGATTTGAAAAAAATGACAAAATGACAAAAACGATGGGTTATAGCCCATGTTTTTTGAAATTTTGAAAAAAAAAGTTAGCCTCGTTTCTCATCATTTTGGACCATGGGCTATAGCCCATATCGTACGGCATACTATAGCGCGCCGTTTTTCATCATTTTTCAGGATTTAAAAAAAACGACAAAATGACAAAAACGATGGGTTATAGCCCATGTTTTTTGAAATTTTGAAAAAAAAGTTAGCCTCGTTTCTCATCATTTTGGACCATGGGCTATAGCCCATATCGTACGGCATACTATAGCGCGCCGTTTTTCATCATTTTTCAGGATTTTAAAAAAATGACGAAATTACAAAAACGATGGGTTATAGCCCATGTTTTTGAAATTTTGAAAAAAAAAGTTAGCCTCGTTTCTCATCATTTTGGACCATGGGCTATAGCCCATATCGTACGGCATACTATAGCGCGCCGTTTTTCATCATTTTTGAGGATTTGAAAAAAATGACAAAATGACAAAAACGATGGGTTATAGCCCATGTTTTTTGAAATTTTGAAAAAAAAAGTTAGCCTCGTTTCTCATCATTTTGGACCATGGGCTATAGCCCATATCGTACGGCATACTATAGCGCGCCGTTTTTCATCATTTTTGACGATTTGAAAAAAATGACAAAATGACAAAAACGATGGGTTATAGCCCATGTTTTTGAAATTTTGGAAAAAAAAGTTAGCCTCGTTTCTCATCATTTTGGACCATGGGCTATAGCCCATATCGTACGGCATACTATAGCGCGCCGTTTTTCATCATTTTTCAGGATTTGAAAAAAATGACAAAATGACAAAAACGATGGGTTATAGCCCATGTTTTTTGAAATTTTGAAAAAAAAAGTTAGCCTCGTTTCTCATGATTTTGGACCATGGGCTATAGCCCATATCGTACGGCATACTATAGCGCGCCGTTTTTCATCATTTTTGACGATTTAAAAAAAAATGACGAAATGACAAAAACGATGCGTTATAGCCCATGTTTTTTGAAATTTTGAAAAAAAGGTTAGCCTCGTTTCTCATCATTTTGGACCATGGGCTATAGCCCATATCGTACGGCATACTATAGCGCGCCGTTTTTCATCATTTTTCAGGATTTGAAAAAAATGACAAAATGACAAAAACGATGGGTTATAGGCTATAGCCCATGTTTTTTGAAATTTTGAAAAAAAGGTTAGCCTCGTTTCTCATCATTTTGGACCATGGGCTATAGCCCATATCGTACGGCATACTATAGCGCGCCGTTTTTCATCATTTTTGAGGATTTGAAAAAAAATGACGAAATTACAAAAACGATGGGTTATAGCCCATGTTTTTTGAAATTTTGAAAAAAAAAGTTAGCCTCGTTTCTCATCATTTTGGACCATGGGCTATAGCCCATATCGTACGGCATACTATAGCGCGCCGTTTTTCATCATTTTTGACGATTTGAAAAAAATTACGAAATGACAAAAACGATGGGTTATAGCCCATGTTTTTGAAATTTTGAAAAAAAAAGTTAGCCTCGTTTCTCATCATTTTGGACCATGGGCTATAGCCCATATCGTACGGCATACTATAGCGCGCCGTTTTTCATCATTTTTCAGGATTTGAAAAAAACGACAAAATAACAAAAACGATGGGTTATAGCCCATGTTTTTTGAAATTTTGAAAAAAAAGTTAGCCTCGTTTCTCATCATTTTGGACCATGGGCTATAGCCCATATCGTACGGCATACTATAGCGCGCCGTTTTTCATCATTTTTCAGGATTTGAAAAAAATGACGAAATTACAAAAACGATGGGTTATAGCCCATGTTTTTGAAATTTTGAAAAAAAAAGTTAGCCTCGTTTCTCATCATTTTGGACCATGGGCTATAGCCCATATCGTACGGCATACTATAGCGCGCCGTTTTTCATCATTTTTGAGGATTTGAAAAAAATGACAAAATGACAAAAACGATGGGTTATAGCCCATGTTTTTTGAAATTTTGAAAAAAAAAGTTAGCCTCGTTTCTCATCATTTTGGACCATGGGCTATAGCCCATATCGTACGGCATACTATAGCGCGCCGTTTTTCATCATTTTTGACGATTTGAAAAAAATGACGAAATGACAAAAACGATGGGTTATAGCCCATGTTTTTGAAATTTTGGAAAAAAAAGTTAGCCTCGTTTCTCATCATTTTGGACCATGGGCTATAGCCCATATCGTACGGCATACTATAGCGCGCCGTTTTTCATCATTTTTCAGGATTTTAAAAAAATGACAAAATGACAAAAACGATGGGTTATAGCCCATGTTTTTTGAAATTTTGAAAAAAAAAGTTAGCCTCGTTTCTCATCATTTTGGACCATGGGCTATAGCCCATATCGTACGGCATACTATAGCGCGCCGTTTTTCATCATTTTTGACGATTTGAAAAAAATGACGAAATGACAAAAACGATGGGTTATAGCCCATGTTTTTTGAAATTTTGAAAAAAAAAGTTAGCCTCGTTTCTCATCATTTTGGACCATGGGCTTTAGCCCATATCGTACGGCATACTATAGCGCGCCGTTTTTCATCATTTTTGACGATTTGAAAAAAATGACGAAATGACAAAAACGATGGGTTATAGCCCATGTTTTTGAAATTTTGGAAAAAAAAGTTAGCCTCGTTTCTCATCATTTTGGACCATGGGCTATAGCCCATATCGTACGGCATACTATAGCGCGCCGTTTTTCATCTTTTTTCAGGATTTGAAAAAAATGACAAAATGACAAAAACGATGGGTTATAGCCCATGTTTTTGAAATTTTGGAAAAAAAAGTTAGCCTCGTTTCTCATCATTTTGGACCATGGGCTATAGCCCATATCGTACGGCATACTATAGCTCGCCGTTTTTCATCATTTTTCAGGATTTGAAAAAAATGACAAAATGACAAAAACGATGGGTTATAGCCCATGTTTTTTGAAATTTTGAAAAAAAAGGTTAGCCTCGTTTCTCATCATTTTGGACCATGGGCTATAGCCCATATCGTACGGCATACTATAGCGCGCCGTTTTTCATCATTTTTCAGGATTTGAAAAAAATGACGAAATTACAAAAACGATGGGTTATAGCCCATGTTTTTTAAATTTTGAAAAAAAAAGTTAGCCTCGTTTCTCATCATTTTGGACCATGGGCTATAGCCCATATCGTACGGCATACTATAGCGCGCCGTTTTTCATCATTTTTGAGGATTTGAAAAAAATGACAAAATGACAAAAACGATGGGTTATAGCCCATGTTTTTTGAAATTTTGAAAAAAAAAGTTAGCCTCGTTTCTCATCATTTTGGACCATGGGCTATAGCCCATATCGTACGGCATACTATAGCGCGCCGTTTTTCATCATTTTTGACGATTTGAAAAAAATGACAAAATGACAAAAACGATGGGTTATAGCCCATGTTTTTGAAATTTTGGAAAAAAAAGTTAGCCTCGTTTCTCATCATTTTGGACCATGGGCTATAGCCCATATCGTACGGCATACTATAGCGCGCCGTTTTTCATCATTTTTCAGGATTTGAAAAAAATGACAAAATGACAAAAACGATGGGTTATAGCCCATGTTTTTTGAAATTTTGAAAAAAAAAGTTAGCCTCGTTTCTAATGATTTTGGACCATGGGCTATAGCCCATATCGTACGGCATACTATAGCGCGCCGTTTTTCATCATTTTTGACGATTTCAAAAAAATGACGAAATGACAAAAACGATGGGTTATAGCCCATGTTTTTTGAAATTTTGAAAAAAAGGTTAGCCTCGTTTCTCATCATTTTGGACCATGGGCTATAGCCCATATCGTACGGCATACTATAGCGCGCCGTTTTTCATCATTTTTGAGGATTTGAAAAAAAATGACGAAATTACAAAAACGATGGGTTATAGCCCATGTTTTTTGAAATTTTGAAAAAAAAAAGTTAGCCTCGTTTCTCATCATTTTGGACCATGGGCTATAGCCCATATCGTACGGCATACTATAGCGCGCCGTTTTTCATCATTTTTGACGATTTGAAAAAAATTACGAAATGACAAAAACGATGGGTTATAGCCCATGTTTTTGAAATTTTGAAAAAAAAAGTTAGCCTCGTTTCTCATCATTTTGGACCATGGGCTATAGCCCATATCGTACGGCATACTATAGCGCGCCGTTTTTCATCATTTTTCAGGATTTGAAAAAAACGACAAAATAACAAAAACGATGGGTTATAGCCCATGTGTTTTGAAATTTTGAAAAAAAAGTTAGCCTCGTTTCTCATCATTTTGGACCATGGGCTATAGCCCATATCGTACGGCATACTATAGCGCGCCGTTTTTCATCATTTTTCAGGATTTGAAAAAAATGACGAAATTACAAAAACGATGGGTTATAGCCCATGTTTTTGAAATTTTGAAAAAAAAAGTTAGCCTCGTTTCTCATCATTTTGGACCATGGGCTATAGCCCATATCGTACGGCATACTATAGCGCGCCGTTTTTCATCATTTTTGAGGATTTGAAAAAAATGACAAAATGACAAAAACGATGGGTTATAGCCCATGTTTTTTGAAATTTTGAAAAAAAAAGTTAGCCTCGTTTCTCATCATTTTGGACCATGGGCTATAGCCCATATCGTACGGCATACTATAGCGCGCCGTTTTTCATCATTTTTGACGATTTGAAAAAAATGACGAAATGACAAAAACGATGGGTTATAGCCCATGTTTTTGAAATTTTGGAAAAAAAAGTTAGCCTCGTTTCTCATCATTTTGGACCATGGGCTATAGCCCATATCGTACGGCATACTATAGCGCGCCGTTTTTCATCATTTTTCAGGATTTTAAAAAAATGACAAAATGACAAAAACGATGGGTTATAGCCCATGTTTTTTGAAATTTTGAAAAAAAAAGTTAGCCTCGTTTCTCATCATTTTGGACCATGGGCTATAGCCCATATCGTACGGCATACTATAGCGCGCCGTTTTTCATCATTTTTGACGATTTGAAAAAAATGACGAAATGACAAAAACGATGGGTTATAGCCCATGTTTTTTTAAATTTTGAAAAAAAAAGTTAGCCTCGTTTCTCATCATTTTGGACCATGGGCTTTAGCCCATATCGTACGGCATACTATAGCGCGCCGTTTTTCATCATTTTTGACGATTTGAAAAAAATGACGAAATGACAAAAACGATGGGTTATAGCCCATGTTTTTGAAATTTTGGAAAAAAAAGTTAGCCTCGTTTCTCATCATTTTGGACCATGGGCTATAGCCCATATCGTACGGCATACTATAGCGCGCCGTTTTTCATCTTTTTTCAGGATTTGAAAAAAATGACAAAATGACAAAAACGATGGGTTATAGCCCATGTTTTTGAAATTTTGGAAAAAAAAGTTAGCCTCGTTTCTCATCATTTTGGACCATGGGCTATAGCCCATATCGTACGGCATACTATAGCTCGCCGTTTTTCATCATTTTTCAGGATTTGAAAAAAATGACAAAATGACAAAAACGATGGGTTATAGCCCATGTTTTTTGAAATTTTGAAAAAAAAGGTTAGCCTCGTTTCTCATCATTTTGGACCATGGGCTATAGCCCATATCGTACGGCATACTATAGCGCGCCGTTTTTCATCATTTTTCAGGATTTGAAAAAAATGACGAAATTACAAAAACGATGGGTTATAGCCCATGTTTTTTAAATTTTGAAAAAAAAAGTTAGCCTCGTTTCTCATCATTTTGGACCATGGGCTATAGCCCATATCGTACGGCATACTATAGCGCGCCGTTTTTCATCATTTTTGAGGATTTGAAAAAAATGACAAAATGACAAAAACGATGGGTTATAGCCCATGTTTTTTGAAATTTTGAAAAAAAAAGTTAGCCTCGTTTCTCATCATTTTGGACCATGGGCTATAGCCCATATCGTACGGCATACTATAGCGCGCCGTTTTTCATCATTTTTGACGATTTGAAAAAAATGACAAAATGACAAAAACGATGGGTTATAGCCCATGTTTTTGAAATTTTGGAAAAAAAAGTTAGCCTCGTTTCTCATCATTTTGGACCATGGGCTATAGCCCATATCGTACGGCATACTATAGCGCGCCGTTTTTCATCATTTTTCAGGATTTGAAAAAAATGACAAAATGACAAAAACGATGGGTTATAGCCCATGTTTTTTGAAATTTTGAAAAAAAAAGTTAGCCTCGTTTCTAATGATTTTGGACCATGGGCTATAGCCCATATCGTACGGCATACTATAGCGCGCCGTTTTTCATCATTTTTGACGATTTCAAAAAAATGACGAAATGACAAAAACGATGGGTTATAGCCCATGTTTTTTGAAATTTTGAAAAAAAGGTTAGCCTCGTTTCTCATCATTTTGGACCATGGGCTATAGCCCATATCGTACGGCATACTATAGCGCGCCGTTTTTCATCATTTTTGAGGATTTGAAAAAAAATGACGAAATTACAAAAACGATGGGTTATAGCCCATGTTTTTTGAAATTTTGAAAAAAAAAAGTTAGCCTCGTTTCTCATCATTTTGGACCATGGGCTATAGCCCATATCGTACGGCATACTATAGCGCGCCGTTTTTCATCATTTTTGACGATTTGAAAAAAATTACGAAATGACAAAAACGATGGGTTATAGCCCATGTTTTTGAAATTTTGAAAAAAAAAGTTAGCCTCGTTTCTCATCATTTTGGACCATGGGCTATAGCCCATATCGTACGGCATACTATAGCGCGCCGTTTTTCATCATTTTTCAGGATTTGAAAAAAACGACAAAATAACAAAAACGATGGGTTATAGCCCATGTGTTTTGAAATTTTGAAAAAAAAGTTAGCCTCGTTTCTCATCATTTTGGACCATGGGCTATAGCCCATATCGTACGGCATACTATAGCGCGCCGTTTTTCATCATTTTTCAGGATTTGAAAAAAATGACGAAATTACAAAAACGATGGGTTATAGCCCATGTTTTTGAAATTTTGAAAAAAAAAGTTAGCCTCGTTTCTCATCATTTTGGACCATGGGCTATAGCCCATATCGTACGGCATACTATAGCGCGCCGTTTTTCATCATTTTTGAGGATTTGAAAAAAATGACAAAATGACAAAAACGATGGGTTATAGCCCATGTTTTTTGAAATTTTGAAAAAAAAAGTTAGCCTCGTTTCTCATCATTTTGGACCATGGGCTATAGCCCATATCGTACGGCATACTATAGCGCGCCGTTTTTCATCATTTTTGACGATTTGAAAAAAATGACGAAATGACAAAAACGATGGGTTATAGCCCATGTTTTTGAAATTTTGGAAAAAAAAGTTAGCCTCGTTTCTCATCATTTTGGACCATGGGCTATAGCCCATATCGTACGGCATACTATAGCGCGCCGTTTTTCATCATTTTTCAGGATTTAAAAAAAATGACAAAATGACAAAAACGATGGGTTATAGCCCATGTTTTTTGAAATTTTGGAAAAAAAAGTTAGCCTCGTTTCTCATCATTTTGGACCATGGGCTATAGCCCATATCGTACGGCATACTATAGCGCGCCGTTTTTCATCATTTTTGACGATTTGAAAAAAATGACGAAATGACAAAAACGATGGGTTATAGCCCATGTTTTTTTAAATTTTGAAAAAAAGAGTTAGCCTCGTTTCTCATCATTTTGGACCATGGGCTTTAGCCCATATCGTACGGCATACTATAGCGCGCCGTTTTTCATCATTTTTGACGATTTGAAAAAAATGACGAAATGACAAAAACGATGGGTTATAGCCCATGTTTTTGAAATTTTGGAAAAAAAAGTTAGCCTCGTTTCTCATCATTTTGGACCATGGGCTATAGCCCATATCGTACGGCATACTATAGCGCGCCGTTTTTCATCTTTTTTCAGGATTTGAAAAAAATGACAAAATGACAAAAACGATGGGTTATAGCCCATGTTTTTGAAATTTTGGAAAAAAAAGTTAGCCTCGTTTCTCATCATTTTGGACCATGGGCTATAGCCCATATCGTACGGCATACTATAGCTCGCCGTTTTTCATCATTTTTCAGGATTTGAAAAAAATGACAAAATGACAAAAACGATGGGTTATAGCCCATGTTTTTTGAAATTTTGAAAAAAAAAGTTAGCCTCGTTTCTCATCATTTTGGACCATGGGCTATAGCCCATATCGTACGGCATACTATAGCGCGCCGTTTTTCATCATTTTTCAGGATTTGAAAAAAATGACGAAATTACAAAAACGATGGGTTATAGCCCATGTTTTTTAAATTTTGAAAAAAAAAGTTAGCCTCGTTTCTCATCATTTTGGACCATGGGCTATAGCCCATATCGTACGGCATACTATAGCGCGCCGTTTTTCATCATTTTTGACGATTTGAAAAAAATGACGAAATGACAAAAACGATGGGTTATAGCCCATGTTTTTGAAATTTTGAAAAAAAAAGTTAGCCTCGTTTCTCATAATTTTGGACCATGGGCTATAGCCCATATCGTACGGCATACTATAGCGCGCCGTTTTTCATCATTTTTCAGGATTTGAAAAAAACGACAAAATGACAAAAACGATGGGTTATAGCCCATGTTTTTTGAAATTTTGAAAAAAAAGTTAGCCTCGTTTCTCATCATTTTGGACCATGGGCTATAGCCCATATCGTACGGCATACTATAGCGCGCCGTTTTTCATCATTTTTCAGGATTTGAAAAAAATGACGAAATTACAAAAACGATGGGTTATAGCCCATGTTTTTGAAATTTTGAAAAAAAAAGTTAGCCTCGTTTCTCATCATTTTGGACCATGGGCTATAGCCCATATCGTACGGCATACTATAGCGCGCCGTTTTTCATCATTTTTGAGGATTTGAAAAAAATGACAAAATGACAAAAACGATGGGTTATAGCCCATGTTTTTTGAAATTTTGAAAAAAAAAGTTAGCCTCGTTTCTCATCATTTTGGACCATGGGCTATAGCCCATATCGTACGGCATACTATAGCGCGCCGTTTTTCATCATTTTTGACGATTTGAAAAAAATGACGAAATGACAAAAACGATGGGTTATAGCCCATGTTTTTGAAATTTTGGAAAAAAAAGTTAGCCTCGTTTCTCATCATTTTGGACCATGGGCTTTAGCCCCTACCGTACGGCATACTATAGCACGCCGTTTTTCATCATTTTTGAGGATTTGAAGAAAATTCAAAATTTCAAAAAACATGGGTTATAGCCCATCGTTTTTTGAATTTTTGAAAAAAATGTTATCCTCATTTTTCATCATTTTTGAACATGGGCTATAGCCCCTACCGTACGGCATACTATAGCACGCCGTTTTTCATCATTTTTGAGGATTTGAAGAAAATTCAAAATTTCAAAAAACATGGGTTATAGCCCATCGTTTTTTGATTTTTTGAAAAAAAAAAATATCCTCATTTTTCATCATTTTTGAACATGGGCTATAGCCCCTACCGTACGGCATACTATAGAACGCCGTTTTTCATCATTTTTGAGGATTTGAAGAAAATTCAAAATTTCAAAAAACATGGGTTATAGCCCATCGTTTTTTGAATTTTTGAAAAAAATGTTATCCTCATTTTTCATCATTTTTGAACATGGGCTATAGCCCCTACCGTACGGCATACTATAGCACGCCGTTTTTCATCATTTTTGAGGATTTGAAGAAAATTCAAAATTTCAAAAAACATGGGTTATAGCCCATCGTTTTTTGAATTTTTGAAAAAAATGTTATCCTCCTTTTTTATCATTTTTGAACATGGGCTATAGCCCCTACCGTACGGCATACTATAGCACGCCGTTTTTCATCATTTTTGAGGATTTGAAGAAAATTCAAAATTTCAAAAAACATGGGTTATAGCCCATCGTTTTTTGAATTTTTGAAAAAAATGTTATCCTCATTTTTCATCATTTTTGAACATGGGCTATAGCCCCTACCGTACGGCATACTATAGCACGCCGTTTTTCATCATTTTTGAGGATTTGAAGAAAATTCAAAATTTCAAAAACATGGGTTATAGCCCATCGTTTTTTGAATTTTTGAAAAAAATGTTATCCTCATTTTTCATCATTTTTGAACATGGGCTATAGCCCCTACCGTACGGCATACTATAGCACGCCGTTTTTCATCATTTTTGAGGATTTTAAGAAAATTCAAAATTTCAAAAAACATGGGTTATAGCCTATCGTTTTTTGAATTTTTGAAAAAAATGTTATCCTCATTTTTCATCATTTTTGAACATGGGCTATAGCCCCTACCGTACGGCATACTATAGCACGCCGTTTTTCATCATTTTGAGGATTTGAAGAAAATTCAAAATTTCAAAAAACATGGGTTATAGCCCATCGTTTTTTGATTTTTTGAAAAAAATGTTATCCTCCTTTTTTATCATTTTTGAACATGGGCTATAGCCCCTACCGTACGGCATACTATAGCACGCCGTTTTTCATCATTTTTGAGGATTTGAAGAAAATTCAAAATTTCAAAAAACATGGGTTATAGCCCATCGTTTTTTGAATTTTTGAAAAAAATGTTATCCTTATTTTTCATCATTTTTGAACATGGGCTTTAGCCCCTACCGTACGGCATACTATAGCACGCCGTTTTTCATCATTTTTGAGGATTTGAAGAAAATTCAAAATTTCAAAAAACATGGGTTATAGCCCATCGTTTTTTGAATTTTTGAAAAAAATGTTATCCTCATTTTTCATCATTTTTGAACATGGGCTATAGCCCCTACCGTACGGCATACTATAGCACGCCGTTTTTCATCATTTTTGAGGATTTGAAGAAAATTCAAAATTTCAAAAAACATGCGTTATAGCCCATCGTTTTTTGAATTTTTGAAAAAAATGTTATCCTCATTTTTCATCATTTTTGAACATGGGCTATAGCCCCTACCGTACGGCATACTATAGCACGCCGTTTTTCATCATTTTTTAGGATTTGAAGAAAATTCAAAATTTCAAAAAACATGGGTTATAGCCTATCGTTTTTTGAAATTTTGAAAAAAAGTTATGTTTCTCATCATTTTGGACCATGGGCCTGTAAATGAACAACACAAAAACTAAGGCACTGGTGTCGGACTTCTGGTTTACCGGAACGGGGTTCAACTCCCTGCAGTGCCCTACTCAATGTGTTGTATTTACCGGAAAGGATGGGAAACATTAGCAAATTGCGGAGTGTTTAAAAAAAAACCGATGGGTTATAGCGCATGTTTTTTGATTTTTTTTTTTTTAATTTCAGAGTATTGCGGAAAGATTGCGGAAAATTGCGGAAATTGAGGAAATTGCGGAAATGGTAATTGCGGAATTGCGGAAATTGTGGAAATCGTAATTGCGGAAATTGCGGAAATTGCGGAAATGTTAATTGAGGAAATTGCGGAATTGCGGAAATTGTGGAAATGGTAATTGCGGAATTGCGGAATTGCGGAAATGGTAATTGCGGAATTGCGGAAATTGCGGAAATGGAAATTGCGGAATTGCGGAAAATTGCGGAAATTGAGGAAATGGAAATTGCGGGAATTGCGGAATTGCGGAAATTGCGGAAATGGAAATTGCGGAAATTGCGGAAATTGAGGAAATGGAAATTGCGGAAATTGCGGAATTGCGGAAATTGTGGAAATGGTAATTGCGGAAATTGCGGAAATTGCGGAATTGCGGAAATTGCGGAAATGGAAATTGTGGAAATTGCGGAAATGGTAATTGCGGAAATGGTAATTGCGGAAATGGTTTCCAGCCCATAGACCCCGCCCACTCGACTGAGCGCACTGGTTCTTTCAAACAAAATTACGCACCATAGATGTAATTTGTGATTTGGTTTAGTTGTGCTTACACTTTGGGTGTAACCTTCTTTCTTACTTTTGATAAGAACCGTTTGCTGATTGATGGTTCCTTTAATGTCTAGCAAAAAACTGATTTGACTATTGGAATGAATTATGCACTTGTAATAATACATAAACAAGTACAATGTCGAATTTCATTAACAAAGTAATATATCTGTCATTTATTGAAGTGATATTTGGTGAATATACATTTAATCAAATGACCCCCTGACACCATGGGGACTTTTAACAATTCCTAATACTCATTGGTACTCTTCAGAATCAATATAAAGAGGAACTTATACAGCATGAAGAAAACAATCAACCATGAGAGAACATGTGGAGTTAAAATGTGAGAATATGAACATTTGATGGATATAGCTAAAACATGCAAAGTCATCTTTAAATGCATCTCAAGACTGAAGATCTGGGTCGCCCAAACCACCTCTGGAAGTGGTCAGAGATATAGTTGTCAACGTTAATACCTAGACGTGAACACATTGATAACTGTCTGTAAGTAGGCAGAATCCATTTGGTCAATCAGTGTTGGTGAGATCCCGATTGTACCTTAACGGCTGTTCTGGATGCGAGATAAACTCCATGGCGACAATTCTGTCGATATTGTCTGTTCCTTGATCTTCCTCTAAGGCCTCTGGGAACCATGCCCCTTTTCATCATAAAAAGATGTAAGCAGTTGCTAGTAGTTAAGAGGAGAAACGTCCCTTTCTCGGTGCAGCCTTCCTTAGTTTGCAAATGCTGGTTTACGGTGGCGTGCATGTTCAGTAGCATGTTCTGTCCACACCACATGACTTCCGCTAGCTAACAGGGTTTCCTAGCCAGAAGAACAGGGGCCTCTTAGCTGTCCTGGAGTAGGTCGTAGGGGCCACCGTTCACCACTTCATGCTTGTCCTCTGCCTGTGAACAAGAGATATTCGTCAGCCACACAGAAAAATAGCGGTGCCGACCATGGATCCAAAACTGGTTCTTCAGAGTGATGCCACAGAAGAACCATTTTGTTCCAGAAATAACCTTTCAAACCACAGTTCTTTAAAGTACCATTTATTTTAAAGGTTCGATAAAGAACCAGTAACTATTTAAGATTAGAGGATTAGATTGAGGACAGCATTGTGAATTGCTGTCCACGTGATAATGTGAAATAACGATTCATACTCCTATTTTACCGCTGTTTCAGCGCTGTAGTGCCGAAATGATTTCGGCTCGTCAGAAATTTTCAGTAGCACTGAAGAGCCGACTTTAGGACGGTACCCGCCCCCCCGAACCTCAAATGACGTCAAATTGTAGGCTCTACAGCGCCGAACCGACTTTTATTCGGCTCTAAAATAGGAGTATGAATCGGCCCTTAATCTGCCTGGGGCAATATGCATTGCAAAGGCAGATGGCTGGATATGCGAGGCTAGCTCAAACCTTTTCATGTCAAGGACCCCAAAAATTACATATATTTGCCCGCAGACATCTTAAGATGTTCTATATTTATTGAAAGATTTGTAAAATAAATCACAACTTTTCAAAAGTTGCAGTGACACGCTATATGAACTTGTATATCAGTCATTTTTGAGTAGCCAAAGTATAAAATAATGGTAATAGTGGTTACACAGTATGCTTTCCTGATCACTCAAAGACAGTAACGTGATGTGACCTACCGGGGGAGCAGAGGAGCTGGGCTCAACAGCAGCAGACTCTGGACCTCCGTCGTACACCGGGTTACAGATGCTGGGGTCACAGTCAGGAGGGGACGACTGCTCTTCTCCTTCGTCCTGTTAGCACGCACGCACACACACACACACACACACGCGCGCGCGCAGAGGTCAGTGGCAGCGCTACCAAAAATGCATTCGACTCCACCTCAAAACAAGCAACAAAAAAATCAAATCAAAACTAAGCTGTGATGACTAAAACTAACTAACTAAACTAAATAAATGACAATTTTGTCAACACATAAAAACTAAAAAACGTTCGCGAGGGATTAGTGGATTGGTTTGATGATGTCAAACTGTGGCAATGAATGAAAATTAACAAACACTGCTCAAAACTGAATGAAGACGAACTCAGATGTTTTCTGACTACAATAAGGGCTCCATTTCCGTCACCGCTAAACCCCTTATCCCTAAACTCTTTTCCTTTTTTTTTTTTTGCAAAACATTGTTGAATAGTTAGTCTACAAGCTCACAACGTGTCAATGTAGATTGGCTAGTTGAAGTATTCAAAAATGTTTTTCAAAATAGTAAAAAGAAAAAAAAAAAAGTTAGCCTCGTTTCTCATCATTTTGGACCATGGGCTATAGCCCATATCGTACGGCATACTATAGCGCGCCGTTTTTCATCATTTTTGAGGATTTGAAAAAAATGACGAAATGACAAAAACGATGGGTTATAGCCCATGTTTTTTTAAATTTTGAAAAAAAAAGTTAGCCTCGTTTCTCATCATTTTGGACCGTGGGCTATAGCCCATATCGTACGGCATACTATAGCGCGCCGTTTTTCATCATTTTTGAAGATTTGAAAAAAATGACGAAATGACAAAAACGATGGGTTATAGCCCATGTTTTTTGAAATTTTGAAAAAAAAAGTTAGCCTCGTTTCTCATCATTTTGGACCGTGGGCTATAGCCCATATCGTACGGCATACTATAGCGCGCCGTTTTTCATCATTTTTGAGGATTTGAAAAAAATGACGAAATGACAAAAACGATGGGTTATAGCCCATGTTTTTTGAAATTTTGAAAAAAAAAGTTATCCTCGTTTCTCATCATTTTGGACCATGGGCTATAGCCCATATCGTACGGCATACTATAGCGCGCCGTTTTTCATCCTTTTTGATGATTTGAAAAAAATGACGAAATGACAAAAACGATGGGTTATAGCCCATGTTTTTTGAAATTTTGAAAAAAAAAGTTAGCCTCGTTTCTCATCCTTTTGGACCATGGGCTATAGCCCATATCGTACGGCATACTATAGCGCGCCGTTTTTCATCATTTTTGAGGATTTGAAAAAAATGACGAAATGACAAAAACGATGGGTTATAGCCCATGTTTTTTTAAATTTTGAAAAAAAAAGCTAGCCTCGTTTCTCATCATTTTGGACCGTGGGCTATAGCCCATATCGTACGGCATACTATAGCGCGCCGTTTTTCATCATTTTTGAGGATTTGAAAAAAATGACGAAATGACAAAAACGATGGGTTATAGCCCATGTTTTTTGAAATTTTGAAAAAAAAAGTTAGCCTCGTTTCTCATCATTTTGGACCGTGGGCTATAGCCCATATCGTACGGCATACTATAGCGCGCCGTTTTTCATCATTTTTGAGGATTTGAAAAAAATGACGAAATGACAAAAACGATGGGTTATAGCCCATGTTTTTTGAAATTTTGGAAAAAAAAGTTAGCCTCGTTTCTCATCATTTTGGACCGTGGGCTATAGCCCATATCGTACGGCATACTATAGCGCGCAGTTTTTCATCATTTTTGAAGATTTGAAAAAAATGACGAAATGACAAAAACGATGGGTTATTGCCCATGTTTTTTGAAATTTTGAAAAAAAAAGTTAGCCTCGGTTCTCATCATTTTGGACCGTGGGCTATAGCCCATATCGTACGGCATACTATAGCGCGCCGTTTTTCATCATTTTTGAGGATTTGAAAAAAATGACGAAATGACAAAAACGATGGGTTATAGCCCATGTTTTTTGAAATTTTGAAAAAAAAAGTTATCCTCGTTTCTCATCATTTTGGACCATGGGCTATAGCCCATATCGTACGGCATACTATAGCGCGCCGTTTTTCATCCTTTTTGATGATTTGAAAAAAATGACGAAATGACAAAAACGATGGGTTATAGCCCATGTTTTTTGAAATTTTGAAAAAAAAAGTTAGCCTCGTTTCTCATCATTTTGGACCATGGGCTATAGCCCATATCGTACGGCATACTATAGCGCGCCGTTTTTCATCATTTTTGAGGATTTGAAAAAAATGACGAAATGACAAAAACGATGGGTTATAGCCCATGTTTTTTGAAATTTTGAAAAAAAAGGTTAGCCTCGTTTCTCATCATTTTGGACCGTGGGCTATAGCCCATATCGTACGGCATACTATAGCGCGCAGTTTTTCATCATTTTTGAAGATTTGAAAAAAATGACGAAATGACAAAAACGATGGGTTATAGCCCATGTTTTTTGAAATTTTGAATTTTCTTCAAATCCTCAAAAATGATGAAAAACGGCGCGCTATAGTATGCCGTACGATATGGGCTATAGCCCACGGTCCGAAATGATGAGAAACGAGGCTAACTTTTTTTTTCAAAATATCAAAAAACATGGGCTATAACCCATCGTTTTTGTCATTTCGTCATTTTTTTCAAATCCTCAAAAATGATGAAAAACAGTGCGCTATAGTATGCCGTACGATATGGGCTATAGCCCACGGTCCAAAATGATGAGAAACGAGGCTAACTTTTTTTTTCAAAATATCAAAAAACATGGGCTATAACCCATCGTTTTTGTCATTTCGTCATTTTTTTCAAATCCTCAAAAATGATGAAAAACGGCGCGCTATAGTATGCCGTACGATATGGGCTATAGCCCATGGTCCAAAATGATGAGAAACGAGGATAACTTTTTTTTCAAAATTTCAAAAAACATGGGCTATAACCCATCGTTTTTGTCATTTCGTCATTTTTTTCAAATCCTCAAAAATGATGAAAAACGGCGCGCTATAGTATGCCGTACGATATGGGCTATAGCCCACGGTCCAAAATGATGAGAAACGAGGCTAACTTTTTTTTTCAAAATATCAAAAAACATGGGCTATAACCCATCGTTTTTGTCATTTTGTCATTTTTTTCAAATCCTCAAAAATGATGAAAAACGGCGCGCTATAGTATGCCGTACGATATGGGCTATAGCCCACGGTCCAAAATGATGAGAAACGAGGCTAACTTTTTTTTTCAAAATATCAAAAAACATGGGCTATAACCCATCGTTTTTGTCATTTCGTCATTTTTTTCAAATCCTCAAAAATGATGAAAAACGGCGCGCTATAGTATGCAGTACGATATGGGCTATAGCCCACGGTCCAAAATGATGAGAAACGAGGCTAACTTTTTTTTTCAAAATATCAAAAAACATGGGCTATAACCCATCGTTTTTGTCATTTCGTCATTTTTTTCAAATCCTCAAAAATGATGAAAAACGGCGCGCTATAGTATGCCGTACGATATGGGCTATAGCCCATGGTCCAAAATGATGAGAAACGAGGCTAACTTTTTTTTTCAAAATTTCAAAAAACATGGGCTATAACCCATCGTTTTTGTCATTTCGTAATTTTTTTCAAATCCTCAAAAATGATGAAAAACGGCGCGCTATAGTATGCCGTACGATATGGGCTATAGCCCATGGTCCAAAATGATGAGAAACGAGGATAACTTTTTTTTCAAAATTTCAAAAAACATGGGCTATAACCCATCGTTTTTGTCATTTCGTCATTTTTTTCAAATCCTCAAAAATGATGAAAAACGGCGCGCTATAGTATGCCGTACGATATGGGCTATAGCCCACGGTCCAAAATGATGAGAAACGAGGCTAACTTTTTTTTTCAAAATATCAAAAAACATGGGCTATAACCCATCGTTTTTGTCATTTCGTCATTTTTTTCAAATCCTCAAAAATGATGAAAAACGGCGCGCTATAGTATGCCGTACGATATGGGCTATAGCCCATGGTCCAAAATGATGAGAAACGAGGATAACTTTTTTTTTCAAAATTTCAAAAAACATGGGCTATAACCCATAGTTTTTGTCATTTCGTAATTTTTTTCAAATCCTCAAAAATGATGAAAAACGGCGCGCTATAGTATGCCGTACGATATGGGCTATAGCCCATGGTCCAAAATGATGAGAAACGAGGATAACTTTTTTTTCAAAATTTCAAAAAACATGGGCTATAACCCATCGTTTTTGTCATTTCGTCATTTTTTTCAAATCCTCAAAAATGATGAAAAACGGCGCGCTATAGTATGCCGTACGATATGGGCTATAGCCCACTGTCCAAAATGATGAGAAACGAGGCTAACTTTTTTTTTCAAAATATCAAAAAACATGGGCTATAACCCATCGTTTTTGTCATTTCGTCATTTTTTTCAAATCCTCAAAAATGATGAAAAACGGCGCGCTATAGTATGCCGTACGATATGGGCTATAGCCCACGGTCCAAAATGATGAGAAACGAGGCAATTTTTTTTTTTCAAAATATCAAAAAACATGGGCTATAACCCATCGTTTTTGTCATTTCGTCATTTTTTTCAAATCCTCAAAAATGATGAAAAACGGCGCGCTATAGTATGCCGTACGATATGGGCTATAGCCCACGGTCCAAAATGATGAGAAACGAGGCTAACTTTTTTTTTCAAAATATCAAAAAACATGGGCTATAACCCATCGTTTTTGTCATTTCGTCATTTTTTTCAAATCCTCAAAAATGATGAAAAACAGTGCGCTATAGTATGCCGTACGATATGGGCTATAGCCCACGGTCCAAAATGATGAGAAACGAGGCTAACTTTTTTTTTCAAAATATCAAAAAACATGGGCTATAACCCATCGTTTTTGTCATTTCGTCATTTTTTTCAAATCCTCAAAAATGATGAAAAACGGCGCGCTATAGTATGCCGTACGATATGGGCTATAGCCCACGGTCCAAAATGATGAGAAACGAGGCTAACTTTTTTTTTCAAAATATCAAAAAACATGGGCTATAACCCATCGTTTTTGTCATTTCGTCATTTTTTTCAAATCCTCAAAAATGATGAAAAACGGCGCGCTATAGTATGCCGTACGATATGGGCTATAGCCCATGGTCCAAAATGATGAGAAACGAGGATAACTTTTTTTTTAATCATTTCAAAAAACATGGGCTATAACCCATCGTTTTTGTCATTTCGTCATTTTTTTCAAATCCTCAAAAATGATGAAAAACGGCGCGCTATAGTATGCCGTACGATATGGGCTATATCCCATGGTCCAAAATGATGAGAAACGAGGCTAACTTTTTTTTTCAAAATTTCAAAAAACATGGGCTATAACCCATCGTTTTTGTCATTTCGTCATTTTTTTCAAATCCTCAAAAATGATGAAAAACGGCGCCCTATAGTATGCCGTACGATATGGGCTATAGCCCATGGTCCAAAATGATGAGAAACGAGGATAACTTTTTTTTTCAAAATTTCAAAAAACATGGGCTATAACCCATCGTTTTTTTTATTTTTTCATTTTTGTCAAATCATCAAAAATGATGAAAAACGGCGCGCTATAGTATGCCGTACGATATAGGCTATAGCCCATGGTCCAAAATGATGAGAAACGAGGATAACTTTTTTTTTCAAAATTTCAAAAATTGCGGAAATTGCGGAATTTTGAATTTTGATGGTCCAAAATGATGAGAAACGAGGATAACTTTTCACTGCACTTGGAGCTGGCACGGTTTTCCCATCTACACGAAATCTCTTTGAGAATATTGTTGCTGGGTACATGTGGTTAAAATTAATAACATTTCCATTTAGATATGCAGAGGAACTTACAGGCTTATGGTGGAACAATATAACAATAATATATTACCGTGTGTTAATCCATCAAGAGAAGAGGTTAGTTTCCCTTTGCGTCTTGCCAGGTACAGGAACTTTTTTGTCAGGAGTTTTTGGCCCAGCCTCTCCATGCAAGACTGTAAGTTTTGTGCAATCTTTAAAAAAACTAAAATGGAGGAAAACAAAATCATACTGATAAAAGATTGTTATAACAATGCAATTGTTATAAAATATCGGTATATGCACTCATATGTTTGTAACTTACCATGCCTGGAGTGGATAGATGTGGGAACCCTTGGCCGATCTCCTGCACACTTGTATCCCCTTATTAACGTGGCCTTTTTTTTAAATATTTGAATACTTAATTAACATTTTGCAGATAGTACAGCAGTGCAATTGTACAAGAATGTTAAAAGGATAGCACAAAATGTCCTCAGGGCAATTGCAGACAGGTGATCTTTCATGGCAGTTTTGAGGGAAGGTTATTGATAGCCCTTTTTGTGCCTTTGAAGTAGTACAACAGGTACATGCGGGCACTGGTCCCCTGAGTATCTTATAGACCAGGCCCATTGCAAGTTGCTGTACTCTGTCCTCTACCCTGAGCCATTCCACCCTAACATAATGAGCAGAGGTTATGCTATAGGTGTGAGTGAGGTGTAGAAGTAGTCCAATTAGTTTATTTTGGGAGGTCTGTAGTAGTTTAGATTGTAATGACGATGTGCTACAGGGTAGTACATCAACGTAATTACAATCTAAACTACTACAGATTACTACACTACCATGAGGCGCATGCATAGGCTAATTACATTTGATGAGTGCTGCAGCTAGTATCCTCAGTGCATTCCTACTGACCTGTACATTTCCTGCATGTTTTGCTCCACCAGGCTGAGGGGCTGCAAATTGTTTCTCAACCATTCTTAAAGCAATATGGCTTTTTCATCCAATATGGTAGATTCTATAAAAGAAAATAATATTACCAATGACTAAATGATATGGCTCTAATGCTTCAACAATTAATTCAGTTCCAACAACAAGTAAGACCCGCAAACGCAGGAAGCGAACGGAGCTGTGTGTGTGTGTGTGTGTGTGTGTGTGTGTTCTGTGTGTGATAGAGCTGCGCCCTCTGGTGGCGGGCGGGTGGTGTAACAGCGGGACAGACAGACAGACAGACAGACATGATCTGCAGGGTCTCATAGTTAGTGCTCATTGCGTTCGCAATTACCTGGTATGCGTGTCCTATGATCACCACGTTCATTACTTTGTGGCGGTGTCTGCTGTGTGCTCTGTGACCTCAGCCTCTTTCTCAGCCCCTTTATGGTGTTCCGAAGCCTCTGTTAGAGGAATCCAGCGGCTGGGTATTTTCCCCATCCTGGGGTGTACCGGATTCCCTGTAAAGAAATGAAAATCAACAATGATGAAGAATCGCGCACTATAGCGTGCCGCTCAATGACCTTGACCAATATCAATGACCTTGAGCAGTATAAATGACCTTGACCGGTATAAATGAACGTGACCAGTATGCGGTCTGTGACCATGGACTATAGCCTTTCGCTTTTCTGCGATTTTCACCGTTTTTTAAAATCCTCCAAAATCTGCACCCCTGACTGTACACAATGCATCATGGTGTTTCAATATGGTACGTCAGGTAGGCAGGGCTCCTGTGACACAGTTAAAACAAGTTTAATTGTCACTCACTCATACATACAGGTACAAGCAGTGAAATGTTGGACTTACTCTGAGACACTAAACCCGTTATCCATAAGCTAATTCGCCTTTTTTACTATTTTGAAAAACATCTACAAGCTCACAACATGTCGATGCTATTTTAACTATTCAAACATAATTTTCTAAAGTAGTTTAGGGATAAGGGCTTTAGCATGGATGAAAATAGAGCCCAAGAGGTGGTATCTCTGTCTCTCTCTCTCTTGCAAATGACTTTCGTTTTCTTCCCTTGGATCCTCTCACTCCATCACTCACACTCGCTCCCTCGCTCTCCCTCTTGAGATCTCTCCCCTTGCAAATGCTCGGGGCATATGGGGGTCTCACACTAACTACGGCCCTTCACCTCCCTCATCCATTTCTATCAATCTCTTTCCCCGTTTTCCACGGCAGGGGGTATCTAGGTCTCCTCTCTCTCTCTCTCTCTCTCTCTCTTGTTCTCTCTATTTTAGATCTCTATCTCACCCCAGCCTCTCTTCCTCTACTCAACTGGTTCTAATTTATTAACACAAGTTTTTTTTATAATTTGGATTTTCTCTTCTGGGCCACAGAAAGCCCTTACAAATGTGGGTCTGTGGCCATGAAAATACTGTAGATATTAATTTGTGGCTGTGGGTCCTATAGACATGAAAAGGTTTGAGAACCACCATTAATCCAACCGCAATGACTTCCTCCCCTTCCCATCTTTTGTTTCTCTCGCCCCCTCGATCAGCTTCAGAAAGGATAAAATAGGGCTTTGCAATAACAATCAAAAATTGAAAAATTAACCAGTAAACTAAAGCTGTCAAATAATTGTAGTGGCGTTAAAAGTACAACATTTGCCTCTGAGATGCAGGGGAGTAGGCCTATAGAAATGAATTCTCACTCTCTTGACTCCTGCATATGGTCTTGGGTGGAAACCTCATAATGTTCAAAAACCAAAACCTTTCAGGATTAAAAAAAGAAAGAATTTGCAAAAGTAGCAGATCTACAAGCTGAAAACCTGTTGCTTTACGCAGTGTTACGACATTTTTTGATCTAGTTGGGCATTAAAAGGTTTCTGCCTGACAGCAACGTTATGCGCCAGGCATGTACAGGAGACTGGGTGCATGTGTTTGGTCCACGTAGGCCTACTATACTGTTACAGTATAGTCTCCTGTACATACCGGTAGTACAGGTATGTACAGGAGACCCTACCCAAAACCCAACCCTAAACTCACAGGAAGCCACAGGTTAGTTTTAAAGTCCTATCTGATTGCGTTAAACTCACTTTGCGTGCACGCACGCGTGCATGCATGTGTGGGCGCGTGCGTGTGCCGTGTGAGAGAGACAGAGTTAAGTGGATTTTTAAGTATGCATTTGTGTCTGTGTGTGTGTTTATTGTGTTAAGTGTTAGTCATTCGGCATTCTCCCTTTTCCAGAAGATGACACAGCGCGCCGTTTTTCATCATGTCTGTGTGTGTGTTTATTGTGTTAAGTGTTAGTCATTCGGCATCCTCCCTTTTCCAGAAGATGACACAGCGCGCCGTTTTTCATCATTTTTGAGGATTTGAAAAAAAATAAAAAATGAAAAAATAATTCCGCAATTTCCATTTCCGCAATTTCCGCATTTTCCGCAATTTCCAATTCCGCAATTTCCACAATTACCATTTCCTTAATTTCCGCAATTCCGCAATTACCATTTCTGCAATTTCGCAATTTCCGCAATTTCCATTTCCGCAATTTCCGCAATTACGATTTCCGCAATTTCTGCAATTTCAGCAATTTCCGCAATTTCCAATTCTGAAATTTCAGCAATTTCCACAATTCCGCAATTTCCATTTCCGCAATTTTCGCAATTCCCGCAATTTCTGCAATTTCCGCAATTTCCATTTCCGCAATTTTTTCGCAACACTCCGCAATACTCTTTCAAAAAAAAAAAAAAAACATGGGCTATAACCAATCGTTTTTTTCCGCAAAACTCCGCAATTGCCTTTTTGAAAATAAAACTATGACTAAAACCAATAAAACCGCTTTAAAAATGAAGTGGAAAAAATTTACAAAACTAAAATTAACCTTGGCACAGACAGACAGCCCCCAACCCAAGTTGAATGATGAAGACAAAAGCAACAAATAAATAAATACACAGGCAAACCGAACAAGTTTGGTTCTAATCTTTATATACATGATAATAGTAGTCACCAGTTAAAATACACATTTATATACTATCAAGAACACAGACGTTACAGGTACAGTTATCTTTTTTTTTTTTTTTTTTTTATACCATAGTGGTTGTTAACCTAACCGGCTAAAGGAACAGAATGTGGCATAACTTTATTTGTGAGTTAAACCCCTGCATGGTGACAGGAGGAGAACAATGGCTTGGTCTGGTGGCCTGTGCCCGTCGCGCAGGCACTGGCATACCTCTGTTCTGGTGGCCTGTGCCCGTCGCGCAGGCACTGGCATACCTCTGTTCTGGTGGCCTGTGCCCACCGCGCAGGCACTGGCATACCTCTGTTCTGGTGGCCAGTGCCCACCGCGCAGGCACTGGCATACCTCTGTTCTGGTGGCCAGTGCCCGTCGGGCAGGCACTGGCATACCTCTGGTCTGGTGGCCTGTGCCCGTCGGGCAGGCACTGGCATACCTCTGTTCTGGTGGCCAGTGCCCGTCGGGCAGGCACTGGCATACCTCTGGTCTGGTGGCCTGTGCCCGTCGGGCAGGCACTGGCATACCTCTGGTCTGGTGGCCTGTGCCCGTCGGGCAGGCACTGGCATACCTCTGTTCTGGTGGCCAGTGCCCGTCGGGCAGGCACTGGCATACCTCTGGTCTGGTGGCCTGTGCCCGTCGGGCAGGCACTGGCATACCTCTGTTCTGGTGGCCAGTGCCCACCGCGCAGGCACTGGCATACCTCTGTTCTGGTGGCCTGTGCCCGTCGGGCAGGCACTGGCATACCTCTGTTCTGGTGGCCAGTGCCCACCGCGCAGGCACTGGCATACCTCTGGTCTGGTGGCCTGTGCCCGTCACGCAGGCACTGGCATAACTCTGAACGGACACACGTCTCCAAACAGAAACTAGAAATAGAGTCTAATAGCCCATCTACAAGGTCACGACGCATCTGCAGGGTTGGGAATTCGGAAACACGGAGGAACCAGAATCCAACATTTTGGAACTTTTTCGGGAACTTTATTTTTCAATTTCTATCACACTGTCAGAGGCTGGTATGTGTGGACGTCATGTCTGCTATACAATACCGGTGTTCCACAAACCTTTTTCATTTCCGTGGACCACCATAACCCTGAGATTGTACAAATGGAACCAAATGGACCTGGCCCGTTAAGGGTCCATGTGTGTACACTCTCAGAGTTACAGACCTGCAAGGGTCCCCGGTCCCCCTCAGACAGTCCCTGGACCTCACTTTGAGAATCACTACAATGAAATATAGATTTAAAGAAAATACAGGAATCGTTTAAAAGGAACCGGAAAAAAAAGATCCCAACCCTAGACGCGTCGTATCGCGCCATGAAGAGACATTGCAGACCGGCTACTTTCCCTATTCATCGCATGACAAAGTATATAGGAGCTTTACGTGAACGTCAACGTCTTGGCCCGGAAATGTGTGGAGCACGGACATTCACGGGCAATCTTTTCAGATCTAGGCTAGATATAGGGCATAGGCATGGGGTCAAGGGGTGCAAAGGTGGGGGGAGGTGTTTCCGAACCAGGGGCTTCCGGTTCACTTTTTCAAATATCAGTGCAAAGTGTGACCGAGGCCTTTTTAGTTTCGTCAGTGCGCTGAGCCTCGCCCCTTGGTTTGTGAAGACAAACCCTTTTCGAAAGGGCCTTTCCCCCGTTTAACGGCATCAAAGACTTTAATTATTGCTTACAGAGGTGTGAGGGGGGAGGGGGGGGGGGGGGGGGGGGACACTTTTGTGTACATAGACACAGTGCAGAGTCGCGGAAGGGAAATGCCTCAGCGATGCTCGTTTTCATCACGAAAAGAACGGGGTGGTGGGGGGAGCTCACGGCGGCGTGGAGAAAACCTTGCCCTGAAAGCGGTGCGTGACTCGGAGCGAGAGGAGGAATTCTGGCTGGTTTTGGCCCACGCGTGTCTGGTATGGTATTTTACCCCGAGGAATGAATGAGGGTAACCTTTCTGCATTTTATTGCTTCTACGGGTGACTGGCAGTCTGGCAGATTATATGTACAACGCAACAGCCACATGGGAGTCAGACACAGCGTCTTGCAGTAGTTTAGCCAGTGACTGAGCCAGAACACTATATATCTACTCTTTTCCACTACGAAGGGGGTAAAACCCAGAACCTTTCAGAACCCGTTTAGTTCTGTGATGGCGTTTTCCATCGTGACCCCCCCCCCCCCCCCCCCGAAGGACGAGGTACATCATAATAAATAAATGAATAAAAATAAAACTGTATAATTAAAAAGCCAAAAATAAATAAATTAGGCTGTGAGAACTTTATCTGAAACTGCTTATCTGAGCAGTGCACTAATGACACAAATCCAAAAACTTTACGAGCGGTTCACTAAGTTCTTGCAGTTGAAAAGAACCATTTAAAGATAGACCGCACAGCTCAGAACGGATACAGATTACATACAGCAGTACAGATTAGGTACATGTTTTCATTACAGAACTGGGTACAAAAGCACGAGGCAATGGGGGGGGACACACAAATGTATCGCCTTTCCTGCTCTCAAAAATAGAGTCTGAAAAACCTGGCTGAAGTGATCGGATGTGAAGCAATGGCCGCAATTTTGTATGTTTGACTTTCGTTTGGGAATGGAAGTGAAGCCGATGAGTCCTCTATAAACAGTGGTCCAAACTAAATCCCCCACTGGAAAACGGGTCCACACTGTGGAGGAAAATGTATAGCCTGTTGTGCGACCGCGCCACTTCACTAAATATTTCGACTGAAATAGCTGCTTTCGTCGTATGAATGAACGAGCACAATTTATAGACTGTAGTCGAACGAGCACAATTCATAGACGGTAGTCGAAAGTTGGCTATTTTCGTCGTGCAATGAAGATATAGGGCTTTGGTCTCCATGATTGCTCGCTGAGGCCAACTGCTAGTGCCCGTCGTACGTTCAAGGGAATGAGATTCATCCTTTGAGTCACCGTCTCCGAAACCCCCGTGGTGTGACCTTCGGGGTAGAGGTCAGGGTGTGGCGTTTGTCAAAGTAGCGGTCGGGGGCCATTTGAATGTGAAGGGAAGTAGAGAAGAGAGGGGGTTATTTAAACACGTTTCCCATTCAAATAAGAGGACAAGGTGATGGCACAGTGTGGTCGCTTTGTCACGGATACGTCAGCTAGCCGTCAATAATTTGGCATCACGAGTCAAGCCTCCAAATGTTTCCTCTCTCTTCAAGGACACCCAGTTCGGTATGCATTAAGAATTAAGCCACAGAACCCCATAACACTGAGAGTGTACAACTGGAACCAAATGCACCTGTAAGGCTTACAGCATTTGGTTCCATTGGTTCAACCCCTGGAACCCCCTCAAAGACCCGCAGACCCTACTTTGAGAACCACTGATTTACATGGACTACGGATGGAAACTAGCATTTTATTGCTAAATCCGGTGTATTGACATCGTTGATATTCGCTGTCCCTCCCAAATAAACGTATAAATAAAATAAAATATAACAACGAGGTCATTCAGTGAGGCTGCGCTGCCTCCTAATGGTGGTAGTTGCATTAGCAGTACCAGACCTGACTTTGCTTCCAAAGAGCATGTGAAGCCACACCTGTTGTTTTAATATGAACAGGCGCACGCCATCTTGTGAGGTCGCCTCTTTCTCTGCACTGAATCTCCATATCCATATCGGTTATAACGCAAAACCGGAAATGGTCACGTTGTGACGCATTGTGAGCTTGTTGTAGATCGGCAATTCTTTGGCGAAGAGATTTAGCGAAATTGTCAAATGATGCTGCCCTACAACTACAAAGCCAAAGAGCAGTAACATTACACTTATGTACAGTAACACTTATTTGTCCCACCCAAAGATCAAATTAGCCTTCGTCATTTTGGGGGCGATAAATAACTTAAGAACAGAAAACAGTTACACTATTTGCGTAGTAAATTCTATTTGGCTTTGAGAGTTTTAAAGTGTCTCTAGAGCCATTGTCTGGGCCAGGAAAGAGGAGGCACATTTAGGATTACCTAAACAGACTTTGCTTGGAAGCGGTGAGGTGAAACGTTTTACAGATTTGAACCGACGGCGTGTGCAGCATCTCCCCCCCCCCCCCCCCCCCCCGACCCCCCAGTGACGAATACAGAATTATGGCTTTACTTTTGTTGGTAGATAAGCGTAAGCATTAAAAGGGGACACACAACACACACAGTTGGGACTGGGAGTATCGCCACATGGAAATCATATACATCTTCTCAGTGACATAACATGTCCCCAACAGTTTAGCAGTTTGTATACAGAGTGGAGTTGAAATGGTTATTTCCTGGTTGGGGAGGGGAGGATACAGTAGGCTGGAGTAACAGACATGGAAGGCACGTGTTCTGCAAGGAGGGGGGGGGGGGAGGGGGGGTTGTCTGAACTGTCCTGACCCGGTTACAAAAATGGCAACAGTTTCAATGGCTCTTTTCGACTGAATCTTTCCATGAACTCTGAAGACCTTCCGGAAAAGCCTGTGATGTTAATCTACAATGACGTTCCTCTTATTTTTTTTCCGTTTTCCATTTTCTTTATCAATAAATAGCTGACCTAGAAGATCAGAACAAATGGATGGAGAAAGAAAATGATCATTTCTGAAGGTTCTGGGGTAGAACCCAGAACGATCAGTACCACCTCCTCCTGACCAGGGACCCAAATGAGGTTCTGAAACCGAGCCGTAGTGCATGATGGGAACAGATCCAGAGCCTGTGCAAGACGTGTTCGGGGCACGGTTCCCTTTTCGGTACTCGCAGTCGAAAAGAGCCACTACTTTAAACGGGGCACTCACACACACACACAGAGAGTTATCTGCTTCTCCTTCCACTGTAAACGCAAACCCACGGCAGGGCATGTCCAAGAAGCAAGTCTATACACAATAAAGAGAACCATGTGAACCGACAAAGACTATAAATAGAATTTAATTTCTTAATAATATCCCCCCCTCCACCCCACCCCCTGCTCAACTCCATTATCCCCAGCTATGGTATGCCCCCCCCCCCCCCCCCCCCCCTCTACCCCTTCCCGTTTTGTAATACATATCGCTCTACATGATGCTGTGATTCAGGTAAGTGAGTGTCTAATAATCTTATAATCCTGTTTTAAGCGCTTTTATCTATGGACAGAGTGGGTGGGTTGATGATGGGCGCGTTCGTCTCTTCCCGAGAGAGAGAGAGACAGAGACAGAGAGAGAGAGAGAGAGAGAGAGCAGCGTGCGTCCGCTGCCCTGTCTGATTGTTCTAGCCCCCCACCCCACCCCTCCCCTCCCCGAGTTCCAGTCTGTGTGGGGCGGGGCGGTGGATGGGTTTCGGCAGATGTGGAGGAGGCAGAGGTTCAAACGCTCTACGGCATCACAGCACAGACTGCTGCTCTTTTGCCGATCGACAATGTGGGGGGGGGGGGGGGTGGGGGATGGGATGGGCAGCAAACGATGCCTCGATCAGCTGGCCGTCGGCTGCTTCCATCCGGGGATTCAGTCAGTCAGTTGGTCGGGTGGACAACAGCGGGAGCCTGGCCGCTTACATGTTACATGTGAAGAGGGGGGGGGCGGGGGGGGGGGCAGTGCGTGGGGATGAGAGTGGGTGGTTCGGGGGGGGGGCAGCTTGTGGAAGGGGTGGGGGGGGGGAGGTTGCGTCCTCTTCAGAGGCAGGTGTCGAGGTGGGCTGATTGGGCCTCCGCCACCCCGGGCCTGGTCTCGGCGCGGCGTTGGGAGCAGGGCACGGCGGGATGGGAGCTGGCCCGCGCCAGCGTGACGACGGGTTCCCTGCGGCCCGCTCTGCTGCCCAGCCTCCTCCGGCTCCAGTGGGGACGCCCGCACGCCATCCTCCGCTGGGATCTGCCCAGCAGGCCGGCCGGCAGCGCCCACAGCGGATCCGCCTCCTGCTGCAGCTGGGGTCCTCCCATGGGGACGCTGGGCTTGGGTCCTGGTCTCCTCCTCCGCGAGGGGCATTCTCCTGGGTACGGGTGGCAGACGCGGCCCGACCCCCACCCCCCGGGCGCCAGGCTGTCGTCTGAGGATGAGGAGAATGAGGGCGCCGGGGTCAGCGTGACCCTGCCCTCCTCCCCGCCCAGCAGGCTGAGGCTGGTCCTGTCGGTGAAGGATTCCGCGCGGTCCTCGTAGCCCATGTCGGCCGGCGCCGAGCACTGCTGCAGGAAGCCGCCGCGCCCCTTCCTCCCGCCGCCTCCCACGTCGGCCGCCGTGCCGCCTTTCTCTCCGCCGCGGCCCCTCGTCCCCCCCTCCTCCTCCTCCTCCTCCTCCTCCTCGGCCTCCGGCTCGGTGCAGGCCGCCTCCGTCTCCTCCATCAGCTCCACCTCCCCCCCCACCCCGCCGCCCCCCTCCTCCGCCTCCTCCTCGACCCCCCCGTGGCCGCCGCAGCCCCCCGCCACGGGGGGCTGCGGCGGGGGCGGGCAGCGCGGGTCTCGCAGGAACACCACGATGACAGAGATGTTGTCGCTGGAGCCGGCGTCCCGCGCCTCCGCCACCAGCTTGTGGGCCACCATGGCCGTGTCGCCGGCGTTCTCCTGCAGGTGGGCGCTGACCACGCCCACCGCCTCCTCGGGCGTCACCGTGTCCCAGAAGCCGTCGCACGCCAGGATCAGGTAGTCCTCGGAGCCGTCCAGCGGGAACACGGCGTGGTCCGCGTCGCCCGAGATGTAGGGCTTGTGCTCGTTGTCACCTGCAGGGAGGAGGAGGAGCCACACGTAACCAAAGGGCTTCTCATGTTGTCACCTCACAGTTTTACCAGGAAA
This sequence comes from Protomyctophum bolini, assembly GCF_963924005.1. Classification (NCBI taxonomy): domain Eukaryota; kingdom Metazoa; phylum Chordata; class Actinopteri; order Myctophiformes; family Myctophidae; genus Protomyctophum; species Protomyctophum bolini. The sequence continues at coordinate 33,574,203 of NC_137874.1, read as the reverse complement.
ACTGCAGGTGAAATTTAGTTTTTTGTCTCGAAACGTACCCATAAATATATATTTGGCTACAGGCAAAAGAAATAGTTCAAAATGTTTGATTGATTATATATAACATCCACCGCCATACAACACCGTAGCCTATAGTGTGTGAATGAATCAATAACATCCACCGTCATACAACAACACTAGCCTAGTGTGTGAATGAATAAATAACATCCACTGTCATACAACAACACTAGCCTAGTGTGTGAATGAATCAATAACATCCACTGTCATACAACAACACTAGCCTAGTGTGTGAATGAATCAATAACCTCCACCATCATACAACAACACTAGCCTAGTGTGTGAATGAATCAATAACATCCACTGTCATACAACAACACTAGCCTATAGTGTGAATGAATCAATAACATCCACTGTCATACAACAACACTAGCCTAGTGTGTGAATGAATCAATAACATCCACTGTCATACAACAACACTAGCCTATAGTGTGAATGAATCAATAACATCCACTGTCATACAACAACACTAGCCTAGTGTGTGAATGAATAAATAACATCCACTGTCATACAACAACACTAGCCTATAGTGTGAATGAATAAATAACATCCACCGTCATACAACAACACTAGCCTAGTGTGTGAATGAATCAATAACATCCACTGTCATACAACAACACTAGCCTAGTGTGTGAATGAATCAATAACCTCCACCATCATACAACAACACTAGCCTAGTGTGTGAATGAATCAATAACATCCACTGTCATACAACAACACTAGCCTATAGTGTGAATGAATCAATAACATCCACTGTCATACAACACTAGCCTAGCGTGTGAATGCAGTCGGTTGCTCAGCATTGCGGCTGTCTTTTCCAGTCCTTAATGAATTCTCCTTCACATCGTTCCTTGACCTCGTGACATTCCGCATCGAGGTCGAGGGACTGTTTCTAGGAAAAGATGTAGGGTGTACTTTTCTTGACGAATTTGGAAGCACCCCTGGGAATATGACAAGAGAGTGCTGACATTTTCGTTAGCGCCTGGCCTGCGTGGAAGCGAGAGAAGACAGTTTGCCGGGTAGTTCTTGGCCAAGTTTATCATGCACTAGAGGAGCCCATGGATGGTCTTTTAACATATGAGACTTTATTACTTGCACAAGCAGAGCACGCAAGTACTTCGATCGGGTATGTATGTATGTCGGTGTACTCTACCGGCCAATCAGGGACCAGCATACGTTTCAAGGTTGGTATAAGGTCAATGCCAGTTTGACACTGCACTGCACTGCAGTCGTCGCGTTCCAAGACACTGAACTAACTGATGTACCCATCGTTTTTGTCATTTCGTAAGTTTTTTCAAATCCTCAAAAATGATGAAAAACGGCGCGCTATAGTATGCCGTACGATATGGGCTATAGCCCATGGTCCAAAATGATGAGAAACGAGGCTAACTTTTTTTTCAAAATTTCAAAAAACATGGGCTATAACCCATCGTTTTTGTCATTTCGTCATTTTTTAAAAATCGTCAAAAATGATGAAAAACGGCGCGCTATAGTATGCCGTACGATATGGGCTATAGCCCATGGTCCAAAATGATGAGAAACGAGGCTAACTTTATTTTTCAAAATTTCAAAAAACATGGGCTATAACCCATCGTTTTTGTCATTTTGTCATTTTTTTCAAATCCTCAAAAATGATGAAAAACGGCGCGCTATAGTATGCCGTACGATATGGGCTATAGCCCATGGTCCAAAATGATGAGAAACGAGGCTAACTTTTTTTTTCAAAATTTCAAAAACATGGGCTATAACCCATCGTTTTTGTCATTTCGTCATTTTCTTAAAATCCTCAAAAATGATGAAAAACGGCGCGCTATAGTATGCCGTACGATATTGGCTATAGCCCATGGTCCAAAATGATGAGAAACGAGGCTAACTTTTTTTTTCAAAATTTCAAAAACATGGGCTATAACCCATCGTTTTTGTCATTTCGTCATTTTTTTCAAATCCTCAAAAATGATGAAAAACGGCGCGCTATAGTATGCCGTACGATATGGGCTATAGCCCATGGTCCAAAATGATGAGAAACGAGGCTAACTTTATTTTTCAAAATTTCAAAAAACATGGGCTATAACCCATCGTTTTTGTCATTTTGTCATTTTTTTCAAATCCTCAAAAATGATGAAAAACGGCGCGCTATAGTATGCCGTACGATATGGGCTATAGCCCATGGTCCAAAATGATGAGAAACGAGGCTAACTTTTTTTTCCAAAATTTCAAAAACATGGGCTATAACCCATCGTTTTTGTCATTTCGTCATTTTTTTCAAATCCTCAAAAATGATGAAAAACGGCGCGCTATAGTATGCTGTACGATATGGGCTATAGCCCATGGTCCAAAATTATGAGAAACGAGGCTAACTTTTTTTCTTCAAAATTTCAAAAAACATGGGCTATAACCCATCGTTTTTGTCATTTCGTCATTTTTTTCAAATCCTCAAAAATGATGAAAAACGGCGCGCTATAGTATGCCGTACGATATGGGCTATAGCCCATGGTCCAAAATGATGAGAAACGAGGCTAACTTTTTTTTCAAAATTTCAAAAACATGGGCTATAACCCATCGTTTTTGTCATTTCGTCATTTTTTTCAAATCCTCAAAAATGATGAAAAACGGCGCGCTATAGTATGCCGTACGATATGGGCTATAGCCCATGGTCCAAAATGATGAGAAACGAGGCTAACTTTATTTTTCAAAATTTCAAAAACATGGGCTATAACCCATCGTTTTTGTCATTTTGTCATTTTTTTCAAATCCTCAAAAATGATGAAAAACGGCGCGCTATAGTATGCCGTACGATATTGGCTATAGCCCATGGTCCAAAATGATGAGAAACGAGGCTAACTTTTTTTTTCAAAATTTCAAAAACATGGGCTATAACCCATCGTTTTTGTCATTTCGTCATTTTTTTCAAATCCTCAAAAATGATGAAAAACGGCGCGCTATAGTATGCCGTACGATATGGGCTATAGCCCATGGTCCAAAATGATGAGAAACGAGGCTAACTTTATTTTTCAAAATTTCAAAAAACATGGGCTATAACCCATCGTTTTTGTCATTTTGTCATTTTTTTCAAATCCTCAAAAATGATGAAAAACGGCGCGCTATAGTATGCCGTACGATATGGGCTATAGCCCATGGTCCAAAATGATGAGAAACGAGGCTAACTTTTTTTTCCAAAATTTCAAAAACATGGGCTATAACCCATCGTTTTTGTCATTTCGTCATTTTTTTCAAATCCTCAAAAATGATGAAAAACGGCGCGCTATAGTATGCTGTACGATATGGGCTATAGCCCATGGTCCAAAATTATGAGAAACGAGGCTAACTTTTTTTCTTCAAAATTTCAAAAAACATGGGCTATAACCCATCGTTTTTGTCATTTCGTCATTTTTTTCAAATCCTCAAAAATGATGAAAAACGGCGCGCTATAGTATGCCGTACGATATGGGCTATAGCCCATGGTCCAAAATGATGAGAAACGAGGCTAACTTTTTTTTCAAAATTTCAAAAAACATGGGCTATAACCCATCGTTTTTGTCATTTCGTCATTTTTTAAAAATCGTCAAAAATGATGAAAAACGGCGCGCTATAGTATGCCGTACGATATGGGCTATAGCCCATGGTCCAAAATGATGAGAAACGAGGCTAACTTTATTTTTCAAAATTTCAAAAAACATGGGCTATAACCCATCGTTTTTGTCATTTTGTCATTTTTTTCAAATCCTCAAAAATGATGAAAAACGGCGCGCTATAGTATGCCGTACGATATGGGCTATAGCCCATGGTCCAAAATGATGAGAAACGAGGCTAACTTTTTTTTTCAAAATTTCAAAAACATGGGCTATAACCCATCGTTTTTGTCATTTCGTCATTTTTTTCAAATCCTCAAAAATGATGAAAAACGGCGCGCTATAGTATGCCGTACGATATTGGCTATAGCCCATGGTCCAAAATGATGAGAAACGAGGCTAACTTTTTTTTTCAAAATTTCAAAAACATGGGCTATAACCCATCGTTTTTGTCATTTCGTCATTTTTTTCAAATCCTCAAAAATGATGAAAAACGGCGCGCTATAGTATGCCGTACGATATGGGCTATAGCCCATGGTCCAAAATGATGAGAAACGAGGCTAACTTTATTTTTCAAAATTTCAAAAAACATGGGCTATAACCCATCGTTTTTGTCATTTTGTCATTTTTTTCAAATCCTCAAAAATGATGAAAAACGGCGCGCTATAGTATGCCGTACGATATGGGCTATAGCCCATGGTCCAAAATGATGAGAAACGAGGCTAACTTTTTTTTTCAAAATTTCAAAAACATGGGCTATAACCCATCGTTTTTGTCATTTCGTCATTTTTTTCAAATACTCAAAAATGATGAAAAACGGCGCGCTATAGTATGCCGTACGATATGGGCTATAGCCCATGGTCCAAAATTATGAGAAACGAGGCTAACTTTTTTTCTTCAAAATTTCAAAAAACATGGGCTATAACCCATCGTTTTTGTCATTTCGTCATTTTTTTCAAATCCTCAAAAATGATGAAAAACGGCGCGCTATAGTATGCCGTACAATATGGGCTATAGCCCATGGTCCAAAATGATGAGAAACGAGGCTAACTTTTTTTTTTCAAAATTTCAAAAACATGGGCTATAACCCATCGTTTTTGTCATTTCGTCATTTTTTTCAAATCCTCAAAAATGATGAAAAACGGCGCGCTATAGTATGCCGTACGATATGGGCTATAGCCCATGGTCCAAAATGATGAGAAACGAGGCTAACTTTATTTTTCAAAATTTCAAAAAACATGGGCTATAACCCATCGTTTTTGTCATTTTGTCATTTTTTTCAAATCCTCAAAAATGATGAAAAACGGCGCGCTATAGTATGCCGTACGATATGGGCTATAGCCCATGGTCCAAAATGATGAGAAACGAGGCTAACTTTTTTTTTCAAAATTTCAAAAACATGGGCTATAACCCATCGTTTTTGTCATTTCGTCATTTTTTTCAAATCCTCAAAAATGATGAAAAACGGCGCGCTATAGTATGCCGTACGATATGGGCTATAGCCCATGGTCCAAAATTATGAGAAACGAGGCTAACTTTTTTTCTTCAAAATTTCAAAAAACATGGGCTATAACCCATCGTTTTTGTCATTTCGTCATTTTTTTCAAATCCTCAAAAATGATGAAAAACGGCGTATGCCGTACGATATGGGCTATAGCCCATGGTCCAAAATGATGAGAAACGAGGCTAACTTTTTTTTTCAAAATTTCAAAAAACATGGGCTATAACCCATCGTTTTTGTCATTTTGTCACTTTTTCAAATCCTCAAAAATGATGAAAAACGGCGCGCTATAGTATGCCGTACGATATGGGCTATAGCCCATGGTCCAAAATGATGAGAAACGAGGATAACTTTTTTTTTCAACATTTCAAAAAACATGGGCTATAACCCATCGTTTTTGTCATTTCGTCATTTTTTTCAAATCCTCAAAAATGATGAAAAACGGCGCGCTATAGTATGCCGTACGATATGGGCTATAGCCCATGGTCCAAAATGATGAGAAACGAGGCTAACTTTTTTTTTCCAAAATTTCAAAAAACATGGGCTATAAGTGATGGCAGGGGCTTTTCTACTTTTAGGATTGAAAGAAACATTAAAGATGGAGTGCCGTGATTTCTGTCATTTTTCCAGTGTCTGGTGAGTGTTGACAGTACTTTATTAGACACTTTGGTGTGGTTGTTATGTGCAATGATGTCATCCCTTTGTATTTAGGGTTTCTTCCTGGAGGCTGAAACCTTGACAGCCAAACGTGCCAATGAAAAAAAAAACTGAAATTTTTCATAAACCTTAGTTCAGGATTTAGAGGCGTTTTTAGAATCGGCCTTAGGCCTAAATGGGTTAAAGAGAGAGACAGGACAGTAAGAGCAGAGAGACTGTAGATGGATAGATGATCAATGTGTGAAGTTTACCTACAGACGTTACCTACAGACGGACTATGATGGATGTCGGATGTCTGAAGAATACCTTTTAGTGAAAACGTTAATCAATAAAGCTTTAGACCTGTAAGCCACAGTGCGGAGACATTTATTTATTTTTGCCTGTGATGTGCCAGCTGTGTTTGTCTTTTCTTTGATGTGATGTCATGTGTGATGTATGTTTACCTATGGATCTGGAGACAGACAGACTGCCGTTAACCCTCCACGTTCCAAACCAGATGACACAGCCTCCTAGCGCCTCTATCCTCTTCTTTTCATCCTGCAAACACAGGCACGAGCACACACACGCGCGCACACGCACACGCACACGCACACACACACACACACACACACACACACACACACACACACACACACACACGTTCAGGTTCACGTTTAGTTCAGTGGTTAGTGGTTAGTTCAAGTTAGTTAGGTTCACAGGCTGATAGGCTCCCGTGTTGAGTGGTCAGATGCTGATAGGCTCCCGTGTTAAGTGGTCAGATGCTGATAGGCTCCCGTGTTAAGTGGTCAGATGAATGTTTATTTTAATGTTCAATCATTCGATTGTTCGGCTTGAATTAAAAAGGATAGAGAGGAGCATAACGTGCATAATATGACAATGTTTTTCGATGACACATTTTTTCGCGGTTGGACCCCATAGTACTCCAACGGTAGAAACAGCCTACATGATAAATCCTCTGTGCACACGCGCGCAAAAACCATTATTGGTTTTTAGGGCGCTTAATAAAACATGAATTCGAAGTTGCGCTAAGCATAATAATAGTCCGTTCGGCGCTACACAGCCTGGAGCGAGACTGGCGCGGGTCGGCCGGCTCTTCTTCTCTGTTTATGTCGAGGATTTCACTGGCACTGGCCTCACGTTACCGCCTAATGGTGATATAAGGGATTGTTTTAATATATACGTACTTTAAAAGTTCCTACTTCCTACTCACATAATCGTCTCTTTCGAGTGGAAACCTGCATTATGTTCCAAAATAGCAAAAGCAGCAAATATACAAGCTACAAAACACGTCATTTGTGGATCTGCTACTTTGATGCTTTTGCTGTTGTGGGGCAACGCCGCAACAGTGACTCAGGAGGTAAAGACTACAGTAGATTGAGTCAGTGACGCTCATGACTGGAACCCAGGACTCCATGGTTAAGTTTGTATCTCAGTGATAACAGATAAGAGACGGTGATGACTAAAACACATCATGCAAATGACTGACAAAAACACACATACTGTATAACACACACATTTCCTTCCGCATATTATGAGAAACAAGGTGTGTGTGTGTGCGTCTGCGTCTGCGCTAGTGTTGTAGTACTCCAGTCTGGTCTCGAGTCCACATTTTCATTTATTCGGCCTCATGTTCACCTCGCCCATAATTTGAGCGGTATATTCACTCGGCCTCGGACTAAGGGACTTGGGACTCTCCCCCACCGAGTCCACTGGAGTCTCCAGTATTATGAGGAGCCCATTATTCACACCGACATTATATATATATTTTTGCATATATTTTTTATCCCACGATTTTGTAACCCATTTTTCACCCCTGTGTCAATCATCTAATGTGATCCTGGGCTCTACACACCCTCCGCCAACCTGGGGAGAGCAACAGACTTAACTCATGCTTCCTTCATGCTTGAGTGTCCAAGTTGCTCCTTTACACCTGACAGGGGGGAGTTTCCCTGGTTGGACGTAGCGCGTGGAAGGAACACGTTATTCCAACCAGTTCCTTTCCCCTCCATCAGGCGCCCCGGCTGGCCAGGGGGAGGCAGTTTAGAGACCAGGATTACTGCATGTTTTTGTGAGGGTATCTACCCTAGGGCAGTGGTTCCCAAAGTGGGGTCCGGGGACCCCCAGGGGTACCTGAGGGAGTTCCAGGGGGGACCCATCTATTTTGTTCATGTTCATAAAGTGCTAAAGTGTTTAAAGCAGTGGTTCCCAAACTTACATTTAGACGTCTACATTTAGACGTCTGTATACATTTAGACCAGTGGTTCCCAAAGTGGGGTCCGGGGACCCCCAGGGGTACCTGAGGGAGTTCCAGGGGGGACCCATCTATTTTGTTCATGTTCATAAAGTGCTAAAGTGTTTAAAGCAGTGGTTCCCAAACTTACATTTAGACGTCTACATTTAGACGTCTACATTTAGACGTCTGTATACATTTAGACCAGTGGTTCCCAAAGTGGGGTCCGGGGACCCCCAGGGGTACCTGAGGGAGTTCTAGGGGGGACCCATCTATTTTGTTCATGTTCATAAAGTGCTAAAGTGTTTAAAGCAGTGGTTCCCAAACTTACATTTAGACGTCTACATTTAGACGTCTGTATACATTTAGACCAGTGGTTCCCAAAGTGGGGTCCGGGGACCCCCAGGGGTACCTGAGGGAGTTCCAGGGGGGACCCATCTATTTTGTTCATGTTCATAAAGTGCAAGTGTTTAAAGCAGTGGTTCCCAAACTTACATTTAGACGTCTACATTTAGACGTCTACATTTAGACGTCTGTATACATTTAGACCTAGGGGACACGGGGAGAACATGCAAACTCCACACAGAAAGGCCCTTTCGCCAACCCCACCTTCGGGTATGGGCACTGATGACGTGGAGGAGGAAACACGCCGCCAGCACCCACAGCGCCCCGAGCGGGAATCGAACCCAGGACCTTCTAGCTGTGAGGCGACAGCACTACCAACTGTGCCACACCGACATTATAAGAGAGCGTCTGCGGGGCTTTATCATCATCCTTCGACTGTCGACCACGTCTTTCCGTCGGGTCCGGGCGGTCTCGTTTTAAGTAACGGAGCTCAGAACACAGAACTGGCCAGCCTGTAGTAAACCTAATTCTGAACTTTTCCAAAGTCTGTAAAATATAAGTGCAGTTTTTCTGTACCTCAAATAAGGAAAAAATAAATCTGGTTTCGTTCGCGACCCCTCCAACACTCGGTCTTGACTCGGACTCGCTTTAGATGGACTCGACTGTGTGTGCACGTCTCTGTGTGTGTGTGTGTGTGTGTGCGTACAGTGTGTGTGTGTGTGTGTGTGTGTGTGTGTGCGTGCGTGCGTGTGTGTGTGTGTGTGTGTGTGTGTGTGTGTGTGTGTGCGTACAGTGTGTGTGTGTGCGCGCGTGCGTGCGTACAGTACCTCTCGGTCTGGTTTGTGTGGTTTCATCAGCTCCACCGCCTGGCTCCTTCTGACCAGCATGACCTGAGAGTCCCCCAGCCAGGCCACATGCAGCATCCTGCCCCGCAGGAACGTCACCACCCCGGTGGTCCCGCACCGCAGTTTCTGACGCGCACACACGCACACGCGCACAGCCGCACACACACACACACACACACACACACACACACACACACACACACACACACACACACACACACACACACACACACACACACACACACACACACACACACACACACACACACACACACACACACAATAAATTAGCAACATAGGTTTTTCAGAACCTCTCATCTCCATATTATTCTAACTGTATGCATTTTTTCCATAAATGAATGCCCTATTTGATCACGCAAAAGCATCAACAGTAGCAGATCCACAAGCTGGAACGCCGGTTTTGAGCTTTGCAGATCTGCCACTTTTGAACCCTGAAAAGTAACTGTTTTAGACATATGAGGTTTGCACCTGCCTCCAGGTCTCAATGGGTTTTTAAAGTAACTGTTTTAGACATATGAGGTTTGCACCCGCCTCCAGGTCTCAATGGGTTTTTAAAAGCGAAAATAATTGTGATAATCTCAAATAATTTGCCACGCAGGCTGATCATGGCCTCCTGATGTTATCGACGGTGACAGGCCTCACCTCCCGATGGGCCTTCTTGATGAAGCGCTCGTCGGTGACCTTGAAGGCTCGGTAGAGGGCCTCGCTGGGGTCCTGGCGGAACGCCTCCGTGTGCGCCAGGTTGACGTGGAGGTGGTTGGCGGCGTAGATGGCGGCGTCCACGCCCCCGTGGCCGTCGAACACGGCGAAGAAGGCCTGCTCCTCCTGGTCCTGAACGGGGGAGGGGAACCGTATCATATCATATCAAAGTGTTTTCACTTTTGGCGTTTTCTCTTTCGGAAATGAACGCCCGACGTGATCACACTGCAACCCGTCAAAAGGTAGCAGATGTACAAGCTCGAAACGTGCCGTGCAGTGGCACGCTGTGAGCTTGTAGATCTGCTATACTTAGTTTGAATCCTTAAAAGTAACAGTTTTGGACATAATGAGGCTTTGGACCACCCGGCAGAGACGAGGGCTTCAGTGGTCGGCTAATCACTTAAATCTGCTATTATACCAGTTGGTTGTTAAACATTTTCATGTCAAGGAAACACAAATGTATTATGTATTTATGTATTTAATTATTAGTATTATGTATTTTCCCAGACACATACATTTGTCCGGCCAGACCTTACCGCAAAAAGCCACAAAACTATATATATATCTATCTACTGTATACATGACGTGTATGGCCACAAAACCCCACACCATATCAGATTTGATACAGAGATATTATTGCCTGTAGAGTAATGCGGCAATCTGTTTTAGATAATCATCTGTGTTACTTTTAACCCTCAGGGTGCACCAATGGGGACCAAACTGACCCCTAATGTGCACCCACACAGTCAAAGTAACACTGAGAATGTAACTGTGTACTAGTGCCACCCTCTCTCATCCGTCTCCTGTAATTAAGTGGGTATTAATGTCAATTAACTGGCTTAACAACCATCTGCACATTTACCAAAATGGGATTAACATTTGATCCAGAGGAATTATGAAGTTAATTATAAGTGGATCCATCAGCTTCGATGTGGATCTTGGTGATGTGTGTGGGGGGGGGGTCTCCGGGTTGGGGGTCCCTGAAGGACGCCTCCTGATTGGTTAACGAGCCTGCGCTGCCTTGCCATAATTGCGGCGACAGCTGTTGAAACACGCTGAAGTCACGCCGGTGAAAGTCACCAGAGGGTCTTATACAGGGAGTGTTTTGGATGAGTCGCGTGTGCGTGTGTTTGTGTGTGCATGCGTGTGCATGTGCGTGTGTTTGAACAAGCACTGAGCACTGTCATCAATCTTATATCAGCACAGGCCATCATACATACTTTGTCACTTCATGCATTCGGTGTGACTATATGATTACACTGGTGATAATGTACACCCTTGTGTAGTTGATATCTATACTGCAGTAAGGGCGTCTCTCACCTGCACAAGCCACAAAGAATAGATGTATAGAATGAATAGATGCTACTGTACATATACAGTATCGAAAATCGTAATTTGAATATTCAAATTTAGAATATTCGTTTACCATCAATAATGAATTACCAGTCACGTCACCACGCGTCAAGGCGTGGAGCGGGGTGCGTTTTCCTCGTACCTGGATGTTGAAGAGGCTGTTACTACGCGTCAAGGCGTGGAGCGGGGTGCGTTTTCCTCGTACCTGGATGTTGAAGAGGCTGTTGAAGTCGGGGATGACCACGTGCTTGTCCTCCATCTTGCGCCTCATGTTCTTGATGGCGTGGATGGAGGTCTCGTAGTACGGCAGCGGGCGCCGGCGGTACGGGAAGTCCTTCAGCCACAGCAGGCACGTCTCGAAGAGCCTGTTGAACGCCAGCCGCGCAAACGTCGCCGCCTCCAGCTCTGTAGCGCACGCACGCACGCACGCACGCGCACGCACGCACGCACGCACGCACGCACGCACGCACGCACGCACGCACGCACGCACGCACGCACGCACGCACGCACGCACGCACGCACGCACGCACGCACGCACGCACGCACGCACGCACGCACGCACGCACGCACGCACGCACGCACGCACGCACGCACGCACACACACACACACACACACACACACACACACACACACACACACACACACACACACACACACACACACACACACACACACACACACACACACATCTGGGTTAATATACTTGTGAGGACATCAACATTTTAGGATGGCGATTACATATCCACTATTTGACAAGGAACAAGAAGCCTGTCTGTCTGTCTGTCACACACGCACACACACATTTGTGTCACTATACTTCAAGACATCATCATTTTAGGATGGCGATTTCATGAATGCCATTTAAAACATATCCACTATTTGACGAGGGAAAAGAAGCCTGAAGTAGCCAATCTATTGTGTGCAGCTTGAAAAGCTGTTGACTCAAGGACCCGCAGGGGTCCTTAAGTTGGAGGGCGGGGGTTCCAGGGGGTCCCCAGCTAAATGAGTGTATGAAGTATGAAGCTATTGGACCCTTTACGTTTTCTCTTTTAACCTGTACAGCACGTTTTGGTTTGGTTGATCTGGTCATGTTAAATGGGCGATCAATACAAGTTGAGTTGAGTTGAGTTACAGGTCTGTAACTCAAGAGACCCCCTTTCCACAAACGGAGTACAAACGGAACCAAATGGACCCGTTTGGTTCCACCTGTACACTCTCTGAGTTAACACTGATTGCACAGGGTACAGTAGATTGGGCTCCCAGAGATAAGAATCATGGTATCAAACGGGGGTCCATGGCCTAAATAATGCATATCAAAAAAGCTTGAGCAGCGCTGTGCAATTAATAAACAGCCTGCATCACGGCTGCACTGCATGGGTGCTTGTATTGTATAACGACAGCAGGCGTGGGTTATTGTGTGGCACAGCCGTTGCGCGGATTAAATCCACACGAAGCGATAATATTATGGTTGTGGGCTTTGACCGGGCCATGACCTCTCATCTCTCTCACACTGCACTGCACTGCACTGCACTGTACACACACGCACGCACGCACGCGCACACACACACACACACACACACACACACACACACACACACACACACACACACACACACACACACACACACACACACACACACACACACACACACACACACACACACACACACACACACACACACACACACACACACACACACACACACACACACACACACACACACACACACACACACACACACACACAGCACCGTCAATCTGGGGCATCAGTGAGTCGTCACATGGTGATGTCAGTGCAAAGTGTAAGCCTCTCCATTGACATGCACTATTCACTTCCGTTGTAAAAAGTTCAGTATTAAAGGACGACTATAACCCCTGTTTTTAAGGTGGTACTGTTTTTTTGTGGATAGCTCAGAAACCCAGCCTACCAGTGATATCATCGACGGGGAATCCAAGCTAATTGAAATGGCAGGATTATCTATTTCTGGAAAGTTTAATGGTGCTATAATGGTCATTGATCTCTCATTAATGCAAATCTACATAATAATAATAATAATAATATGGAGGAAACAGGAATACAAATGTGAATGGTAGGCGTGTCTCTGAAGTCTCCACAGCCCTCTTATGAGACACAGAACAAGCAGAAACATCTGGTACCATTATCATTATCATTCCCATTAGTGAGGACCAATTATATGAAGACAGGTTGAAAATGGGTGAAGTAGTCCTTTAAGGCAGCGGTTTTCAACCCCTTCATATCAAGTCCATTATTTATTCTGCATTTGAGCCACGGAACCACCATTTGATGAGATTTACTGTAGTCTCTCAGACCCATTTGAGCCACGGAACCACCATTTGATGAGATTTACTGTAGTCTCTCAGACCTATTTGAGCCACGGAACCACCATTTGATGAGATTTACTGTAGTCTCTCAGACCCATTTGAGCCACGGAACCACCATTTGATGAGATTTACTGTAGTCTCTCAGACCCATTTGAGCCACGGAACCACCATTTGATGAGATTTACTGTAGTCTCTCAGACCCATTTGAGCCACGGAACCACCATTTGATGAGATTTACTGTAGTCTCTCAGACCCATTTGAGCCACGGAACCACCATTTGATGAGATTTACTGTAGTCTCTCAGACCCATTTGAGCCACGGAACCACCATTTGATGAGATTTACTGTAGTCTCTCAGACCCATTTGAGCCACGGAACCACCATTTGATGAGATTTACTGTAGTCTCTCAGACCCAAGACTAAATAATATTTGTGTTATCGTTCCATGCTGTATTGATGTTGGTACCATAGTAGAGATAACTTTTTTACATTGTCTAATTGTGTAGACTTCCCGTAAATTAAGTAACAAAGATGTTTTAACAATAATTTGTTAAGGTTAAAGATCCACAAGGATCAATTTGGTTTCATGTTACACTCTCAATCTATAAGGGTCCATTTGGTTATACTTTATTATACGAACTTGACCTGGATGTGATAATCGACCATTTTCGAGGCAGGGTCACGGCCACGTTCTAGCGATCATACGTATTAACATGTAGATGTGAGGTCTGGTAGATCTGCTTCTGTTTGTATGAGGAAGATACGAGGATTCTGCTCCACAGCAGCAATGTCTTTGAGTGGCCTCCATTAAGAGCTGTGACGAACCTCTCTCTCTCTCTCTCTCTCTGTACTCCATTTTTTTGGTACCTACCTCTACTCTACAGGGAGCTAAATTTATCCCTCCAACTTAGTGTGTGTGTGTGTGTGTGTGTGTGCGCGCACATGCTTCTTTATGTAATCTCAAGTCTGTCCTCGACACACAAACACAAGACAAGGAACCAGGGCGCGGCGAGCTTCAACCGTCTCTCTTAGCGCGCGCACACGCACACACACACACACACACACACACACACACACACACACACACACACACACACACACACACACACACACACACACACACACACACACACACACACACACACACACACACACACACACACACACACACACACACACACACACACACACACACACACACACACACACACCTCCATCCTGCCCATTTTTAAGTATAGAAAATGGCACACATTTAGTCTCAGAGGGACAAAAGTGACCCAAGCTACAATTACCTCCCATATGAGCACTGTACCTATTACTGTATAGCTGACGTGCTTGCTTTCCATTCATAATAACCCTAAATCTGCTCTTAACCCACTTTGGGGACGGGAACCCCTTTTGGTGTTAGCATTATGTTATGATTTAGCTATTGAAGAATAGCAGATCTACAAGCTCATAGCGCGCCACCAAGTGGCGCGCTACGAGCTTGTAGGTCTGCTATTTTTTTGGGGGAAAAATAACAAAACTGTCAGGATGTGGAAGACATTTTTAGAATCTGATCTCAGGTCAAAATGGGTTGATACATTTTGTACTTTGAGATCCCAAAACCACATCGATCACCAAATCGACATGTACGATCCCCCCAAAATGGACATGTGTTTGGGCTGCGGGACCCCCACTCTGAAATGACTCTGTTCCAGGGACCGCCCCAAGAGAACGCTTGTGTCAATGTATTTTTATGAAAACATTTCTAGATTTGTCGATTGTTTTGTTTTCTTGACGACACATCGCACAGCAATTAACAGCTTTCCCCACAACAACAGAAACAGACAAGAGCCCTGAGGAACTCCACTCGACTATGGGACTATAATGGGGTTTAACTGTGGTGGAGAACAAGTACATTTACTTACTTACTTAAGTACTGTACTTAAGTACAATTTTGAGGTATTTGTACTTTCCAACTTACAATACTTTTACTTCTACTACACTCTACTCCACTACATCTCGGATCCAAATTGTATCCTATATTGTACTTTCACTCCACTACCTTTATTTGAAAACTTTAGTTACTAGTTTTGATTTATTGATTAATTGATTGATTGATTGATAATTTCCAATCAATCAATCATTGATTGAAAATTGTTCTTGTATTTCTTGTAGAATGGGTACATTTCAAACAAGTCGATACAAAAACGGTTACTGTTGTGGACGACAACATGAAAAAGCACACAACTTGTTTACATCAGGGTCCACCATTTTCAATTAATTTCAAGTTACTTTGTAGATTTTGATTATTATTATTATAAAACATACATTACCGGTAACCACTTCTGCCCTGTATACATTTCAGCCATTTCAATTAGAGTACATTTTCCACCACTGGGGTTTACGTGGTTAGTTCACCCAAAAACTTTTACGATTTTCTATCAATTACACAGATTACAGAATTACACAGAAAGATGTCTTCAAAATGTCATCAAATTATTGTCTCAGGAATGAGACAAAAACTAAAATATGTCATGTTTTTGGGGTGAACTACTTCTTTAACTCCAATTCCAAAGGAGCGGGGGCCTGATATATAACGTTCTAAAGTGCCTTTGTAAAATAATTGCATCAAAGCTCAGTGTAAATATTATGCCTTTTCACCATCTATTACACCCACACACGCTCTAGAGCAGCGGTAATGTAATCACCACCCTCTGTCTGTCCGTCCGTCTGTCACACAGGACTCGGGGGTGGGGTCAGGATTGTACAGTGTAAGTGTGGCTGTAGCATCTCTCCGAGTGCATTTCCCGTTGTCACTGTACAACGGATCACATCATTAAATAGATAATAACTTTGCATTTTGTCGCTGGCTTTCAGTTATGTTGTATTGATACTTGGCAAGTAAGCCTTGCCGAGCCATTAGACCTATGCGGTATTTTAGCCGTGACGTACTGTAAGCGCCCCCTCCAGAGATACTTCGGGGCAGCGGGGCAGCGGTGGCGGAACGGTTTGCGGAGCGGTCTTGATATCGGAAGGTCGCTAGTTCGTATCCCCGGACCGGCACGTTAAAATGACCGCTGCTGAAGTGCCCTTGAGCAAGGCATTGAACCCCTACCATGAAATGTTCTATGAGCAGGGCCTGGCTGTATACAAGTTCTTGAGCTTAGTCCAGTTACCCTGGGTAAACATGGTAACTTTGCTTTGCTTTGCTTCGCTTCTACTTTTGTGTCGCTTTTGTGTCCCCATAGAGTTATACTGTGTACCTCCGTCGGACTAAATCTGAGACAAAAACAACCACGAAAGTCATTTTCCCACTTTCCTTGCAACAACAAAGCTATACCGGTCTCCCAAATCTGGCTGTATACTATCGCCATTTTATTTCATTGTGTCAACTAAATCCTCCATTAGAGATCGTATTAATGCAAACTAGATTCAACATACTCAACCCTGCACACATTCTAAATATGCCCCTGAAATATTGTACTGAGCAAATGGACTGTTACCACCTTCAATAATAATGATAATAATAGTCTTTATTGTCTCCACAACATATATTTTCTTTGTCATGGACACTTGTACAGAACATTAAGACCCATTTTAACCGTCAATGCTTCCTTTCTGAAAAATAACGTAATTGTAAAAAGATTCACGCGTTTAGATATTGTTATTTTGGTGCCACTTGGACCCGGACGTAACGTAGGACTACAAAATGACGTTGGACTTAAATACCGAATAGGGCAGGAGCCCATATATCTCCTGTTTCTGTAGCATGAGGCAGCTTGATGTACAAGTACAGTACACCCCCTGGATTGATGCTAGTATGTCGCAGGGACTTGCCCCCAATCCAACTCTTGATGCTGCAAGTGCCAAGCAGGGAGGCACTGGGTCCCATTTATTTTTCTTTTCTTTTCTTTTTGAGTCTTAGGTAAGACCTGGCCGGGGATCGAACCCCGACGCCCCAGTGTCAGGGCGGACACTCTAACCACAAGGCCACTGAGCTGGTTTTGGATTGATACACGGTACTTAAAATATAAAACATTGGATTACTTTCCCACCCTACATAAAAATAAAACACAGAGAGAGACTCACGGCGATGCAGCGGGACGCCTTCTTCGTCCTCTATCTCTGGCATCTTGGTGATATGGTGGATGGACAGATCGCTCTGCAGAAGGCTGTCTGCCGTGGCCCGGGACAGCGCTGCCGCCAGCGAGCAGGGACAGTTACTGGAGAGGACAAAAGACCAGACAGGGACAGTTACTGGAGAGGACAAGAGACCAGACAGGGACAGTTACTGGAGAGGACAAAAGACCAGACAGGGACAGTTACTGGAGAGGACAAGAGACCAGACAGGGACAGTTACTGGAGAGGACAAGAGACCAGACAGGGACAGTTACTGGAGAGGACAAGAGACCAGACAGGGACAGTTACTGGAGAGGACAAAAGACCAGACAGGGACAGTTACTGGAGAGGACAAGAGACCAGACAGGGACAGTTACTGGAGAGGACAAGAGACCAGACAGGGACAGTTACTGGAGAGGACAAGAGACCAGACAGGGACAGTTACTGGAGAGGACAAAAGACCAGACAGGGACAGTTACTGAAGAGGACAAAAGACCAGACAGGGACAGTTACTGGAGAGGACAAAAGACCAGACAGGGACAGTTACTGGAGAGGACAAGAGACCAGACAGGGACAGTTACTGGAGAGGACAAAAGACCAGACAGGGACAGTTATTGGAGAGGACAAAAGACCAGACAGGGACAGTTACTGGAGAGGACAAAAGACCAGACAGGGACAGTTACTGGAGAGGACAAGAGACCAGACAGGGACAGTTACTGGAGAGGACAAAAGACCAGACAGGGACAGTTACTGGAGAGGACAAAAGACCAGACAGGGACAGTTATTGGAGAGGAAAAGAGACCAGACAGGGACAGTTACTGGAGAGGACAAAAGACCAGACAGGGACAGTTACTGGAGAGGACAAGAGACCAGACAGGGACAGTTACTGGAGAGGACAAAAGACCAGACAGGGACAGTTACTGGAGAGGACAAAAGACCAGACAGGGACAGTTACTGGAGAGGACAAGAGACCAGACAGGGACAGTTACTGGAGAGGACAAGAGACCAGACAGGGACAGTTACTGGAGAGGACAAGAGACCAGACAGGGACAGTTACTGGAGAGGACAAGAGACCAGACAGGGACAGTTACTGGAGAGGACAAGAGACCAGACAGGGACAGTTTATTGCATCTGTCTGCATGAGGAAAGACATGCGTCTGATTTATGCTCTGTCATACATACACAGACTGGAAGAAACTAGACTAAAATGGAGCCGTGAGTCGTGACCTCACCCGTTGGTTATGGACAGACAGACAGACAGAGAGACTTGTAAGGAGCTTCCATCGAACACGGGACTGACTCTTCCTCTGGTGTTTTTCCCAGGTGGGTGTGGTTATATACAAGGTGGGTGTGCAGCCGGTTTAGCAGCCGGTTTAGCAGCCGGTATAGCAGCCGGTATAGCAGCCGGTATAGCAGCAGGCAGAGCAAGTTCAACAAAGAAGTTATTTCCAAACAACTGGAGCAGCAAAGGCTTAACGACATGGCGAGACAGGCAGACGCACATGAAGCACACGGAGGGAAGGTAATCCACACAGAAAAACTGTTCCAGAGTTGCAGGCAAAAATCCAAAAAGTCCAAAAAGACAAGGCAAGAAGGTCAAAACACATGCAAGAATGGTAAAGAAGGAGCAAAGAAATCTGGGACGGCACCCAGAAACCCATAGGAACAAAAGGCCAGGGAGCAACGCGCGGTGACGTGCTTTTACAAACTGCCAAGGAGTGAGTGGAATGAGTGCAGTCTATAATGCCCAGGGACTGAAGATGGAAATGACCTATTCTGTATAAGCTTGAATAGCGCTGGTGTTGGGCAGAATATCTACCTCATATCTCCATATTTGTGTATCATTTAGTTAATTAACGCCGTCAAAGTCAAAGTAAAAGTCGTACGATGTGTCACACACGTTACGGCAGTGACATTTGTTTTCCGGATTGGACCCATCTCTTGGGAGCTGTGATCCGCAGCCAAGGAGCGGTGAGCTGCAGCCGTGCCGCGCTCGGGAATCATTTGATTAGTAGATTTGACCCCCCAATCCAAACTCAAATTTGCATCCTGAAAAGTAACATTTTTGGAGCCGTCGGAGACCTTGGATCCCATTCCCAGATCAGATAGTTTTGTTATTTCTACATTTGATAGAATTTGAAGTTCCTAATTACAAACATCACAAAACAAAGCCTTATCCCCTCTCGTCTTCATATATTATATTTAAGTGTATTAGAACTAATTAATTTAGTTTTGTGTGAAAACAAATATGAAAATAAGTTATAAGGTTTGGACATGTTCTGACTCAGTAAAGTTGTGTTGTATGTACAGTGACAATTAAAGATCTTATCTACATCGTGTGGTGACCTTGTGCATTGGCCATTTTCACAATTATTGTTTTTAATTAATGTTTTGCCTACATGCCCAAAGTAAGGATGGATTGCAAATCAATCAATTGTTTTATGAAACAACCAATGTTTTCATAATCGATGAAGTTCAAGTTAACTGTTGCGCCTCTCTCTAGTAACAACAATATTATATATAATATAATTATATGGTATATTATATTTCACCATTGTACTACGGATGTTAAGGTAAACCTCTTTAGAGCTTATTGCACCCCTCTCTACACAGCTCCACTGTGGGTGAAGTATAAGAAGGAGAGCTTACGCAAACTGCAAGTAGCCTATAATGACTGTCTTCGAATCCTGTTTAAAAAACCCAGGAGCACCAGAGCCAGTGGGCTTTTCTGTTCATTGGGTCTCACTACATTCATGGCTCTGTTGAGGAACCTGACATTAAAATTCATGAGCAGGCTGGATCGCTCACTGAATGGACTCATTGGACAGATGACAGACCCAGGCCGTAGTTCTGTAAGGTACACTTCTACCATCAGAGGACACTGGCATGAGTGTATTCTCGTATATGTGATGTACTGTCTTACCTTGTGGGCCACGAGCCTGTAATAAAGTTTATATATATATAATATACCATAACATTTTGACTCTGACCATCAAAATCCAATCAGTTTATCCTCCGGTCCAAGTTGTCCAATTTAACAATACAAACTTTTTAGCCAGTGTGTCTGAGCTCAGAACAACAGGAGACCACACAGCCAGCAGGCTGCCTAGTGCCTCCCCATTACACACACTGACTGCACAGATTAATCCCACCAGAGCACAAGTCATTTCCTCAACCAAACAGCTTAAATAACACTCCAACGCCATGGCATGAGCCAGGGCCTCTTTTTTTAAATTCCCTCGCCCCAACTTGCGATTGTATATGTCCAATGCGCCGCGAGTAGATTGTAGATTCTGCTATTTTCAATTTCCAAAGTATAGAAGTCTGAAGTGGTTAGTATGTTTTGTAATAATAATCTAAATCTACCAAGTAACTAGTAACTAATGTTTTCAAATAATTGTAGTGGAGTAAAAAGTACAATTTGCCTCTGAGGTGTAGTGGAGTAGTAAATAAAAGTATAGAAAATTGGGAATACTCCAGGAAAGTAAAATGAATAAATACAAAAATACCTCAAAATGATTGGACTTAAGTACAGTAGGCTACTTGAGAACATGTACTTAGTTACTCTATACCACTGGATACAACACATACCATAAAAGTGAACGACTGATCATTTCATGTCAATGTATACAAATCTTATGTATTAGTAGTAATAGTAGTAGTAGAGGTACAAGAGTATTGGCATCCTAATACAACAATATCAGAGTGAAAGTACAAAATAAAAACAACACAACACGTCGCAATGTGATGCATTGTGACTGTGAGCTTGTAGATCAGCAGTTTTTGAATAGCCAAAGTATAAAATAGGGACTAAGATTGATATGTTTTGCAATAATAATCTAAAAGTAACTAAACAATTTCAATTGAGTAAAAAGTACAATATTTGCGTCTGAGATGTAGTGAAGTACAAATATATAATGAAAACACTTAGATAAGTAAAGACACTTCGACACAGGAGGAGCAAGGATTCGAACCGCCGACCCACGGATGATTGGACAGCCTGCTCTACCTCCTGAGCCACAGCCACCCACATCCCTGTGGACATACAGTGCCCTTCCATCTCTGCAATGGCCCGGGCAGCACCCCCCTATTACATACGGCACAGGCATGCATGTATGGTGGGGTGTGAGTTCAAAAACGCACCACAGATAAACAATCCAGTCCAGGCGCGCTCCTTGTTCGTTCGTGTGTGAGATTGTTAATCCTAATCCCACAAGTGATTAAAAAAGTACAGCTTGGGAGAAAATACCAGTGATGGAAGCCTTTTAGTTAGGTATTCAAAGTTATGTATTCAAAGTTTTCTTGAGTGAAGGTACAAAAGTATTTGGTATCAAAATGTAGTTTAAGTACCAAAAGTAAAAGTAGGCTACTCGTTATGTCCCATGTCACAAGTTTTGAAATGTATTAGATGTATACAAATCCTTTGAAAATATCTACAAGCTCACAGCGCGTTGCTTTGTGAGCTTGTAGATCTGATATTTTCAAATTGCTAAAGTAGGACAGACCCTGAAGTGGTTTTAACTAAAGTTTCCAAATAATTATTGTGGAGGAAAAGTACAATATTTGCCTTTGAGAGTTAATAAATTATTGAAAACTCCCCTGGACCCAAACTAGTGAAAATAGCCAATCTTACAAGCTCACTTGAAAAATCGTGAAAATGTAGCGCAAATTTCGAATATATATTCTTTCAGAGCGAACATTTTTAACTCATACTGTATCTTTGCTTCTGGTGGGTCCCTGGAACAACATCTTTTGAGATGGGGGTCGGAGGCATGAAAATCTTTGAGAACGACTGATATAGACACACATTCAGAAAACTGTCAGGATTTAGAAGACATTTGTAGAATCGTCCTCAAGGTCTAAATGGGCTAGCCTAGGGGGACTGTTGAAGACCCCTGGAGGTTCCGTCTTCTTCAAGAGAGGAAGAGGACAGGCAGGGAGGTAGGGAGGGAGGAAGAGAGAGGACAGGCAGGGAGGTAGGGAGGGGGTAGGAAGAGATGGAGGGAGAGAGAGAGAGAGAGAGAGAGAGAGAGGACAGAGGCATGGAGAAATGGAGCACATCTCAAGGTCGCTCCAATGACAGGCTGCTCTATAAATGTGAGTCACCACCTCGGTAACCAGGCCACCACAAAGACGGAGGTAACCATGGTAACAAAACTTCATGCCTCCTCTTAGGCACGACTCAAATCAACTTATATACAGTGTACATGGCCGCTGTCGTCGGGCAGAAACCTCTCATCTCTACATGTCAGAACTCATATCAGAGTAAAGTCAGGAGACCCAGGAGGACTGAATACCATTACTCTACTTCAGTGGTTCTCAAACTTTTTCACATCAAGAACCCTCAAATTGACACTAATTAGCCCACGGACCCCCATTTGAAGAGATATGCCAGGGACCCCCCCATAAGAGAAGATGTTTACGGCTCTAGCAGTGATTCCATGGACCCCCAGTTTGACATGCATTAGGCTATACAGACCCCCATTTAATGGCATTTCTATCTCTGGGACCCCCAATTTATATTGTAAAGTCAATGTTAGTGCAATGCGTCGTGAGCTTTTCAGCCAAGATATCTTTTTGTGTGGATTGAAAACAGGAGGGCGCCTAGTACGGTACTGTGTGGGACTCCATCAACAAGTTACATGTTCTGAATGTGGAGTTTTCATTGTTGCGGCGTTCATTTCATCAACTAAAACTACCAACCTTTTTTCACAGACAGAAAACTACATCTAAACTACATTAATCTAAGCGTTGATCGTTCTCTGCTACAGTACAACTATCGCCAGCGATCATTTCACTGTAGCAGCGCTTAGCTCTTCACTATGTCAGCTTGTAATGCAATGCCGAGTCATGCATTCTAATGCCATCTAATCACAGAATCTCTTTGTCTGTGTGTACACGCAATACGTCCCTCTGGCATAACTTGGGACAGTGGTCGGTCTCAAACTTGACATGTGTCATATATATAACCCTGAGGCGTGCTAGGCCGAATGACGGACCAACCGTTTCCGAGAAGCAACAAAAAATATATTTTGATAGCTGTTTCTGTCGGCCTGCGGGGTCTGAGAGAGAGGCAGAACATCTGTGTGTTTGGGGGATTGTATGCGGCCAATCGGTCGCATACAATCCCCCAAACACACAGAGATGTTCTGCCTGATGGCCACAACGCCACGGATTCACCTGTTTGGCGGAGCATCACGCCACGACGAGAGAGACAGTGCAGGAGAGACAGACAGTAGGAAAGTTGATGGGAGGTTGTGTAGTGTTTATATTTTTAATGCTATGTTGATGCATTGAATACATGCAAATGGAAACAAGTCCCCAGGAGCTTTTGGTCAGATGACGACCTTAACATGTTTGACATGTTTGCCACCTAGTCGACTCTAATAGAAGAGTTGCGACATTGAGGGGGCAGAAAACAACTTCCGGTTGTCCCCATTCAATAGAAGTCTATGTAGAAGATCCGCCATTGGACTGGCCCCATGAAGTGAACGGAGTTTGTGTTACTCTGGCTCTGCTCGAGATAGTGGAGTAGTGGAGTAGAAGTAAAAGTAAGTATAGTAATTGGAATTACTCAAGCACAGTACAAATACCTCAAAACTGTACTTAAGTACAGTACTTAACCCATTCTGAACGGGAACCCATTTCGGTGTCAGCATCATGTCATGCTTTAGCTATTGAAAAATAGCAGATCTACAAGCTCATAGCGCGCCACCGAGTGGCGCGCTACGAGCTTGTAGGTCTGCTATTTTTGAAAAATCGAAGAACGACTGACATTTTTAGAATCTGATCTCAGGTCAGAATGGGTTAATCAGACCAGTGTGTTGTCCAGTGGAAAACTCGTATGAATCTGATCTCAGGTCAGAATGGGTTAAGTGAATGTACTTAGTTACTTTCCACCAGTGATCCTTGTGGGCATGTGACAAAAGGCCCACGGTTCACAATGTCGTGGGTTGTTGGAGTGGCACGTACAGTACAGTACGTACGGGCAGCCAGGTGTAAAGGCACACTTAACCCATTCTGACCTGAGATCAGATTCATACGAGGTTTCCACTGGACACACACTGGTCTGATTAACCCATTCTGACCTGAGATCAGATTCTAAAAAATGTCAGTCATTCTTCGATTTTTCAAAAATAGCAGACCTACAAGCTCGTAGCGCGCCACTCGGTGGCGCGCTATGAGCTTGTAGATCTGCTATTTTTCAATAGCTAAAGCATAACATGATGCTATAACACCAAAATGGGTTCCCGTTCAGAATGGGTTAATGATGCATGCATGACAGAGACGCGTGTGAACTAGTTAATATTCACAACAACAACATGGTTGAATCAGCTCTGTGCTTCACCTCCGATATCGTGATACTGCTGCTGCTGCTGCTGCTGCACGCAACACCCTTTAACACCGCACGGCAAAGCACGTCCCCTAAACACACACACACGCATGCACGCACAGTACACACGCACGCACACACGCACACACGCACGCACGCCATTGTAGGTGGGCAGGGTGTCGGTTGCTCCCTTTAACAATGACTCACTCTTAGGGAGAGAGATGGAGAGAAACAGAGAGAGAGAGACAGAGAGTGAGAGAATGGGAGAGAGAGAGAGAGAGAGAGAGAGAAAGACAGAGAGTGAGAGAATGGGGGGAGAGAGAGAGAGAGAGAGCGAGAGAGAGAGAGAGCGAGCAAGACATAGAGTGAGAGAATGGGGGGGAGAGAGAGAGAGAGAGACAGAGACAGAGAGCGAGAGAATGCGGGGGAGAGAGAGAGAGAGAGAGAAAGACAGAGAGTGAGAGAATGGGGGGAGAGAGAGAGAGAGAGAGAGAGCGAGAGAGAGAGAGAGCGAGCAAGACATAGAGTGAGAGAATGGGGGGGAGAGAGATGGAGAGAAACAGAGAGAGAGAGACAGAGAGCGAGAGAATGCGGGGGAGAGAGAGAGAGAGAGAGAAAGACAGAGAGTGAGAGAATGGGGGGGAGAGAGAGAGATAGAGAGACAGAGCGAGATAATGGGGGAGAGAGAGAGAGAGAGCTCAAGGGGGAACGAAACCTGCAGGAGGTTAACGGCTCTGTTGTCGGCATGCCAAAAGTGACAAGTTTTCAAACCTAAAAAAGAAAAAAGTTTTTTCTGTCGTGCCGCATCACATAATATACCCACGTAGCCTTTATGAAAGATGGATGATGCAGTAGAAAGAAACAGAGAGATGATGGAGAGAAAAGCACCCCCACCACCCCCCTCCCTCAGCTGAGAGACACACCTCCACTGTATCCATTCACAGAAACCTCTCTCTCTCTCTCTCTCTCTCTCTCTCTCTCTCTCTCATCACGCTCGCCGGTGGTTCGCACATTCCATCACTGTGCGGTGCGTCCTCTGAGCGGGGGGGGGGGGGGGGGGGGGGGTGCCGAGTTAGGCAGCACTCATTGGCTAGTGTGAGACGTAGGAAAAGCCCATATTAGGCAGCGAATGGAGGAAGGGGCTCCCTCCCTTCAGTTCCCAAGCCAGCAGCACATCACCAGTGAGGTCATAGTATAGCGTCGTGAGAAAAATGATGAAAGGCCTGGGGGGGGGGGGGGGGGGGATTAATTTGATTTATTCAATTGTTTTTTTTTGTTTGGGAGGTGGGGGTTCGTTTTATGTTCGTTGTCGGAAGTGTTTTGTAACATTTCGTCTTGAGGATTCAAATTTAAAAATAGCAATGCTTTTTGTGTGACGCTGTAGTATGATCGAGTAGGGCGTTCATTTATGGGGAAGTTTCTGCCCGACAACAACGATTACAGTATGTAAATACAAGTATTATCATGGATATAGCTATAATAGGACATGTTTCCCTGCCCTTTGAGGACATCCCTGCATTTGGCTTGTCTGTGGCTTGTAGATCGGCTTTTGTCGGTACAACGAAGTATAAATACAGCTAGGGCTTTATACAGAGGAGAGATAGCAGACAGAGAGAGAGAGAGAGAGAGAGAGAGAGACAGAGAGAGAGAGAGAGAGAGAGAGAGAGAGAGAGAGAGAGAGATGATGGCTTTACTGCAGCTTACTGCAGCTGCTGGGGTGGGTGGGGGTGGGGGGGGTAGGGTGGGATGGGGGGGAAGTCGGTCGGTCGGGGAGCCTGCTGGATTTGACGTCACGCGTTGAAGAGAAGGGAGGCTCAGCGTGGAGCAGAGAGCTGGGCCAGGAACAGGAATATGTTGCCAGATTTTGACATGAGAAACAAGCGACCATGTACACACACAGTATGCATGGGAAGAGACCGTTTTTTCCCCACAACTTGAGCCCCATCAGATATTTGAAAAGAAGCTACATTTGAAAAAATACATACTTCTGTTTGTTTGTTTGCAACATTTTTAACAACAACACCAATGTAATATGGGTACTGTATGCCTGGCACAAAATATCTTCAGATGGGGATATAATAAGCAGACACGGCAACAGTGGCCAGGAACATGGGAGAGAGAGAGAGAGAGAGAGAGAGAGAGAGAGAGAGAGAGAGAGAGAGAGAGAGAGAGAGAGACACCACGGAGAAACGGAGATAAAGGGATAGAAGGATGGAGTGGACGTGAGGATAGGGACTGAGGGCTTTGGCCTTGCTTTTCTCAGTGGCAAACGCAATTGATTAGTTTAGTTTAATTACCAATTAGTTTAACTGTAATTACTTCATCTGTTATACCAGCGAGATATTGATCCTAGTCCGTGGTGTGTGCGTGCACGCACGTGCGTGCGCGCTCGCGTGAGTGCGTGAGTGAGCATGAGGACACAAGCTATGAACAAATTGCTATCGTTACTGTGAATAATCAAATTAAGATGATGGGCGTTAATGCAATTCGCCCTTATTACCGAGGATTGATTAACCTGCCTGCAGCCATGGCAGGTATTGCAACCACTCCTGTCTCTCTGCCTGTGCGTGTGTGTTTGTGTGCGTGCGTGTATGTGTGTGTGCGTGCTTGCCTGCGTGTGTGTGTGTGTGTGCGTGTGTGTGCGCATGTGTGTAGATTGAGGAAAGACGTGTGCAGTGGCGTGCACAGACATTGTGCGGGGCAGCTAGGCACTCAAGTGAAAAAAACGCCCTTACTTTAAGTTACTTTACATAAAGAAACTACTTTTTGCTGTAACTTGTAACGTAACTCAAATATTTAACTCTAAAAGCGTTTAACTCTAAAGCGTAAAATTATTGTTAAATCTGCATTACTTAATTTACAAGAAGTCTAAACAACTATCGCTCCTAATGGTACCACTATACCAACATCAATACAGCATGGGATTGTGGACCAAATCTTATCCAACGATAACCAATATATTCTTTAGTTTTGGGTGTGCAGAGGCTGGTGGTCCGTGGCTCAAATGCAGAATAAATAATGGGCCTTGATGTGAAAAGGGATGAAAGCCACTGGTCCAGATCAGAAACACAAGGTGCAGCGTGACATAAGTAACGGGGTGTCTGGTCAGGTGGCTTGGCTGGTTAGTGCACGGACCACATGCTCCTTGGTGGAAAAAGTACTCAATTGTTTTACTTAACCCATTCTGACCTGAGATCAGATTCATACGAGGTTTCCACTGGACACACACTGGTCTGATGAACCCATTCTGACCGGAGATCAGATTCTAAAAATGTCAGTCGTTCTTCGATTTTTCAAAAATAGCAGACCTACAAGCTCATAGCGCGCCACCGAGTGGCGCGCTATGAGCTTGTAGATCTGCTGTTTTTCAATAGCTAAAGCATAACATGATGCTGACACCAAAATGGGTTCCCGGTCAGAATGGGTTAAGTAAAAGTATCAATACTGCAACATAGAATTACTCCGTTACAAGTAAAAGTCCAGAATTAAAAATGTACTTGAGTAAAAGTACAAAAGTAACTGCCTCAAACCACTGTGGTCTACGTACAGAAACAGCTCCAGTTGCTCCTCGGGGAGAGCGAAGGGTTTTACTTTTCACTGTCAGACTCAGACGGGACATTTTAACAGCAGTACAGCACTTATCCATTCAAAGAAAAGCAAGAAGAAACAAGAAGAAGAAGGATAAAAAAAAAAGAAACATCAAGCGAGCAACCAGAAAACCACCGGCACCAATCAGACCGAAGTCTCACACCTGTACAAAGTTGTAGTAAGAAAGTTCAGCACACTCCATTATCAAAGACCCTTCACAGTTCACACCCACTTCAGCACTCTTTTCAGTTACTCCACTGGGGTGCTGCTTTCGGAGTACACTCTCTGTTGGTCTGGACAAGATGAAGATGAATGAATCACAAAAACTATTTAATTCCCACTGCAGCATCCATTTTAATAAATATAAATAAGTGGCAGAATGCTGCATGCAGCTTGACGTGCCACATGTATCCCATAGTCAATTTTCAGTTTTTGAGCGGTGCCCTTTAAGTCAGGGGGTTCTCAACGTTTTGGCCTGGGGACCTCTCTCAAGCAAAATGACACTCAGTCATTAGTACATTCCTGAGTTCATGATATATTTAACTCAGCAAAGACACAGCAATTTGACTTGTATACTTACAAATCAATAGAAGTTATACTTCAAGGCACTTTTCAAGTAGAGAAGGTGTCTTTAATTTATCTACGGGGATCCAACAGGCACTCATCATGAGTAAGCACTGTGTGACAGCCAGCCAGGGGCTAGAGGGCGTCTTCTGCAGTAAAACGGTTTTATGGCTCTATACTTCTTGACATTTACAGAGAGAGCCATAACAAACATTTGGATGTGCATTCTGCTGACCCTGAAGCGTCTCTCTCCAGGTGACTTTAGACAGGACTCATAGGGCAAGTACGTAGTTATTTGGTCCATATTTGCTTTAACAACTAATGCAATGCTGCAACTTAACCCATTAAGACCTGGCCGATTCCACAAATGCCTCCTAAAGAACCCACACTTTGATATAAATGTGTTGTCCTAATGTTTACTTGTGATAGTATATTGTATCTGTTGGGTGGAAACCTCATAATGTCCAAAACGGTTACTTTTCAGGATTCAATTAAGAATATAGCGAAGGGAGCAGATCGACAAGCTCAAAGCGCGCCACGCTTCGATCTTGCATATCTGCTATACTTTAGATGCTTTTGTGTGACACCATATTATGATCAAGTAGGGTGATAATTCACGTAAAAAAACACAAAAAGTTAGAAAAGAGATTTCTGCCCGACAGCAACGATATGTTGTCTCAGACACTGCTCCATAATCTCCTTAGTAACCAACTAGCTTGAGGTAACAGTAAGTCATCCATGGCGTGATGCATTCTATTCATGTTCATCCAACCATTCAATGACTGCTCATACGCACACCCTGCGGATGGGAGCAGCCCGTTCCATTTTTATCACAGAAGATGTCGACCCCCGTAGGGATGAAACTGTGGATTCTACATTCATTCTAAGTTGCTTGATGCTCTCTAAGGCAGGGGTTCCCAAAATGTCCACTCCAGACCCAGAAGATTACAATTTTTGTCTCCCCGGGACCCAACTAAAATAATAATAACAACAAAGACAATTGCCGATCTACACAATCTGCTATTTACACTATTTCTTAAAGGTTTTTCTTTTAGTATAATTTTTTTAATCAATTGTCTTTTTATAATGTTTTATGAAATAATAAACTTGCCTTGACTTTACATGCATCCGTTTTATTTTATTTTACTAAATCTTTAGAAATTTGAAACGTACAGTACTCATGATGTACTCATGATCCTTAAAAATAGGTCCGTGATCCAAAAATGGGTCCCAACCCAGTGTTTGGGAAACACTGCTCTAAGCGGTTCGGGATACCTATGAGTAAAAGTATGTAATTAACGGATTCAATGTTCAAAATATATTCACACAGTATGGCTCTAAATCAGCACTGAAAGTTTCTGAAACACTTGCGATTGTAGCCTCCATTAAGGTCAGAAAGACATATTTTCTATATAAAAACAAATCATCGACGAGTTTCTGCCACTACAAGTCAATAGACCCTTTGCCTTTGAACTTCTTGGCTGAGGGCTCACTAGCGTGGTGTTCAAACTTGCTCCCATAAATGTGGGACACAAAGCCGTTGACTTCGACTGCGAACACGCCGTTTCTCTTGGGGATAACCTTCAGTTTGTCCTCTTGGGTGAACACGTGCTTAAATTCCTGGACCAGAATCCCTGTTGTGCCCACATACGATGGGCATTTGGACCGCACAGCGGTGAGAATTGCACTGTGCAAGTCTGCCTTCAAAAGCTTCTGCTGAACTGACCACAGATCGGTGCCAATTTCCTTGAGTGCAGTAGGCCAAAGTGGCAAGTATCTCCACAATTGACAATTGGCTCTGATTGGACTAAAACCTTGCCAGAATTTGGAGTCATACGTCATACGTAGATATGACAACAGAGATGACACAGGTGACTGACATCACTGGCTGGAAGAATTTCACTTAATAGCATCAGATGCTGGCAGTTAAAGACGAGAAGAAGACACTACATCCTAAAGGGGAGCCATGGGTGTGAAGAGGCTTAGCATAACTTACAATGCTCTCAACAAGGATAGGACTTTTTCAGCCGGTGATCGGGTCACAGGGAGAGTTAAATTGAAGTTGGATAAAAACACCACAGTCAAACATGTTTTCGTCAAGCTGAGAGGGGATGCCGTCGTGGGTTGGTCATCTAGGGACCGAAGCCTTCACCGCTCATACAAGAGATATTTCAAACTAAAACTGTTTTTAATTCCAGAAAGCATATTTACGACCGTACTTCCTAAAGGGAAACATGCCTACGATTTCAGTTTCAATATACCAGTGGAAAATGTGCCGCCGTCCTTCAAAGGGATGTATGGACAAATTGTCTACATGTTGGAGGCCAAAGTCACCAGAGAGACTATCGGGTTTGAGAGTGTCGTGAGCCAAGAGTTAACCTTTGTTCACCGGTCCACTCCAAGATCTATAGTCTCACCTCAGGTTGGTTCGGTGGGAAAGGAGCTCGGGACTAACTCCTTCGAAGAATGGGTCCAAATGAAGGCCTCTGTTGACAGGAGCACTTGCTGTCCAGGCGACAAAATGACTGTTGAGGCCAAAGTCAACAATTCCTCATCCAAGGAAATGAAGCCTAAATTCAAACTGGTCCAGAGCGTGGTGTATCGCGCCAATGGTCAAACCATTTGCAGTAAGGAGGAAGTGTGCAGCGCCGCGGGGAAGACGGTGAACCCCAACACAAGCAAAACCATCACGAGCCAGTTGTTGATTCCTAAAGGCCAGACCCAGACCATCGACAACTGTGACATCATCTCATTGCATTACCATTTAAAGGCATGTTTTGAGTTGGACATCAATTCGGCTGTGGATCCAGAGGTCAAGTTTCATGTGGTCGTGCTACCTGCTGGCTTTAAGCCCGTCCCTCCACCATCTGGAGTCGTGGAACCGGTCCGCGCCGACAGCCCTCCACCATACCAGCCACAGTGTTTCGGGAGACCAACACGCAATGACATCCCTCCGCCCTACCAGCCACAGGGCTTTGGGGAACCGGCCGACAGTGACAGTGACCACCTGTCTTGCTCGAGGCCCTTCCAAGAGTCAAATAGGGACCCTTTGCCACAGCAGACATCAACTTCACCTGGTGTTCCAGCATATCGCCCGCCGCGGCCCCCCAATGCTCCACGTGTGCTATATCCATCCTCTGCTGCCCCTGGTGTTCCAGAAAATCACCCGCCCCCGAATGCTCCACTTGTGGTTAATCCATTCTCGATCAGTTCTGATTACATGCGTTTAAAAGGGTACGTAAAAGACTGGATGATTCACAACAGGGATCGCATGGAAAGAAGAAGATAAAAGGCCTGGTCAATACTACGTTGATGTTGTTGATGGTTTGAGGACTCGTACAGTCTGCGAGTTGCCGATAGCGTCAACCACAAAGTGTAAACAAGGAAGTGAATGTGGTCTCACGCATCTCGATGGTAACAGAACTTACTTTGGAGACCCTATCAGAGTACACGATATGGCCAGTTTGGACTGAAAGATAGTACCTCATATGAAAGCAGAGAATCAGAAAAAGAACAAGATTTGTAGATTCAGTAAATAGTTTAGTGACTACAGCTCATCCAACTGAACTCGACTGAAACCAACAGAACAGAGATATTTGCTTCACAGGCTGTCATAACATCCATCATGCTTATGGCGGGTGTTGCATTCCTTTTGTCTGCAGGGCTATCTTTGTTCTGTTATGCTGTTTGAGATCTACCATTTGCCTCTGCCTCCTGCTGGAACTAGTCGCTCAGGTTTATGAGGTATATGCCCAGCTTTTTGTTTTGTGTAAAACACAAACCTTGAAGTTAAAAGCGAGGACAGAAAAGTGAAATCTTGGCCGGAATGACATTTGTGATGATTTGATTGGTTGAGCATGGAATGTGATGTATGATGATAAGAGCACCCCTCGCTTCACACTAAATAAATATATATTCTAAAATTCAAGAGTTGTCTGACTGAAATACTTTTACATACATTTTCTTTCACAATAGACCTTTCGCTAAATCCCACCCCAAAAGCTAACCTCTATTGACTGAAGCACTGTTGCATAGGTGACAAAATTACTGTTGCAGCCAAAGTCAACAATTCCTCATCAAAGGAAATTAAGCCCAAATTCAACCTTTTTCAGAACGTGGTGCAAAGATTCAACTGAAGTTTTTTTTAAAGTACTACCTCCCGGTCAAGTGGGCCACATATTTCAAGAATAGGAATCTGCATTCCATTGCAATTACATTTTTCCAGAGGTCGGAGAAGGTCCTCCTCCAAACACCCTTTCGATGTCACTTTCATAGTGTCGTTCGACATTCACTCAAAGCATAAATTGACGCTTACAGTAAAATTATATCATTTTCTGAACAAACCCGACTGTACTAGCTCTTCTACTGATCTACAAGCTCATAACGCGACGAGCTTGTAGGTCTGCTATTTTTGAAAAAATGTAAACATGTGGCGCAAATCTTTGAATATATATTCTTTCAAAGTGAATGTTTTTAACTCCGGTCTAAATGGGTTAAGCACCTGTTCCTAAGCCTCCTACTCCAGATGCGTGCCATGGCTTGTCTCAACCTTACGTCCAAAACGTAAGGTCGAGTCAAACTTTCGGGTTTCCGCACGACAGCGACATTGCGCATCCACTGTGGCGATCGTCGTCAGCTGCAGGCATGCAGCAGGATAAACGGGAGACCAGCATCGGCGATAATAATAGACTCTGCACACTGTCGTTTGCTCCCACTGTTTTCTGCCAAAAGGATCTTCATCACGATATCCCTGATGAAGAACCTTTTGGCAAAGGAAATCTTGATCTGTGCAATAAACCGTGGGAGTGGGCAACGTGTACAGACTATTATCCCATTTAGGACGGGAGCGCATCTGTGTCGCTTTAGAGTTTAACCAAAGTAAACACCATTTTATACTTTAGCTATCGGAAAATAGCAGTTATACAAGCTCACAGCACGGCACTATTTTTGAGTTTTTTCAAAATGTGGCGCAAATCTTTGAATATATAGGCTTCTGGGGGGGGGGGGGGTCCCTGGAACAACATATTTTGCGATGGGAGACGACAGCCAATTACATTTAGTTTTGGGAGTCCTTGAAAGTTTGTAGAATCTCAGGTCTAAATGGGTTATTATCTGCACCCTGTCTGTCTTCTTCCCATTCATCATCTACTACACCTTACAGAGAACATAGTAGAGACAGACCCCGCATTTGCATCGGATGTCTGTGCCTTGTTTCATCATGGTATTATTTGATCATCGTCTCAACATATCATGTTTCGTACTCTAGTTCTTCTGAAGGGAATAAGCTTCATCAAAACAGGTCTCACTCTCCACCACAGAGGCGGAAAAATAACTCTGATTTCTAATAGTGAAATATAGAGTACTCAGTGGTGGAAAGTAACTACTAACTAAATACATTTACTTCTACTCCACTTCAATTATTTGACAACTTTAGTTACTAGTTACTTTGTATCCATTTCATCCATTTGAGAATTGCCAATCTACAAGCTCACAATGCGTCACGACGCATCGCAAACAAAGTATTTCTATATTGCAGTATTGATAAGTAAAACAAGTACTGGAAATACTCTGTAACCATAAAGGAAAAGTCCTGTATTCAAATTTTGACATGAGTAAACGTACTACTAAAGTATCTTGGCAACAAAATATACTGAATGTACCAAACATAAACGTAGTCATTATCAGAAAGACCCAGAAAGAGACCTATGCTTTTCTGCAGGCCATAGAGGGGCGGAAAACAAACTAGCGCTGGAAAAAGATGCGACTTCCTATTGGTTCACCAACCATATGAGCCCGCCTCCCCTCCCCTCCTCCTCCTTCTCGCTCGACCCAATGCAGTGATGACGCAGAATGTTCCTTTTCAATTGATTTTTTCGAAATTTCCAATACTGGAGGCTGGTCAAAATCTTTCTAAAATAGCCAATCTATACCAGCTCACAACGCATCACATCATGACGCATATACCAGACAGTGGTAAATGGTATATGCATGCAAACTATATAGCGCTTTTATCCAAAGCGCTTTACATAGATTGTGCATTACATTCACCCATTCACACACACATTCATAATATACACCGCGCAAGGCCCCAACCTGCACATCGGGAGCAATAATAGGGGTTCAGAGTCTTGTTCAGTCATACTACTAAGGACACTTCGATACAAAAGAGAGTACGCATTACAATTACGCAAGTAAAGTATTTTAGAGGGAGATGCACTGATCAAATGGAATGAGTGGGCGCTTACAAATGCCACAAGCGTGGCGTTGTGACAGCAGCACTCCGTGTTTCTACATAGACGCTTTATGTCTAGAGCCATGGTTTTATGTCCTTGCTGTCTGTCAAATGAATAGACTAACCCCTCGAGGGCTAGAGCAAGGGTCGTATCCATGGCAACGTGGATACCTGTGACTGACAAGTCGCCGCGTCCAAACTGATGCCAACAAATCACTTCAGTGAGTCCTCATGGCAAGTTGAAAAACCTCTGCTGTACAAAGCAGCGCTGAGCATTCCCCTTCCCCCATTCACAGTACATTATATTGTTGTTTTTGTATAGTATAGTTAGAGTAGATAGAGTAGTCCTAGAGTCCACTCAGGACAGTGATGCTAAACATGGGAATGTCAGTGAAAAGTATGCCCTTACATGCTTTTCCAGGAAAGCTTTAATTTTTTAGCATTTAAAAAAAAGGGGAAAGGCAACTTCCCTGGATTGTCCTTTGAAAAACAAGAAAAGTTCATATAATCCCACCTTTTTCCAGGCAATCACTTAACGGCTAAGTGAATGCATGGGAATAGGTGGGATTATAAGAGTCTTAAAACATACAAAATATCCCTGTTTTGTTACTCCTACATTTTTAAACAGAAGTTGGACGCAGGTCATTCAAGTTCCATTTGATTTGAACAAGCTTTCCTCTCTCTCTTCAGATCTTCTTTTGGCCGCTTCAGGACTTCCTTAAAATCACATCTTGTCCTTGCTTGTTTGTTTGTAACCGGTGCTGGTTTTGACTTTGATTCATTATCAAGGTCATTGTCTTGTTTTACATTCTCATTGAAAAACAGCTGAGAGCTGGGTGTGTGGGCGGGAGTGGGTGAGCAAGCTATTTGTATGTGTTTGTACTACACGTACTGTACTTGGCACAATGAGCCCAAAAGAAGAGGCTATTATAGGCCACGCGAGCACTTTAAACCTATACATCGGCTGTTGGAAAATAGTCGATCTACAAACGCATCGCAAAGACATTTTAACAACACAAATCTGGTCCGGTAAATACATATTAAGTTGGGGGTCCTTGATATGAAAATGCTTGAGAACCACTGGTTTAAACAACATTTAGGAAGGAAGCCGAAATTAACCACAACCACCAATATTGACAAGCAACTTCACAGAAAGACAAGCCCAAAGTCACTTATAAAAAAAGCAGACATGGCAACCCTGCTGAGGAGAGGACGGAGAGCCCGTCACCCCCCAATCCCCCCCCCGCCCCTTTTGCTTTCTTTTTACAGATTATGAAAGTGCAGAATTTAAGCTTTCAGCTTTTACATTTAAATGTCATTCATTGAAATGGGATAGAGGAACCAGCATATAGTCAAAGCAGGGAAAATGGCTTCTAGAGATCCATTCTGTATATCTCAGTATCTTTACTTACAGTAGTATCCATCCCACACAGACTTACTGATACCAGGACTTATTAAGCTTCTAAAATAAATACTGCTGCTGTAATAAAATAATACTTGCAATAGTGGATAGACTGAATGATGAAGAGAATGCGGATATTCCCTTTTTCCATTTAACTTCCCAGGCTACCCTGATGTGCTGGGTAAGATGGGTACCACACATACATTTTCTCTGCCACAGACTAATTTAAGTGATGTTTTGTCATTTGATGTCACAAAATGTAGGATAGTATCCCTGTTCCTGTCATTGCTAAGGTTGACCTGGCCTACCCTCAGAGCCTTGGAATGGGCATTAACAATAAGTCATTTTTGCCCGGCGAAGCCTGGCCTATATTCGATGCTGTTGGCTTTAACAACTTTGGCGTGACCTAGTCATAATTGGCTGCCCGAGTCTGACCCCATACTCTGAAACGGCGCACTGCCAACAGCGGCTAATGTTATGAGCTAACAGTCTGGAGCTACAGGAAAGGCATACCAAAACACAGTGATTGAACCAACAAAAGAACGTTGGAAACAAATGAAACCAACAGCAGTTATGTTACATTAAAAAAAAACAGATGCACAACGGATAGCGCTTGTTTTACCTGGCAATGATACGCGTGTCATTCTTGTTTTACAGTATTCAACTAACCACACCTCTAATCACTACCCCCGCTGTCACCTTTCAGTTAGCCATTTGTACAAATATTAACCCTAATGCCGGAGTTTTACCGTGTGTTGTGAGCCGAAACTATCTGCGTTGTGATACGTTGTGAGCTTGCAGATCGGCTCTTTTTGGGCATACAATTAAGTATGAATCTGGCGTAACACCTAAACCTGACCTGTGAATGCCTAACCAATCTGAATATTTTCCAAATCATAAGCCTAAAGCCCAGTACTGTTAAAGTACAACTACAAATTGACGTCATTCAGTAAACTTCAGAACCTTTCCGAACCAACAGATATAGCCTACAGAGGTCGGAGGGAGCAAGTATTTGGACTGAATCCTGAAAGAAAACTTTTTTGTATCCATTTAAACCATTTCTCTTGTAAGGACAGGAAAAGTGGCCTTGCTATATGTCTATTTCTCAAACTCGACAAAATATGTGTGGGGACATTAATTGGTCATCATACTGTAAGTATAGTTATACAAGCATGAACGGCATTACACGCACACTCCCCCCACCCACACAAACACACACGCAAAAAAAGTCCTTGGGACTTGGTCCCTATATGTACCGCATTGTGCCGAATATAAGACGACTCTGATTATAAAGACGACGCCCATTTTTCAAGACTCATTCGTGGAAAAAGAACATTGAATGTCAAATAGTCCAGTCCCCGATTATAATACGACCCTGTATTTTTTAGGATATTCCCATTGGGGGTAGAAACGTAGTCTTATACTCAGGCAAATAGGGTAATTTAATTCTGCTGATGCTACTGTTAACTAGAGACATTATTATATATTATATTATATATATTATATTATTACAATGCCAGTACAGTACATTATAATCACACCTTTTTTCAAACATTAATAAGTGTATAATGGTGATGGAATTGAATGGCAGGTGTAAATATAATGTTGTTGACTACTACCCTTTGTGCCTACAAAATGCATCTTATCATGAACGGGGCCTCAGAGAGCTAAATGGAGGGAACCCTCCAGTTATGCAACACCCATAGTGACAGCAGGCACTGTCTGTGTAACACCCATACACTAGTATCATGGCTGTCGGGCAGAAACCTCTTTGTTGTTTCATAAATTAACGCCCTAGCTAGCTTGATCATACTACACAGCGTCAGACAAAAGTATGGAAAGGAGCATTTCCCACAAGCATTTTTTTTTAAATTTGAATCCTGAAACGTAACAGTTTTGGACATATGAGGTTTCCACACGACAGCGACGATTGTATGTATGTATATTGTGTATGTATTGTATTACTGCCGGTGTATGCCCCATATATGAAGATTGATATCAAAGATAATTTTACTTCACAAGTGGTTCCTCGGTAACACATGCCTTTGACTTTGAAGTCAATCGGTCATGCTGTGAAGGACACGCAGGCGAGATTTGCATTCACTCAGAGAAGCGTCCCCAAGCCAATATAAAACACTAGAGGGTTGATTCTCAAAGTGGGATCCGGGGACTTCCAGGGGTCCTTGGGAGGGGTGGCAAAAGCAGTTAACTTAGCATCACAATGATTTTAACCACTTAACCACTACAATCAATCCATATGCTGCTATTAAAAAATTACAGATGTACAAATTAAGCTCACAACTCGAGCTTGCACATCTTCTATTCTGGGATTTTTTTTAACACAAATCTTCTCTTCTGGAGTTCTGGGGGGTCTCCCTGGTACAACATATTTTCAGAGGGGGGTCCGCAGCCAAAAATCTTTTGTGTCCTTTGAGAATCACTGCAGTAGATGAATTTGACGAAAAAAGAAAAAAGCGTGGATTGTGAATACGGTGACTTCAGGGGACAGAGGCTCCCTCTCTCTCTCTGTCTCCCTCTGTCTTTCCCTCTCCCTCCCTCTCTACCTCTCCCTCTGTCTTTCCCTCCCTCTCTCTCTCTCTCTCTCTCTCTCTCTCTCTCTCTCTCTCTCTCTCTCTCTCTCTCTCTCTCTCCCTCTCTCGGCTGTGAACTGGAGCGTGGCGAGTGAGGGCATCGTAGCGTGACGATGTAGTGTACGTCATCCGTATACCTTGGCACTCGGTGCGTCCCTAGATGCTTTTTGGCATGCGGGTGACGCAACGCGGGGGACGGAGCGCGTATAAGAGTACGACACTGAGTGACGTCAGCGGGGCTGACTGCTGCCGTTCTGTATGCATTCACATGTCGACGCCTCCGCACAGCGGCATGTCTAATCTGGAACCAAATTAGAAATAGCCGCGGCACAAAGCCGACCAACCGCGCTGCTTTTTTCGATAGCTCGTGCTTGATCTGTTATAAGGGCTTTAACCCATTCTGACCGGGCACCCATTTTGGTGTTGGCATCATGTTATGCTTTAGCTATTGAAAAATAGCAGATCTACAAGCTCATATCGCGCCACCGAGTGGCGCGATACGAGCTTGTAGGTCTGCTATTTTTGAAAAATTCGAAGAACGACTGACATTTTTAGAATCTGATCTCAGGTCAGAATGGGTTAATCAGACCAGTGTGTGTCCAGTGGAAACCTCGTATGAATCTGATCTCAGGTCAGAATGGGTTAAGGCGCTGGTGTTTTTGCCGCCTTGTCCATTTCTATTGAAAAAGATTAAAGGAGAGATAGAAACGTTGATTTAACCCATCATAGACCTGAGGCCCATTCTTTATACTGTATGTCGCTCTGGATTAAAGGACCACTTCCCCACTTTTCAACCTCTCTTCCTATAATTTGTCCTCACTAATGGTCATGATAAAATACCACAATTATTTTCCCACTCAGTCTTTTTAGCCCGTGACCCAGAAGTGTCTCACTCATATAGCAGGGCTGTGGGCAGTTCAGAAACCCGTCCAACAGTGACATCATCACTAGGCAGACTTTTTCTTTCAATTTTTTTTTCAAGATTTGTTTTTGGCTTTCAAGTGAAGATAGACAGGGAAGAGGGTGAGAGAGAAGGGGAGAGACATGCAGCAAAGGTCGTCATGAACGGGACTCGAACACGCAACGTGCTGTCAGGCCAGAGCCTTTTATGTGGCATGCGCCTGGACCATTCTTTTTAAAACGATATATATATTTATTTAGATTTCTATTATCATGAGATTGATGGCTTCCATTTTCGCATTGCAACTTTTCAGGAATAAAAAGCCTGCACATTCTATTGGCTGGGATTCCTTATCGATGATGTCATTGGTGGACGGGTTTCTGAACTGCCTTGGGCCTCCTATGAGACACAGACAGATATTAGTGAGGACCAATTATATGAAGATAGGTTGAAAAGTGGTCTTGAAGTGTCTGCTAAATGCCTAAATTGTAAATTCTACAAATGCCTTCTAAATCAGTAGTTCTCAGACTTTTCTTTTCAGACAATCCACAAATTGATATGTAGGCCATTTGGCCACGGACCCCCACCTGAAAATGTTTTGTGCCCGTAACCCCAGAAGAGAAGATTTGTGTGGAGGGGAAAAAAACATCAAAATGATTTGATATTTTTTCAGACACTTTCAAAAATGTTCATGTCCATGAGATTGTGTTGGCATATTTTCCCTGTCTCCATGGTTGTGTGTGTGCGCTTGTCTGCAGACTGCGTGTGGCTTTGTGATTGGCCAATTGTTGTAGGTGGAGGTGGGCGGTTAGTGGCCGTTATTGGCGCCCAAATGGCAGCTGCTGCTGGCTGCCGGGACCCGTCTATGAGTTGTCACAGATGGAACCGATCATGTCATTATTGACATCATCATGAAGGCCCTAAATAAACCTCGTTTAATCATTCGGAATCCATTTGGAGGGTGCTTGAAGCTGCAAGTTGAAGCCATGCCCTATAGTGTCATTTCCATCCACCAGCTGTTTAAAAACCAGGAAGAGACGCCTGTTCTACGTGCATTCTTGACGCATTCTTGACACTATTAGAATACTGGTTCCCAAACAATGTGTCTGCGACCCATTTGTGGGTCGCA
This sequence comes from Protomyctophum bolini, assembly GCF_963924005.1. Classification (NCBI taxonomy): domain Eukaryota; kingdom Metazoa; phylum Chordata; class Actinopteri; order Myctophiformes; family Myctophidae; genus Protomyctophum; species Protomyctophum bolini. Next base: position 33,532,739 of record NC_137874.1, on the reverse strand, counting down.
GACACATTGTTATGGGTCCCCTTAGTATGAGATTCCTACATTTGGTTTATTATTATTATTATTATTATTAGTATTATTATTATTAACATTTTCAAAAAAACATTCCCAAAAAAGCAAAACTGTTCATGAATTAATTATAAAATTCAAATATTTGTTTCAGTACTCCCAGGACTACAGTAACAGTGGCGCTCAGATTGGCAAAGCTACTGTACGTGGAATTCATTCTCAGGTTTTCGGCTGTGTGTGTGTGTATGTAGAGCCTCCTGTTATGTAATTGAACAGCTGAGAGAGAGTGTGTGTGTGTGTGTGTGTGTGTGTGTGTGTGTGTGTGTGTGTGTGTGTGTGTGTGTGTGTGTATGTGTGTGTGTGTGGTAATGGGCCGCAGGTGAGCCGTGTCACTGCACGCACACACCCCTGTTTGCATATGCATTCGTAGGTGAGGCTCCTTAACTCATTAAGACCTGAGGCAAATTGCATCAGTGGATCTCAAACCTTTTCCGCCCATCTGAAAATGTTTAGTGCCAGGCAGGGACCCCCAGAAGAGAAGATGCGTGTTAAAAAAATAATAATCCAAGAACCACTGTCCTGGAGTTTTTGTTGCCAATATTAAATCTAAAATGTTTCAGCACTGGCTATACTATATACAGTATATCGCTATACAGCGCCTTGTTTCAAGGTCAAGTCAGCTACTGTACAGTGAATCAACGTGTCGTAGGCAGGGCCGGATTAACGCACACAGGCTCACATGGCTCATATGACTCTGAAAGCCAGGGGCTTCCGTTCCGCACAAAAACCGGAAGGCATAATGTTGCTTGCTTAACCTCGCGATCAGACAAAACAGAAAAAGTACTGTAAGAGGCCTCCACGGATATACAACAGGAGGGGTAGTAAATAAATACTGTAAGTCAAGAGACCTCCACGGACACAACAAGAGGGGTAGTCAAGAAAAACCTTTCCAAAACAAAAGGAAACATATCTGATATCACTACGTGATATCACTGGTATACCTGACCAATCACTGGTATACCTGACCAATATCACTAGTATCTGACCAATCACTAGTATACCTGACCAATCACTGATATCACTGGTATACCTGACCAATCACTCCAGTCCGGAACAAGGCTTCCATAGCAGTGATATCACTACATGATATGATATCACTGGTATACCTGACCAATCACTCCAGTCCGGAACAAGGCTTCCATAGCAGTGATATCACTACATGATATGATATCACTGGTATACCTGACCAATCACTCCAGTCCGGAACAAGGCTTCCATAGCAGGCAGACACCCCACAAACAATTACTGGCCAAGCTTGCAATCGCTATTGAGGAACCATGCAGTGTTGGGTTTACTTTCCACTAGGCTATAGCTCGCGGGTAAAACAGCCTTTTATTTCTTTCTATCCGATGAAGTGAATCTAAGGAACAAACTAAGGCCAGCACAATGAGAGAGCCCTTAGGGGGTATAAAGACTGCTAGAGAGGTCTCAACAGGTAAGCAATAGCATGGCGAGCCTCTATTAAATATGCAGGCGGCGGCGGTGGCCTCAATAATGCAGACGGTACTCTTACAATGCGTTTAGGAGGTGTTACAGGACACCAAGGGCCACGCCCTGTCGGCGTCGCCAGGTATTGCAAGAGAAATAAGGAACCAGGTCTACAAAATAGCAAGGCCGAAATTAGCGACTAGGCCACAGCCACATGAGCACACACACACACACACACACACACACACACACACACACACACACACACACACACACACACACACACACACACACACACACACACACACACACACACACACACACACACACACACACATGCACGTGCGACTCGTGCATGGCTATTTGAAAATAGGAATTCTTGGGGAAAAAAGTTTCAAAACTATTTTTGAAACATTTTAACAACACACATCTTGTGGGGATCCGATTCCTTGGCATGAAATATTTTTCAGATGATGGGGGGTACTTGCCTTGAAAATGTTTGAGCAAGAAATACTGATTCAAGCAGCTTTAGATAGCAAGTCCAAACAAGAAAACACACTTAAGAAACAAGCCCAAAAGTAAAGCACAGCGATATTTATATATATATATATATTATAAAATAATCGCTTACAATAAGTAGACATGGCAACCCTGCCACTGACAATGATGGAGATAAAAGCTGCTTACAGGCCTGCAGACAGACTGGATAAGGCCACTGCCATTTAGTCAAATTGGAGAGACAGGACATGGATGCGCTCCGCATGGGAGAGAGAGAGAGTCCACAATCTCTCTCCATCAGTGTTGGAAAAAGTACTCCCACAAGTAAAAGTACATCAATACTACAGCGTAGAAATACGTACTGTAAACGTCCTGAATGCAATATGTACTTGAGTAAAAGCTACAAACGTATTGGCTTCAAAATGTACCAAAAGTACTCATTGTGCAGAACGTCCCATTTCAAGTTTTCAAATGTATAATAATTAATAACCTTTTGAAAATACGCGATCTACAAGCTCTGCGACTCATTGTGAGCTTGTAGATCGGGTATTTTCAAATGGTGGAAATGTATATAGGCTACTGTACGTCTGAAGTGGTTAATGTTTGTTTTGTAATAATAATCAAAATCTACCAGTAACTATTTGTTTTGTAATAATAATCAAAATCTACTAGTAACTATAGTAACTAACGTTTTCAAATAAATGTAGTGGAAAGTCAAAAGTACAATATGCGGATCCGAGATGTAGTGGAGTAGAAGTATTGGAAATTGGAAATAATCAAGTAAAGTACACATTTCTACTGTGTACTTTAAATGTACTTTACACTGCCACTGCGTGGCATCATCTCTAGAGGATGATTTATACTTTGTCATATGGTCTATGACAGACTACAGAGATGATGTATTTTCAACTGGAGGGGGGAAAAAAGGTAATAACTTTATCCTTGCCATGTATCATTAGGTGACACATACAACTCAGGGCTTGACATTAAGGCTTGTCCTGTTGTCCGGGACAACTCATTATTTCCGGACAGGTGTATTACATTTTTTACTTGTATTTGGAATACATGAAATGCATGTAAGATCACAGACATTATTTATAGGGCTATTATGGTGCGTTCACGGAACGCGGAAGATGTAAAAGTCTACCATTCATTGTCAATGGAAGCCAGCGGCATGATGTTGCAAAGACGCAATGATGCATGTAGCTGCTCCAAATCAATTCACAACGCTTCTTTGCGTCGTTGTGTCTGCCCGTGTGAACGCACCATTAACTTGTAAACTGAGAACATGCATCTAATGTATTCACCAAAACCAACTTATACAGTTAGTTGATTTAAAATGTATTTGTGTGTTCCGGACAAGTGAGTTTTGTGTCCGACTCCGGACAAGTGAATGGGAAATGTACTTGTCTGAAGGAAAGGTCAATAGTAATACATACACACAAAGCCACATGTTGGGGCGGTTAGTACCACTCAAAAACAATAGCTGCAAATAGCCTGTCTACATGTCTTTAAACATTTGATATGTCGGACAATGTCTGCCTATATTACAGTTTTAATTGTTTTGACTAAGACTGAGACTAAGGTTTTCGATATTTAGTCGACTAAGACTAAACATTCCAGATGACTAAATAGGACAAAAACTAATTGGTGTGTAAATCTGAATTCTCTGTCTAAATTAACACTAAGACTAAGACTAAAACACTAAAAGACTAAGGTATTTGATATTTAGTCGACCACGACTAGACTAAGACTAAAAATGTCAGATGACTAAACTAAACGGTGTGTTATTCAAAAGACTAGGACTAAAATGAACACTGCTATAATGACATGGCCAAAAACAGGGACGACAGGTGGACATGCAGTGATGGAGAGAGAACTTCACTGCAAACCGAAGCAGCAGGACAGTCACAAACCGCTGCAGCATCCAATGTTAAGCCGTGCCAGCTCTGCCCAAAGGATTTGCCGCAATCAGCTTTTGAAATCTGCCTGCCACACAGTGCTGTAGAAATGATACAGTATACTCTACTTCTACTTCAGACAGACTGATTCCTGACAATAAGTACGCTGCGTGCACCAAAACAACCGTGGGCCTAAAAAATACTTTAGGTTTACATAAATCATATTCAATTCTTACGACAAAGAACACTTAAGCCCTGTTTTATACTTTGTCTTGCGATGACGTTCCAGGGAAATCTATAATTGCAAATTCTAGATCTGCATTTAAAAATGTACAAATTGAAAATGTTCAACTATATTGGCCTGCCCAAAGTAGGGACACCGGGTTGAAAGTGGTTAATACAGCGTTCACAGTTTATTTATGTCTGTGTGTTTAGTTGGTTAAAGAAATAATTGAACCAATGAAAAGTATTAAGAGGTGCTTTTGACCAAACCAGCTAACTCCATTATACCCTCAAACGGTCCTAAAGCAGCTTGGAAAAGCCTACGTGAAATATGTCTATGCACAACGTGGATAGACAATTAGCTGTATTTTGCGTGTCTTAAGTACCAGGTCTTATTACTTAACTTAAGACCTGGAGGTGTGATCAATGCCATTTGACTATTTTGAGTGGCCAAAGAGCATTGACCACGCCTCCAGGTCTTAAGTTAAGTAATAAGACCTGGTACTTAAGACACGCAAAATACAGCCCTAGACAGTCTATACTGTACTGTATATCTGCCCAGGCACTGGTCCAGGCGGTTTCAACACTGTGCCACTAATGTCTGTCACGCTGTCTGATCAGAAAATAGCTTCGGATAACAATTTAGGTGAGAGAAGTACAGGCCTATATAGGCCATATAATGTGGTTATTTCTGTCTGGGTGAAGAGCCTGCCTGGGCCATGCATCTGCCAGGTCTGCAGCCTCCCCCTGTAGTCCACACTACTGACTGAGAGAGAGAGAGAGAGAGAGAAAGTGAGAGAGAGAAAGTGAGAGGAAGGAAGGAAGGAAGGAAGGAAGGAAGGAAGGAAAAAGAGGCCAGTGAGCAGCTTTGGCTGTTTTGAAGGTCATTGCTCTTCCAAAAATGGGGCCTCTCTCTCTCTCTCTCTCTCTCTCATACATAATGTCTCTCCAGCCGAAAGAAGAGACTGTTGAATCTCCATGTCAGTGAAGACAAGTATGTACAACAGCCACCCCTTACCCCTTATCCCTAAACGTATAAACATGTTTTACTATTTTTCTTCTATACATTCTTTACATTTTTATTTCAAGGACCCCCAGTTTGGTACGCATTAGGACCATAGGCCCCTGCCCCCCATAACTCTGAGAGTATGCAAAAAGGACCAAATGGATCTGGTCCCCCTTTTACACACTCTCAGGCCCCATATATCAACCAACAGAACCGTGGTTCTGGAACTGGTTCCGTTCTAGTTTCTTGGAACCTTGGTGCTTTTTCCACAGAACCAGCATCCATTTTTTTGGCTCCAGTTCCGAACCAATTAACTTTCAGAGTCTTGAACCAATTCATTTTCAGTGGAAACGCTCTGAACTGGTTCAATATTAGGCTGCATATTGAACCAGTTCAACCCCAGTGTAAAAGGGGCCGAGTTACAGACCTGAACCAGTTCAACAGCAGTGTAAAAGGGGCCGAGTTACAGACCTGAACCAGTTCAACCGCAGTGTAAAAGGGGCCGAGTTACAGACCTGAACCAGTTCCACCGCAGTGTAAAAGGGGCTGGGTTACAGACCTGAACCAGTTCGACCCCAGTGGAAAAGGGGCCGGGTTACAGACCTGAACCAGTTCATCCCCAGTGTAAAAGGGGCTGGGTTACAGACCTGAACCAGTTCGACCCCAGTGGAAAAGGGGCTGGGTTACAGACCTGAACCAGTTCATCCCCAGTGTAAAAAGGCTTGGTTACAGACCTGCACCCACATTAGACCTCACTGAAGACGCACCTCATTCCTTCTGGTGACTTCCTTCCAATGCATTAACTGAATGAACTCAAGGTGAAAGGTATTACTTCACACCACGTTTCGAGCTTGCGGATCTGCTACTTTTGATACTTATGTGTGACACCGTTGACTGTAGTGTGATCAATTATTAGGTCGTTAATTTACCAACAAAATAAAGTGTGCTGGCAATTCACTGCCCAATTATATCTCAGGGATATAATACAGAGGCATTCAACAGCACAATCAAAACAAAAACTAAATGTGTAGCCATTTTCGATGCTTGGCTACAGCCTGGATCAAGACAATATTAGATCGCCCTCTTAGAAAAGCAATGTTTTCCCCAGTCCACACAGTAACACCCAATTACGACACCAACGCTTTCAAATGCAATTAATACGTTTCGTAAACGATCTATTTTCGGTATTCAAAACAAAACAAAAAACGCCGGCTTTTTGGTTGTAAAAAACCCCCGAAAAAAACAGATGCATTTCCATACACTTCTCCTTCGTTCACCGGTGTATACCCTCGCCCCCACACAGGGGTCTATAGTATTGATCCAAATGTCTGCGTCGGAAATAGCAGATCTAAAAGCTCACTACGCGGCATTACACGTCACAACTTGAGCTTGTAAATCTGCTATTTTCACAGAATGCTGTGAATAGTATAGTACGACATGCCCAGAATGGGGACACTGTGGTCTATTAAGTGGTTAAAATGTATCCGCATTAGCGTGGACGTGGCCTAAATGGCAGCCATGTCCTACTTTGCGGTCATGCTGCGACACAGCCTGAGGAGGAGGAGGAGGAGGAGGGGGGTTGTATGTGTCTTGACGATAAAATAACTACATTCTAACCACATTTAACCCATTCTGACCTGAGATCAGATTCTAAAAATGTCAGTCGTTCTTCGATTTTTTTCAAAAATAGCAGACCTACAAGCTCGTAGCGCGCCACTCGGTGGCGCGCTATGAGCTTGTAGATCTGCTATTTTTCAATAGCTAAAGCATAACATAATGTTAACACCAAAATGGGTTCCCGTTCTGAATGGGTTAACCCTTAACCTATAAGGCTGTATTGGTCGATTCTAAAAACGCCTTCTAAAGCCTAACTAACCTAAGTTTTCTGAAAACCTTCAAATACTTATTCAAATGTTTATATACTGTATATCACAGAGAGTAGCTCTTGGACTGAAAGATATACAAGATTTTGAGCTTCTAGATCTGCTAGTTTTGATACTTGTGCGCGCGCTCGCTCGTGCGTGTTCAAGTAGTAGGACAAATAAATCTAAAAGGTTAGAACATGGAGACCCTGGCAAGCACAAAAGTGCTTGCCAGGGTAGGGGGGGGGGGGGTTCCCCAGTTCAAATATGATTATGTGGAGTGGTCACGGGCCTGAAAAGGTTGAGAACCAACGCAACACTATAGTGGCTATTGTACTACTGTACTACTACTACGAATTGTTTTTATTTATGTTTTTCACATTTCACTAATGTTGTGGTGGTATCTTTTTTAATGTATCTGCATTTAACTGTTATGCATGGTGTCAAACATGGAGTGACTGTACCCGGTCATCTTTAAGATGTGAGCAGAAGGGCGTTTCATCGTTTCAGGTTGTGAAACTAGTTCAGTGCAAAGAAAGGAGGTCGTTTTGTTCTGAGACGGTACATGAGGGATTTAAGTGGATGCTCTGTTCTGATTATTAGTCTGCTATAGAATGACAATACAATCGTGCCTGCCCACCTGGAAGTGACACCGGCATCACCGATTGGACTATCGATTTAGACCCAGTGTCCCTATGTACTGTATGGCAATACAGGCTATTGGTTCGTTCATGGTCACGCCTCATGACATCATCAGGGATCTCCATATATGGCTCTGGGCATACAGTATATGTAGTAGTCGCGATACCCCACAGAGCCGACCAGTGCCATGGCGAATGCATCACCGGACCTAGCGCTGTCACGATTATGCAACTTCTTCGAAACCTCCCCGAGCGTCTCAGAAGGGGGCTCGTACTTGGTGAGGTATACTGGATCACGGCATGGCGGCTTGTGACCGGCTTGATGTCCATGTTGGCACGCCAGCACAGGAAGGCATCTGTTTTTAATCGGGTTGTTATTCATCAGTGGATCATTCCGCGCTGGGACGTAGATGACATCGCCAGGGGCCCTTCCCCATATATGGGAATGTCAATATAGAGCCATATTGTGACAGTCTCATGATAACCACTGTGGTTGCCGTGACGCGAGTCACACTTGCAAATGAACCAAGTCGGTACAACACATGGATCTCCACATGTGGAGCTGACTACCATCACCTGGATCTCCATATATGAAGATCACAACACTGACCTCATTAAACCCTGGATGACCTACTAGATCTGCATAATATGGAGCCGGCCAGCAACTCTACATCTGGGACGGTACTGGTTCTCCACCTCTCCTGGATCTGGGCCCACTTGACACTATCTGGGCCCACCAATCTGACACAGCAGCCGAGAAGTTGTTGTTAAGCATGTATTTTCAGAGCATGTTTATTTTGATGATCAATCAATCGTCATTTGAACACGTTTTTCAGGAAAACTATTTCCGATGGGGTGGTCGTCTGTGGCCAAATACTTTCAACTTGGGGGTTCGAGAGAGCTACCGTCCGCTATAGAAAATTGGCATTGGCATCAGTCCCCCACAAACGTGGCATGAATCAGGCTCTAATGGAGGCGCACTGCAAAACAGACAATATAGGAGCGCTGTAATAGACACTGACAGCGACCCGGACACAAAAGACTCTAAACAGCTTCCACGGGAGATGCCAACAACAACAGCCTCACAGTGTATGGGGCTGAGAGGCGGTCTATTTATCCACTCCATGCTGTTTTCACTACAAAGCCTTTTGACTGCATGTTTTGTACAGAGGGGCTGCTGAAGCTCACTTCAATGATGATGAAGTGGATGAGATATGTCTTCCATTATGCTGCGTGCTACAATGGGAATAAAAGAGCCAATGCCACTGCGCTTAAAGCCACCGCCTTTATACCTGCCACGTTCCCCATTTTGACCATTTATTTGAAAGGGTGAGTGAGTAAAAGTCCAACTGTGTAACCTTTTTCTTTTTTACATAGCTCCTATAGTTACATATTCCCATTCTGTTCTTATTCTGGAGCTCTCTCCGAATAAATAACAGATCTGCACACTTACGTATGATGCACCATGTTGCGACATGTTGTGAGCTTGTAGAACAGCTATTTTCCGGTGAAGAGATTGTGTGGGGAAAAACACAATGTGACTGGTTGTATATACTGTATATAGATCGCCTATTTTTTATTATTATTATTGATTGAATACTTTAATAGTCCTAAATGTAAACAGCTAAGGTTAAATGGATAACACAAACAAGTCCTGGGGACTTGTTTCCATTGCAGTCCTGTGTATTCAATTGATCAACCTAGCATGAAAGATAATACATGTCATCAACGAATGCAAACACTATATATGTAAAGCCTTGGATAAAGGCCTATATATATACAGTAAATGCACCATTTACCATTTATGTACAAAGGAGAAAAAGGAAAACAGAGGCAGTGAATGACATCTTACTACATGTATGTATGCACTATGCAGGTAGACAGATGTACATCTGTACACATGTTGTGTACCTTAAGCAAAGGGACTCCAGGGGTAAAACCCGACAAGCCTATGGCAGGAAACAAGAAACGGACACTCAAAAGAAAGGAGGAAAAAAATGAAAATTATGTTTCTTTATGTACGTACTGTATGTCCAACATTCCGAAAATAAAACTGAACTGACCATCCTTTCGATGGGGATTTACATTTACCTCCCCTTGTGGTCTGCTGATAGATTTTTTTAATTTTTTCTTCAGGCCAATTTTGAAAGAGACCATTGAGTGATTCATATCCTTTAATGCATTATGTCGCAGCTAGTGTTCCACATTATAGTGGTCTTGTACGAAGGTCTTGAACAAGGAAGGACCCAAGTCCTTGTACAAGATTTGATCCTACGGAAAAGTGTGTGGGTGGGAAAGGAAAAAAAGAAAAAACATATGCCACCGAAAGCCACAAAGCAAGATGATGTTCCGCAACTGGGTGGGTGGGGAGGGAGCCGAGACAATCAATTACCGTTCGATCAAATTAGCCCCGGCTGGCAAAGCACAGGAAGAGGTCAAGGACCTCTTTTATACAAATGAAAAGCATGGAGGGACAGCCGCTGCCGTCGCCCCGAGGTCCCTGGAGAGGCAGCATTCATTTTATAATATAAACCCTGCGACGCACAGAGCTCTTTGCAGCAAAGTGTTTCCTGTGGTCTCTTACGTAAGACTACTCAAAGGTGTTTTTTAACTTGTTCGCCCATGGCGCCATGGCATCGACACATGGTGTCCTTTCTACACCTGCGCGTGTCCCCTATGACGCGGTAGTTCTCAAACTTTTTGGTGCCACCAAGGACCCCCAGATTGATATGTTTGGCCGCGACGGGACCCAATTTGAAATTGTTTTCTGACAGACACCTGGCAGAAGAGAAGATTTATGTAAAGAAAATACACCACATTACCCCCTAAAAAATAACAGATGTACAAGCTTGTATAGCGAGATGAAGTGTCACGCTGTGAGCTTGTATACGTATAAAATGTATAAAATGATTGTGATGTTGTATGAACACATATTGCTGGGGAACCCCTGGAACTATCCCATATGTGTCTCAGACTAGGGCAGTGGACTGTTCCAATACTGTTAGCATGCTATTATAGAACTCACTGTTAAACTCATGTTAAAATAAATCCCTGGGAGGTGGGTTTCTGAAGTAGAAGAACCATGACGTCTGAGGGTCTTCTAGAGATTTTAAAATGTATATATCAAATGGGGGACCGTGGCCTAATTCATATCAAACAGAGGGTACTTAAAAAAAGATAAATGGTAAATGGTGCCTTTATATATAGCGCTTTTATCCAAAGAGCTTTACATAGATTGTGCATTACATTCACCCATGCAGTCACACACGCATTCATACACCGATGGCAGAGGAAAAGCATGCAAGGCACCAACCTCCTCATCGGGAGAAATTAGGGGTTCAGCGTCTTGCTCAAGGACAATTCGGCACTAACTCTGGGGGAGCCAAATAAACACCGGTATCAGCCAATAATTCCCATCCCCATTAACACATTTTGGAAAAATCGAAAAGAACGACTGACATAGAAACATCAAAATGGGTTAAGAAGCACTGTGTAAAAGGCCTGTTGTATGCACTATGCAACAAGGTGAGCTCTGTCCTTCACCCTGAGGGCTGCACTGATACTAGGCCACGTCTGCCCACTGAGGGAGCCACATGCTGCTGCTGTGAGCCAACTACACCTTGGACACAAACTAAAGCGCTCAAACTGCACTTATTGGGCCACGTTTTTCTTTTGTTGCTTTGACCCTTCAGACTGTTTGATAATATTCATCCTATTATACTACACTTTAACCTATTTAGACCTGATTTAAAAACATTCACTTTGAAAGAATATATATTCAAAGATTTGCGCCACATTTTTTACGATTTTTCAAAAATAGCAGATCTACAAGCTCGTAGCGCGCCACCAAATAAACAATGTTTAAAACACCAAAAGGGGTTCCCACCCAAAATGGGTTAATAGGACTTAATACATAGTAGAGATGGGACACTGTCATAGGACGTTGTCTTGATTATTTCTATCCTGTGTTGGTTCTTTGTTGTTGTCGTTGGGATTTTTTAGTTTTTCTATCCCCAAACGTTTGTCTATTGAAAAGACCACCTGTCTGTCATTCAAATATCTGGAGGACCCTTCATCAGATCTACGTGGGTCTATTGCTGAGGAGCCGAGGGAGTGCAATGTGGAGTGTGAAGCTTGATAACATCTTAAGCAGCACTTCTGGGGGCCAAGCAATCAAGTCTGTTGAAGAGACAACAGGTTCAGCACATTCATATTCAGAGCAATCGGCATGGCTTTTTTCCTTGTAGATCGGGTATTTTCGGCAGCTCCAGGCTGCCTGCCTGCCTGCCTGTCTGTCTCTCATTCACATACGTATCTCGAGAACCGTTCGTCTAATCGACTTTGGCCGATGACGACCCAAGGGAGTGTGTATACCGATTGGGCATTGCTGATTGAAACATTGTCCGGAGGCGTGAGCGAATCGGAATCGGAGGCGTGTCCCTGGACAATGTGTCAAGCAGCACAATCAGGAGCGAAGCAATCATCAGTGTTAAAATACACGTTAAATAGCTCTGATAGCAAGCATTATAGCTATAGACTAGACTAGAGTGTTTGTTCAATAAAGTGGGTCTCTCCAGCTCTTTAGTAAGCAAAGGAAATGATACATTGATGGCACAAATAAATGGAGTACTGAAAAAACACTATATCAAAAGATATCACGACACTTACTCTACCTACTAATAACTATTAACTAATAATAATAAGCAAACGAGCGCATTTAGGATTTAGTGCCTTTGGCAGCCACTGTCAAGGGTGCTGATCCTAAGCAGACACCATGATACCGTAATGGAGTGGCTGGCATATTACATTTTATGTACTCTGTCCAAATCCTTCCTCTCTAGCAATAAATCAGCTGATTAAGTGGCACTAGGTTCAACATTTACATTTGCACTCGTCGACATCGGGTGGAAACCTTGTATGTCCGAAACTGTTCCCCTTTTCTTTTTTTTATTATTACTTTTGAAACATTTGAAAATGTTAGCCAAATCGACAACTTCAAAATGTGCTTTGTTGATCGAACTTGTAGATCGGCTGTTTTCACCACTTCAGTGTGACAGTCTTGTATGACGATTCGTCATACAAGACTTCACTTCATGCTTCGTCATTGATGAAGCATTATTCTGCGGGGAAAGAAAAAAAACCAATATATGAAAATACAAGGTTTCTCCCCGACAATATCCAGTGACGATGGATGGCATATGGGCGTGCACTTTTCCAGCTGCACTGGCTTTCAATAAACCATGTCCAACTAGCCTCTGTCATGAATAATGAATAGTCAACACCGTGTAAGCGTGGTACATTTAACACCACTTACGTATAAACTGTATATATAGTGTAGCCCAGTGGTTCCCAAACACTGTGGGTGGAGGACACATTTTTATGGGTCCCTTTATTTTTTGTTTCCTACATTTTGTTTTTAATTATTATTATTATCACAAAAACATTTTCAAAAATCATTCCCAAAAAAGCAAAACGATTATTAAATTAAAAACAAGTAATTTTCAGTGATTTCATGAAGAATAAAAAAGAAAAAGAAAAGACAAATCAAAGAAGAAGTGAAAATAGCAAATCTACAAGCTCACAACACAGCGCAAAGCGACACGTTGTGAGCTTGTAGATCTGCTATAGTTTCACTAGTTGGGGTCCTGGGCAAACGTCTAATCTCTCTTTTGGGTCTTGGGCTAAAAAGTTTGGGAACCACTGGTGTACTAGCTATGTATACCACCGGAGTTCATTTGACTCTGGGAGTGTACAAATGGAACCAAATGGACCTGTAAGGGTCCATTTGTACCATGCCATGCCGGTCTGCGAACATTTAATGAACTGTCAGCCGGTCCGTGGAAATAGATTGGGAGGTTGGGAGGGTTGGGAACCCCTGCACTAGACCCCTGGGAGATGGATTGGGAGGTTGGGAGGGTTGGGAACCCCTGCACTAGACCCCTGGGAGATGGATTGGGAGGTTGGGAGGGTTGGGAACCCCTGCACTAGACCCCTGGGAGATGGATTGCTGAGGCGGAGCCGAGCGCCACACCTACCAACACCATCAGCTCCCAGTACAATACAATCCTTGACCTTGTGGTCCAAAGGCGAGCGATCTATACCGACTGAGCTACCCATAATGTGCTACTGCAGTCTCTTGTCAAAGGCAGAGGATCCCTTTCACAAATACATTATAACTATCAAAAAGTAACTCTAGTAACTCTGTCATTTCCCGACCCTTTCGGACGTGGGGCGGCTCGCCAGAACCGGGCCGGCACCCTGGCCGTGTCCCTGTGGGTCTGGAACTTCCGGGGACCCCCCCCCGGGGACTCGTTGCACCACTCACTTCACACGGGTATGATTTTTTTAAAGAATACTGTATATTTAGACAACAATTCTGGACATTCATTTCAAACCCATTCCATCTGTGCTGTTAATAAACCGATGAGGCATCACTGGTTTCCATGGCAACTCTTGTGGAAGGCATAGTGGTCTTTCAAAGCCTCCTGTTGTCTTATAGATGCAGGGTTTGGAATTAACGTCAGAGCATGATATATATGACCTGAGGCCGATTCTACAAAATAATGCCTTCTAAAATCTGTAGTTCTCACTCTTTCAAGATTTTTCAACAATGTTCAAGAATCCCGATGGCCTTTACTGCATGTCTTCCCCCCCATCTCTCTTCCCATTTCCTGTCAGCCTACTGTCTGTCCCTCCATAAAATATATAAAATAAAGGCGAAAGCCACAAAGAAAACCCATTTAAAATGACACAGACCTGGGAACTGTCCAGTGCGACCACAGTCTTATACTGTACTACTGGCAACTGGGCAGCTCCACATCAGCAGTTGGGGGTAGGCCGGTCACGAGTACAAATTCTTAACAAAGTTAATTGTCCCACAAATAATTGCGATTAACGATTTAAACGTGTCTGCATTGCATTGAACATTGGAACATTTGTATTTCCGTTTGGCCTTTTAGCCTTCGTACTCACAAAAAAATGACAAATGTCCATACATTTTCAGAAATAGAAGATCTACAAGCGTACAGAACACACAAGTGTTGTAAGCTTGTTCTAGATCAACTATTTCCGCTATTTTTGAAAACTGAAAATGTATGGCTATTTTTTTCGGGGTGCACACACTTAATCCGACACACCAAAAGTCCGACATGCGCAAATAACAACGCATGGCTTCCGCCATGCGTTGGTCCGACATGCGTTGCGTCGTGCTTTCGGTTAGGGTTAGTTAGGGTTTGGGGTGTCGGGCTATTTAGTATGTCGGAACTTATGCCTGTACCGCATTTTTCAAGATGGAAACATTTGACGACGAAAAATAATTGCGATTATCTCAAATAATTGCGATCACGCGAGTATGTAACAATTGTGACAGGCCTATAGTTGGGGGTTCCGATCAGCGCCTTGCTCAAGGACATCTCAGCGGTATTGGGTGATGCAGGGGGTAAGCGGTGGGTTCGATCACTTCCCCAAACCACACACACACCTTCCTGCTGAGGTTAATCCATGTTTTGGTTGAGTTTCCTGCTCTGTCTAGTGAGGTTGAGAGACACGTGTCACCATGCAAATGTCCCCGTCACCACCTCCAACTCCCTCCCTCCCTGTCGCCACACACCAACACATGAACATTACGGTACGTCCCTCCCTGTCGCCACACACCAACACATGAACATTACGGTACGTCCCTCCCTGTCGCCACACACCAACACATGAACATTACGGTACGTCCCTCCCTGTCGCCACACACCAACACATGAACATTACGGTACGTCCCTCCCTGTCGCCACACACCAACACATGAACATTACGGCACGTCCCTCCCTGTCGCCACACACCAACACATGAACATTACGGTACGTCCCTCCCTGTCGCCACACACCAACACATGAACATTACGGTGCGTCCCTCCCTGTCGCCACACACCAACACATGAACATTACGGTACGTCCCTCCCTGTCGCCACACACCAACACATGAACATTACGGTACGTCCCTCCCTGTCGCCACACACCAACACATGAACATTACGGTACGTCCCTCCCTGTCGCCACACACCAACACATGAACATTACAGTACGTCCCTCCCTGTCGCCACACACCAACACATGAACATTACGGTACGTCCCTCCCTGTCGCCACACACCAACACATGAACATTACGGTACGTCCCTCCCTGTCGCCACACACCAACACATGAACATTACGGTACGTCCCTCCCTGTCGCCACACACCAACACATGAACATTACGGTACGTCCCTCCCTGTCGCCACACACCAACACATGAACATTACGGTACGTCCCTCCCTGTCACCACACACCAACACATGAACATTACGGTACGTCCCTCCCTGGCACAAAACACATTTTCAGGAGAGTGGTCCCTAGCTGGCCATGAAACATTTGGAGAACCACATCTCAATACCTATATTCCATCACTTTGTGTGTGCGTGTGTAAGTGTGCATGCATATGTGCATGAGTGCGTGCGTGCGTGCGCCAGAGGAAGCTGGATTGCGCTTGTCTACAGCTGTGGAGGACGTGGCTGTTTAAATGGGGTTTGAGAAGAGCCTCTTCTCTCTCAATTACTGTCTATCAGCTCTCCCAGCGGGGGTGGGGGGGGGGGGGGGGAGCACAGGAAAGAGGCGCAGGCATTCTCTCCTTGTTGGGTTTTCCAGGCGGCCTGGGGGAACCGTGCCCACATACTGTGTGCGGTATAGTCCTGATCAAACCCCCCGTCAGTCTCTGGAAGACTGCACGTGCCATAAAGCACTTGTTTGCAACAGCATAGGTTTGACCCTGGTAGTTCATGACCTTTGTTGCCCATTCTCTCAATTTCCTGTCCAACAACGTAAACACTATACATACGTGTTAGACTTCGTAAACTGGACCCCATTCGGCCTTGTACAGTACTTGTGCTAGATGCAAAATATATCCAATATAGATATGGATGCATTTTTACATTATAATAACAAAATGGGAAAGCCTTATTTAAAAGGGATCTATGACACAATCTAGCGCTCTTTAACCACTTGAGCCCTATAGCAACCCTACTCTGGGGGGAACATTCTCCTAAAATAGCTGATCATTAAATATTTATATAGCTTGCACATCTGCAATGTTCAGCAAAGAGACTGGGTCTGTGTACAGGGGGAGTGCTTCATGTACGGTTCCAGCTGCAGGTCCGTTTTTACTAAGAATAGACTACAGTATGTGTTAAGAAGCTCCAAATGACTTCAAAACGATCTGTTTTATTTTCTTCTGTTTTTAAACGGAGCACCATCTTCTCTCACGAGAGCAGGCGGATGGATGCGTGGGCTGATGTGTCGTTTTGCCACTGAGAAATTACCCTCCCCACCCCCAATACCCCGGCCCCCCCTCCAGGAATGTTGACTCACACACGCGCACGCACGCACACACACACACACACACACACACACACACACACGTTCCTCTTCGGTTAAAATGTACATCCCCCGTAACCACCCACCCTCTAGCACGAGGAAATCGCAATCTTATTCTCCTCATCTGTCATCGTTTAAAGGCAAACGTCAATCACGCCTTCACAAACGCGCGCGCACACACACACACACACACACACACACACACACACACACACACACACACACACACAGGGGCTAGAAAAGCGATCTCTTGCTCCTTTGCGGAGTCTATTATTAGATCTTCAGCCCAGAGACAAACTAATCAGTGAGGCTGCATGACAGGAGGCGCTGACGTTGGCTGCACAGCGTGCGCAGAGCAGCGCGCCGGCCGGCGATGCTCCATGCGTGCGCACACATGCACACACGCGTCGCGTGCGCACACATGCGTGCGCACGCACACACACAATCATTATCAACCAGGAGGAGGAAATGCCACCGGGAGGGAGCCTGGCCCGGCGGAAGTCCCACACTGTCTGTCTATTGGGCTGATGTAAAAGAGGAGGCTGTTGCATGCATGCATGCATGCGGTGCGTGTGCGCGGTGCGCGGTGCGTGGTTCGTGCTTGCTTGCGTGAGTGCGTGCGGCAAGCAGTCATTCTGTAGCCTACCGTTTTTATTTCAAGGACCCAGTTTGACGTATTAGATCAAGGCTTAATAATATATTTGTTTGAATCTCTGGGACGCCAATCCAAACTTAAAAACATCCTGCGTGTTCAGTTGACTCTGAGAGTGTACGAATAGGACCAAATGGACCTGTGCGGGTCCATTTGGTCCCATTCCCGTGCACACTCTCAGAGTTACAGACCAGTAATTGACCATTTGTAAAGGAGGCCTTGTCCATAGCCTATACTCACTTGGTGCAGTTTATGAATGATGGCTCGCCCTCTTTGAGCAAGGCACTACATCTCCTGTTGGATTTTTGGTACACTATCGTCGCTGTATATGTTGCTGTATGTTCTCTGCAGTGGTGGATAAAGTACTCACGTGTTTTACTTAAAACTTAAGTAAAAGTATCAAATTGCAATGTAGAAGTACAAGTCTGGATATTCTAAATTTACAAAAGTATTGAAATAATATACTTAAAGTACCAAAAGTAGAAAGTACTCGTTATGCAGAATGTCCCATTTCATGTTTTCAAAATGTATAAAAAAGAAAATAGCAGATCTACAAATAATTGTAGTAAGTAAAAGTTAAAACTACAATATTTGCCTCTGAAATGTAGTAAGTACTGTAAGTAAAAGTAGGCCTACTGAAAGATTGACATGCTTATTAAAGTACAAATAACAAAATTGTACTCAAGTACAGTAATTAAGTAAATGTACTTAGTTACTTTCCACCACAGCATGTTGGTACCTTTACCTGTATATATTATGATTTGTTTTCGTCTGCATCTGTGCTGCCTGTTCGCTCTCTGTCTGTGGGCCTGCCAACTGAATGTCCCTCAGGGGATCAGTACAGGTCCATCAATCTACTGTTGCTTTAATCGGTTTATCTGTCGTTTTATGTTTTTATAATGCTTTGGGCCTGTTTTAGATCTCACTTGTGAAAGAGGTTTTTCCTTTCCACGTGACTTCCTCTAAGTCTAATAAAAGCTTTATTCCTTTATATGTCATAGCTAAACACCTGTCTTACGTTTGCGTACTACTATTGTGTATTGTTTTTTAGGTGCATTTGACTCCTATTCATATTTACGTTCAGACAGACAACAGGACAACAGAGGAGGATTGTATGCTTGCATCAGTGCAGTGGTCACTGACAACATCACAGTGAAGTGATCTCAGATATAGATTTTTTTACTCAACCAAGAGATGCTAATGCACTGCACTGCAAAGAGAGTGTAAAAGGTAAAATAAAGAATCCATTTTGATTCCATTTGTAGACTCTCAGTTACATTAACTCTCAGGATTTTACCTGTGAGCAGGTGCCGTCATTGTCCACAGCCCTCCCCATACATTTGAATAAAACGCAAATTGTTACGAGACAAAGGGCGTGGAGCTGATGATCTGACAAAGTGATAATGGGAGCAACGATGGCAGTGCCCTCAGCATCTGCTGCGCCAATTATTATACTGCTGAATTGTTTAATTTATAAACTCACATTTCATCCAAATCAAACCTCAAAGAGCTACGGGACAGAGAGATGACAAGCGGAAGTGAGAGACAAACGTAAAATGTAAATTGTTCCAGTGAAGAAATGTTCTTAGATGGGTTTTAATATAGTCCAGCTAAAAGAGCAGGTAAGGTTGTGTAAGGCTTAGCTTTTGATGCATGGCATTCTCAAGCTTTATTTTACCTTTTATTTTAACCCATTAAGACCTGAGGCTGATTCTAAAAATGTCTTCTGAAAAACCTATGTTGCCAAATCAGTGGTTATCAAACCATTTAATTACCCCCAAAATCATATAGTAGGCCTATCTTGCTGCGGACCCCCACCTCTAAATATCTCGTTCCAGGGACCTCCAGAAGCAAGCATTTGAGTAAAAAAAGCTTTGCTTTAAAAATATATCAAACATTTGCAGAAATGCTCACTATTCTTTTTTTTAATGGCAGATCTACAAGCTCATATGAGCTTGTATATTACCTGCTATTTTTGAATAGTCAAAATATAAAATATGGTTAAAATAAGTCGTTAAAATGACTGTGGCACTATATTAAGTAATTTAGCTGGGGATCCCCTGGTAGGCTGGCATGTATGGGCTGTCAAGACCAGGCTGGTATGTATGGGCTGTCAAGACCAGGCTGGTATGTGTGGGCTGTCAAGGACAGAAAGTATTTTTTTGCCACTCAGTAGGCATTCCCGCATAACTTGGTGATGATGTCACATGCATACTCTCTATACGAATATATGTATATATATATATATATATATATATATATATATATATATATATAGCCGAGGTGGAGCGCAACCATTACATCAGCTTCCAGTTCAAACAAAACAAAAGGACGGACACACACACACGGTCACGTGTGCCCTTCTGGGCACAGGTCTTCACCAGGAGGATAGGAGTGTGTGTGATGTTTGGCAAAATGTTAAGGAGTAATATAAACATCTAGGAATGGATACATTTGTAAACCAAGAACGGATCCTCAGTCTACTCTAAACTGTATAATATCAAAACATGAATTATAATCTGTACATTGAAACTATGCACACTACAGGATAACAGGTCTGCAAATTAATCTGGCATCTGTTAGGCATTGCATAAATTGCATTAGCCTGCAAGGTCGTCAAGGCAAGTGCTACGAGGCTACTTACCACACGACTTGCACAACTTGCTGCACCCAAGCCATGAAACCCATACACAAAGTTGCCAGCACCCGGGATCACAACCATGACCTTCCAGGCCGAAGTTCAGTGTTCTATAGTCTCTAATATTAATGTTATATTATCAATAAAACCGTAATGCTTTGCCAATCAATTGTGGGGGAATTGCAATATCCTCATGGCCACAGGTATCGCTGCCCTAATGTATGCTCCGAATACATTGGGCTTTCCAAGTTCAAACCTAGATGACACTACAGACTCTTCTAAAGAAATGCGCAGGAGAAAAGGCTATAAGCTTGTATGTGTTAAGTATACAGGGATGCATGAAATTACAAGCTCCACTTTCCTCTTACAAGAAGGCACTAATAATAATAATAAATTGCTTGTACTGTACACAGTACGAGGTGGTGTTAGAAAAGTTACTTTGCCATTAAACATTGTACATTTCATTTAGGTCGTGTAAACTGGCCAGTAAAAGTACCGATCTCCAAGATGGAGATAGTCAAACAAGTTTTATCCTTGCCATTCTGCCCCAGATGACTATACTTCCAACACTGTCATTCCCAGCACAGTTTCTGCGTCTATTTCGGCCTCAGAAATCAGGCCAAAGAGAGCATTACGGCTCAGAGAAGAGTTTGTCTGCCCTGCTCAAGTTATAGAGCTTCGTTCTCTACTGCTTAACCTCAATATCTTCTTCTTCATCTTCTTCTCCACCAGCAAGTGCATATTTTGCATTTAGGTTCATGTGAAATAATGTAACCTCTGCCAGTTGTGTTATTATTTTGGACTGGGGTGTATTGTCTATTCATTGCTAATGTGTATATCAAAAGCAGATATCCACAGACTGCAGAGGCAGAGGAGTGCTGTAAATTCACCGGCTCCCACTAACAAAGAGCGTACTACAGACCTGTAAATCGGCTAACTTTTTTCTGAGGGAGAGAGATGGTGGAGAAAAGGTCGTCATGAACGGTTTTCGAACACGCAACGCGCTGTCAGGCCAGAGCCTATGGCATGCACCTGGACCACTAGGCCAGCAGGCGCCCCCCAAAAATTGACTAACTTTATTTAGCAACAAAGTAACTAAGCAACCGACATGACACGAGAAAGAGGACTAGTAAACTACCACCCGGCATTGGTAAAATCTCGGAGGAAGACAACAGCAGCAGCACAGACTGCAGAAGGTTACATTTATATTCCGTTCTCTATTCTAGTATGAGCCTATGGTAAGATAATATTAGCCTATTCTGTGACGTCATAGGCTTCATGTCCTCTTTATACTTCCCTCTAGTGAGTCAGGTGCGTACATTAGTGGACATTGCTCTCTGTGATACAGTTTGTATGTTCCATTTAATTTTCCTTCCATGATCCATCTGAAACTGTCCAAAGAATCTGTGACGAATGTGTCTGATTGGTCAGTTTGAAGGTGTGGTAGTAGTAGTACCGGTAATAATAATATAATATATATCCTAGTGCAGTGATTCTCAACGTGTGGTCCAGGGTCTTACAGGGGTCTTTAAGGCAGTTAGTTCTCAAACTTTTTCGGGTCAAGGACCCCCAAATCAATATGTAATTTGACTGAGGACACGCATCAGAAAATGAATTGTGCCAAGGACCCCCGCAGAAGAGAACATTTTCTATAGCATATGTATAAGGACTTGTAGATCTGCTATTTTTAAATAGCAAACATATAAATGGATAAAGTGGTTCAAATGATTGTGATGCTATTATTAACTACCTTTGCTGGGGACCCTCTCCCCCTCCCCGGACCCCACTTTGAGAACCATGCTTTAAGGAGAGTAGACTGTAGGTTACAGCCAGGTTAAGGCGGGTCTGTAACTCTGAGAGTGTACTGAGAATCTACAATGTAAATTGGGTCTCAAAGATGAAGCATCTTCATCACACATAGGGGGAAATGAAATTAAAAATGGTTCAGAATCAGAAACACAGATCTAGTAGTGCATGCTGATGCTGTGCTTTCAAAACGTTAAATAAATAGGCTCTCTGAGCCTGTGTGGGGATGTTGTATCAACAATACAAGCCCTATCAGTGTAGTGTTAATAGAAGCTATTAGAATGCAACGATCTGGTTTCGATTTGAGGCTCATGGCGTGACCGGTGTCTGCAGCTATTTTTAGCCCGCCGTGAAGATGCGCGGAGACAGCCCATAGCCCGTAGGGACGGTCCTGCTGTGATTGGACAGTTGGTTGCCAAGCCTCCGCTGACGCGTAACAACGTTTCAAGCTTATGCAGTGGTTCTCAAAGTGGGGTCCGGGGACCCCCGGGCGGCCTTGAGGAGGGTGGTTCCAGGGGGTCCCCGGCTAAATGAGCTAACATAGAATCAAAATCTAGTTATCTATTCTGGAGTTTTGATTGAAATTTGTATTCACAGTATGTAGAATGGGTACATTTTAATGGGCTACACTACAGGTCAATACAAAAACTGCTACGAGGATGAAACAAAAAAAAGCACTACATCTTGTTTACATCAGGGTCTTTCAAAACAAATTGTGTTATTTATTTTATTATTTATTTACTTTCTTAAACAAGCTCAAGCTTTCTACAAGCTCACAGCACATCTAGGAGCCAGTTGCACCACCTCACACTATAAGACTTTCATACTCCTCATACTCCTCAAAACGTCACATTGTAGGCTCTACAGAGCCGATCCGACTTTTATTTGGCTCTAAAATAGGAGTATGAATCGGGCAATCGGCCTAGTTATAGCTTAATGTATGGCTTTGTAGTATGTATGAAGTTTGATGCTAGATGCGTTGTGAGCTTGTAGAAAGCTTGAGCTTGAAAATAAATAACACAAATCTTGAATCCCTGGCACAAAATATATTTGTGGAACCAAATTCATATTCAGTTTGGGGGCGCTCTTGATTTGAAAGACACTGCCAGACTATAGCCGGTAAAACAGAACACCAAGATAATGTAAATAAATGTCGAATAGCCTACAACATTTTTTGAGGAAACAAGACGAGATACATTTAAGTAGTAACCAGAGAGGCTCTGATACTTAAATGACCCCTATATGCAAGCTGACCGTCGAATACATTACAACGACCTGTGGTTGCCCGTGACAACCCATCTTATCCAATCACAGCGCGAGGCGGCCGTCCGCCCTCCCTCCCGGCTATGGGATGTGATCGCCAACGATCAATGACGTCCCGTGCTACGCAAAAACAAACGGAGGGGATTCACCTCCTCACAGAACAGAACAGGAGACTGAGTGAGGACCATACAAAAAAACCTGTACTGAAAACGCGACACGTTCCAACGTGCGCACTGTTTTATACATTTAAAACAAAGGCTACAACTGTAATGTAAATGGCAACAACTGTACAATAATCTCACTACTACTGCTGCTAAAGCAATAAAAGCATAGTAGGCTATAAGACGAGACGCGTGTAAAACTGACTAATGAACGAGTTACGAGTATATTAGTGGGTGATTGAGCAACTGCGAACAAGCTGTCGTGTTTGTTTTAATGAGCAAATGTTCGCTTGCCGAGAAGAGCACCTTGTATTTCTTGTCGGCAAGCGACGCAGATGGTACAAATAAAGAAAACCACACTAATAATTACACACTGTACCATACTCATACTCTGCTCTGCTATGAGTCATCAGCCGGGGCTGCTGCTCTAGTCTCACAAGAGAACCCAAACCATGCCTCTCGTATAGAAGTATAATAACTTAACAATTTTGAAATTACCACAAATGGGCAAAAAAATAAACATATTGCGATATCACTTTAACTGATTTTCAGACATCGTAGGCTATTCCTGACCACGAACGTGCAAAAAATGTATTAATAACATAAAAGCAAGCGAGAGAATATAAAATAATTTGCTCACTTTAACCACATTTCAGAATTCGAATATCTATTCATGACCACAAACTTGCAATGCAATAAACATAATAAAGCGAGAGAATAAGAAATAAAACTCAACTATTTGTACAGGTGCTGGAGGCACAGGTCGAGGCACTCCCCTTCCACCTCGTCCTCCGACAGCAGGTCCGACAGAGGGCGCATCGGCAGCGGGTCGTTCTCCTGCAGAGGTGGCCTCATCTCCCGGAGGAAGAGCTCCAGGAACCTCCGGAAGGTTTTCTCCTCTGCTGCAGAGCCGGCCATCGCTTCTCATTTCCCGGGACGAGACGAAAAGAAAAGCCCGGTTCCAGAAGACTAGAGAGAGAGAGAGAGTGTTACTGTACTGAGTACTGACACTTTGGAGGGGAGGGGGGGAGAGAGAGAGAGAGAGAGAGAGAGAGAGAGAGAGAGAGAGAGCTGCTCTGCTGCTGGGAAAAGCTGCTGGAGACGGAGTTGTTCTCCACCACTCTACGCCGGCTCGTGAACGCGCCGCGCGTCCGAGAGAGAGAGAGAGCGGGGGGGAGGGGGGGGGGGTAGAGTGGGCGGATGGAGGTCGACTGACAGGGTTTTACTTACAGGCTATTTTTGCTCAAATAAAGCCTAAAACCACATCTGGAGCAGCATTTTATATAAATAATAAATGTGTACTCCTGTAGGCCGGTAACAGGACAACTCACTCACCCCTTTTCCGTTTTCCTCCCGGAATATTCCCCAGTGAGGGGTCAGTCAGGGGGGAGGCTGGATGGTAGAGGGCTGTGGACAACATAACAGGCCTACTACAGCTCTCAAACCTTTTCATGTCAAACCAAATTGATATTTGGTGGTCTAAATGTATAATTATGTTGATAATTGAGCAGACCCCCATCTGGAAAATAATGTTCGTAGAAGGGACCCCATTTTAAAGATAGCAGACAAGCTCAGAACAAAATACATCGTGAGGCAAATCATCAAGGTAAATCATCTATTTACAAGCACTGCAACAGGCTATTTTTGATAGTGGTAAAACCACTTATCTGGCACAGCATTGAGCATTTAATATCAATGTGTAGAGCCTAGACATATGGGCCCTCATTTATCAACCGTGCATATGCCAAAATATGGGTGCACGCCAGAAATTACCGAAATTGAACTTGAGTAGGACAAAAAGTCACGTCTGGTAGGGAGCTGTCGTATGCTTTGTTCTCGGCTGTTTTTCTGTCGTACACAAGCAGAGCCGCATTGTCTGAACTGCTGACACGCTGTCACAGGCATCTAAGCATATGTTTTCACTCCTAAAATGTTAATATAAAACTATGTATATACATGTAAAAAAAGAAAAAGAGAGATTTCCAACTTTACAAGTAATTAAATTTGCGCAATTAAAAACAATATAACATGTTTACAATGTATTAGTTTGTGTTTAATCTAACAGTGCTTTACTGGCCTTGTTATGCGAGCGCACTGATTTGGGAGCGCATGCGGCATGACATCAGATGCCTATATCACTGTAGCCTATACTGTCTGTGATATTATAAAAAAAGGCATAAATGGACTGCACGCCTTTATTTCCAAGTGACAATGACAAGCGTACAGCTTGACTATTTGAAAGTAGCAGGCTATAGGCGTAAGGGGCTTAATCATTCACCATTTAAATAAGTGCTTTGACAGTTCAGATAAAAGCGAGATCATTTTAGGGGGTAGGGAGGACGGGACCGCGGTGTGCGTCGCCAACACATACCAGCACGCATGCAAGCCTTCATCCATATGTTTATGATTCGTTCATCAATGATCAAATCACTACAACGTTGATTATGACTGCCTTGACGACATGATAGCCTATCTCTCATGCAGGCATCACTCACCTAAAGGACTTATCACAGCAGTGCGCAGTCTCACGCCTTCGCCGTGCACTGCGCACAAAAGGGTAAAATTAATATAGGCCAGCCTACAAACGTATTCCATTCATGGCGATGCGATGTCGATGTGTCATGTAGGTGCGTGCGTGCATGACAGCAAGGCAAGCGAGGTGAGAGGGAAACAGACTACTAGTAGGGTAGGCCATGAATGGGTAGGGTAGGCCTTTATTTAATTCCTGCAGGTTTTCGTTCTTTATTTATTTAATAACACACCAGTTAGTTGGGCTTGGAAGTTGCGTGTGCGTCTGTGTGTGTGTATGAGAGAGGGGGGTGAGGCGGGCAGCAAGGCACGGGAGAAACTTTTTTTCCCCTGTAACCATGGTTTCCAGGTCGTATTGCAGTTGTTCATGTCGCAAAAACGAGGGCGAGGCTTGATTTCATAGGGCGTGCCAGATAGATTTCAGCCGTCACATTTATTAACGTCAGAACGAAATTAAGGAAGGATCAGCTGTTTGCGATCACTTTATAAATGCAGTGGCGACGTGGGTGTACTACGAAACCCACACTCGAATTTGGGGCAGATTTTACACTCAATTGATAAATGAGGGCCATGGCCTTTAAATATGGCCCTCTAGGCTATAGCAAGACACTTAACCCAAACTATACTCCAGATCGCCACAACACGACTACTCAGTGCTCTAATGCAGAGGACACATTTCACATTAGCCTATAAGCACAAATGTAGGCCTAAAGTGCTAATTCAATTCAATACCTAACATGTTTGCTTTTTTAAATATCTTGCAGGTCTTGCATTTCTGAGACTGTGCAGGATTGTATTTGATTTTCTCATACCCTTGTTTTTGTGCGTTACTGTTTTGTTGTGCTTTTTTCCTATAATAAAGCTGATTTCTTCTATCTCTCCCCATTTTATAGTAAAATAATAAATGCATTATACTACTTAGACAAGCAAATCTGTAAATCTGATATAGGCCTATTATTATTTTCATCACCATCATCTTTCACACGGTCATCTATGATGGAGAGCGGTTTGTGGTGTGTGTGTGTGCTGTGTGTGTGTGTGTGTGTGTGTGTGTGTGTGTGTGTGTGTGTGTGTGTGTGTGTGTGTGTGTGTGTGTGTGTGTGTGTGGGCGGGGGGGGGGGGAGCTCCCCGGGTGATGGCTAAATTTGGTGACCAAATGACCTTTCCACACAACTTCTACTTCCACTTCTAATGGGCGGATTACCATGCAACTTGCTGAGTGAGTAATTCAATGAAGTGCATCCGTCCATGGGGGATGGTCCCTACTGATTTAGGTGAGCCAATGGCACTGGTGGAAAAATAACTCTGCTTTTTACAGAAGTAAAAAATACGATGGAGCGTTAATGGCTATAGTCACTAAGTCACATACTAAATATAGGCTCCGATTTTGGGGTGCTTTTTAAACCAATTTCCTCCCCCAATTTAGTGGCCAATCGATTCCTCCCCACACACATCTCTGCGTTGTCACTGCTGTTGAATCCTACCGAGACTCACCAGCCGTGAGGAGCACCCAACGGGAGGACGTGGAGTCTTCGTCCCACTTCTCTCGCCCGAGCCATAGGATGACATTGACATGCAGTGACCAGCCTGCCCAGCTTCCCTCTTTGTGTAGAGATGCTCGATAACGCCGGCTGCACCACGGTGGATTAGAAACCACAACCTTTGGGGTGGTGGGTGGTGGGCACTGGGCAGGCACTTTACCACTGCGCACTTGCAAGCACTTGCTCTGATATAGCCTGAGCTGTCGAGGTTTTATTCCCGAGCCTGACCTTTGCTGTGTGCCGCCCATCCATCGCACGAGACTCGGAGTTCTTTTTACTGCTGTTTATTAACACCTCTGTGCTGTAAAACACCGTAGAACTGACATACAAAACAAAAGACACAAAACATTTACTTAGGACATATTGTTACATTCAGATAATACATAAACCTTCACAAACAAACACAATACTGACCACTTTGCCTGCTTGCACATGAATGGGGGGGGGGTCGACTTGGATCCTTCAGTCTTTCTTGAAAACCCTCTTTGTTTTCTCTTATTTTCTCTATTTTACTTTACTTTACTTCTTGTACTTAACTTTCTTCTGCTTTACATATTACAGTTCACTTTACTTCGTTCACTAATCACTTCACTTCTTAGTTTACTTTACTTCTTCTGGTCTACTTTCAGTGCCGTTTCTACGGGGGGGCACTAGGGGGCACTGCCCCCCCAGATAGACTTTGTGCCCCCCCAGTCCAGAACCCTACCCCACCATTATTTTTAATGTTTTACAGGTTTAAAATATATATAATGTGTTATTTTCATGTTCTTTGTGTTTATAATAAATTTACATTTTCTAATTAATTCATAGTAATAGAAATGCAATAATAAAAAGTACACTGGCACCTAGTCGGTGCACCTAGTCGGATTCGTTTTGATGCAGCGCACCAAAAGCTACGTCATTCAGTCACAGTGAAAACAAACCCAAACCGGTAAAATTGAATCATGGATATTAGGAACTGGCTCAAAGCCAAAACACCAAACTCTATAAACCCACCAGCACCTTCAGAAAGGCAGACTGATGACGATACTGAAACCAACACCATGTCGCCTGTTGTTGTTAATATTGCGGGGAGTCGTTAAAGCACCGAGCACTACTAAATGCACAACGAAATTCGGTCGTCGGATCACATTACTGGGGGTTCGCGAGTGTCGGATAGCATTATTCCAGTGAGGCAGAGGGCTGCTGTTCAGTGCTGTAGCAACTTCCACAGCAGCAGCTCAACTTTCGGACCTCCACCACCACCGCATGCTTCTCCACCAGAGGTTCTTGGTTCTGGCACACCGTCACCGAATCAGGTAAAACGGGACAAATACCCAAGTAGCCTTCATAATGGCAAACGCGCAATCTGCAGACGCGCAGATCCCCCCCCTTTGCCTCCCGACATAAATACACTATATAGACTTGTTGTTTTTGGTTGGTGCATAAACTTTTACTCATATTCCCCTACCGTGGAGATGGCGACATATAAAAGACACTATAAGCCTAAATGCTCAACTATTTGTTGGTGATTAATGGTTGGTGCATAGGCTATAGTCTTTTTTTTCTACTTTCCTCCCGCCGTGGAGATGCTCATTGTGTTCATTGTGTTGTTGGTGCGATGCGATCGTGTTTCCACATGACAGTATATAGGCTATGTTTGTTTGTTTGTTCTGTTGGCTACAATAATTAGGCTATATTATTTGTTTTGGTGTATAATTGGAACCTATACTTGTAGCCCTTCTCCAAGCCTTTTGTGTTGTTTTATTGTATAGCCCAATGTGAGAGCTTAATTGCTATATATGGATGTGAACTTGAAAAATCAAGTGCCCCCCTTGGAAATATGAATGCCCCCCTGCTGATTATTCCCTGGATACGGCACTGTCTACTTTGCTTTCTTCCTTCTGCGCAATGATAACCTCTGACCTCTCTCACACACAAACACAGACACACAACGAGAAACCCACAACACATTGAACACACCTAGAGCGCCCCCAAGAGGACAAAACACAGAAATAAAACCATGACATGGCAGCAGTAACATTTCCCTGTTTCCTGTCATTACTCCAATATATCTATCAATAAATGCAGAACGCCCGCCCCCCCCCCCCCCCTTCATATATGGAGATCCAGGTGATGATATCCATCTGGGTGACGGCAGACTGCTGGGCGAGTGTTGTCGCTTTGGCATGCCAGGCATGGGATCAACTTTGACAAAAAATGCACAATGAAAAACAAGTACGGCCAGGGTTCATGGCCATATATAGCGTGTCTTGAGTGTAAAGGGTTTGGTGCCAGATTGACATGGTCTAGGTAGGTTCTAGGGTCTCCGACCATAGGTCGCAATAATCTGCAAACCGCAATAATCTGCAAACTATAGTAGGCCTAACTAAAGCTGTCAAATATTCGTAGTGGAGTAAAAATATGTATTGGAGATTTGGAGTAGATAGAAGGATAAAAAAGTATTAAGAATTTAACAGATAATCATTTCAAGTAAAAGTAGCCTACAGTATTTCAATGTTACTTTCCACCAATGGCCAATGACCTGTCCATTAGCGCCACCATTAGGACACAATTTCTGATGACACAAGATATTCCAAAATCTATTAAATGGCAATCTTCAGCAAAGATAGTGAGCCACCCCATGAGCTATCCTCTAGCGTAGCCGCTAGCATTTTAGCCTGAGAGTGGCGCCACTCTCGCTCCGTTCACATTGAAGAAGCAGAAGCTAGCTTCTGCTTCTTCGTCCCATGTTATCTCTATGCAGAACAGCTTCTGCGTTTAAAAGCTGGAAACACAGCTTTTTTTTGTTTTTGCGTTTTTTTTTTCTCACCGGACCTTAACTTTAAAGCAGCTTTTAAAAGCTGGAGCTTTAAAAATCTGCGTGTAGCCAATCAGAGCACAGCGTGGTTTGAGGAGGCGGAGTTGAGCTCATTTTACAAAACCGAAAACCCTCTGGAAAGCTGTCCGACCCAATTGTCCGCATTAAAAAATAAACTTTTTGAATATGGGCTGTATATGAAATATGAATGGATATTTGGCAAGACCATAGCATATTTTGTGATAGAAATTAAAGTTTATATGAGAAACAAGTTGTCGAAGCGGTGAAAACAGGTTGTGTTCCGTGTGCCGTCGCGAGTGTCACGTTTCTGGGGACAAGTCATCGTGCATTCACCCCCCCCCTCCGGTTCTCATCGATTTGCGGGACGTTTCATCGCACTAAAATTAATTGCCCTTGTCGCGGGACCTCGCCCTGAGCACAGGGGGTTGATCACTGGTTTACGCTCCTCGACACCCAGTCTCAACTTAGGGGGTCCTCCGCGGGCCGGGCCACAGGGTCCAGAAGTCGGTCCACTTTCGCTCGAGGGGAAAGCTCGAGTTTTCTCCTCGACGACGGGGTCTGGCCGCAGGTCACCCGAGGCACTCACCGTGGTACAGTGGCGCTGTACCACATACTCCTGTAGTAATGTACTACAGGAGTGGGGCCTTGATCATACCTTTAAAAAATAATTAATAGCCTTTATATCAGTTGTATGTTCCCCCTCTATTTACCCCCCCCCCCCCCCACACACACACACACACACACACACACAGTACGTAGTGCAGTAGTCCCGACTCCCTAGTACTGGAACGCCGAGGAGAGCTGTGCTCGGAGACGATTTGCTGAACGTTTCCTCGCACTAAAATTAATTGCCCTTGTCGCGGGACCTCGCCCTGAGCACAGGGTGTTGACCACTGGTGTACGCTCCTCGACACCCAGTCTCAACTTAGGGGGTCCTCCGCGGGCCGGGCCACAGGGTCCAGAAGTCGGTCCACTTTCGTGTGTGTGTGTGTGTGTGTGTGTGTGTGTGTGTCGCTGCATTGTATGTTGATTGTTGAAACGTGGGCACCGTGAATCATACCTTTAAAAAATAATTAATAGCCTTTATATCAGTTGTATGTACCCCCTCTATTTATGCAATATGTTGCCCATGTTTTGTGATTGGTTTGCTGCGTTCTGAATCGATAAACCAATCGCATATATTTATTTGAGGGAATCATTTCAGACAGCGCCGAGATAGGAGCTCCCTTCCACGGGAGACTTGGGACTGAATGTCCGGAAATCGCACGTAAACATAAGCTGTTTTAATTGCTTTTACGACGTGCTGGATACATACAATTGTATTTCTACGGTATGCTCTTTCTAAATCAACATTAACATTACATACAGAGCCGCCATTTAAAACAATGCCCGGAGGGTTTCGCTCGTGGCATGGGGGAGACGAGAGCGGAGTGGGGGGGGGAGACATGAGCACTGAAGACGGAGGATTGAGATCCCGTCCGTTCGGTTATTTACAAACAAGTTTACCAAGATTATATTATTTATTCATCCATACATAGGTTATGATGTAACTAAATATATAAGTATGTCTCCTCTACAGTCGCTATTTTACATTTTAGACTTTCAAATGCGCATCTGCTCAAACTGCCCGTCTCTCGTCTCAAAGCCAGACAGCCAGTCCAGGCAGCTTGAGTGACAGGTACCTTGTACACGCCCACTTTCTCAAAAAAAAGCTGCGTCTTTTAGATTTCTGCTTCTGCTTTTTAAAGCAGCTTCTTCGGTCTGAATGGGGCTTGGCTAAAATGCTAAAAACTTTTCACAATCACACTGTGACGAAGCACATTTCAATTCACATATTTAAAGTCATTCTTAAGTGGCACAGCGGCTATGTAGTCGCGGGATTGGCTTTATCAGACCAGAATTATGACAATGCCATTAAAATGCTAGGCAAGCATGTCGCGCGTAATTGTAGAACGCAGGGCATTCACTGTGAAGAGTGCGGGCGCAGACACCACAAAACAGTTTGCAATCAAACAGCCAGTCAATATACAGCGCATGATAGACGCGCCGACCACGGCAACGACAGACAGGCTGACCACAGTGTTGCAGATGCAGTAGGAGTGTCGAGTGTAGCAAGCAACAATCCAAGCATTGATGTCCATTTATTGGTTACTGGTTTTTAATTTATTATTTAATTTTTTACAGTAAGTGGTATTTTAATAAACTATTTGGTCATAAGTTGTAGATGACAGTTATAGTACAATAACTGGTTATTAAATCAATTTGGACTAGTATATTACTATACTAATTAATGCACCCTATAACTAAATCAGGTTTAAGACTAACTTAAGCATAAATTAAGTTTAATATTTCCATCTTACACACCATCTCCCTTTCTCATTACGAGAGGAAATATGTTTGTGCTTTTCGATTTGACATCATCCATTCAACGGAAAGGAATACACCAGTGTCAACCTTGTCACATTTTTATTTAAAACCAGCACAATTCAAGACATCATGAGTAGAGGCTATATTACGCTGCCCTGCCCAGTGCAGCAACGTTCACGCGACATCCAAAACATCTGCACACTCACTCACGCACACCGTCACAGACAATTAAAGTCCCAAATTCGTAGGCACGTCTTATAAACACAGCAAAATCCCCAGTTACTGTATCCATTCTGAACTCTGGGAGTGTAACAAAATGGACTCGTATGGGTCATTGTGTACATGCTCAGAGTTCACATATAACTAGAGGATTTGTATTGCGCAGTCATTCTCCAATCGCTCTGAAACCACAGCCTTTGGTTCCCTTGTACAAAAACGTGAAATTCTTTTTAAGGGCCGTTTTCTTGTCTGAATCGAGACTTAAATACCACACACAAATCCATCACACAATCATTGTTCCTCACACTTTTCACGGTGAAATAATGGTTTATCTGCTTGACACGTAGGACAGGAGGGGTCCATGTTACGTACGCCGTGAAAATAAAAAAGGTTCCTCCATTTACTAACAGAACCCCCACTGTAAAAGTCCTTGACACAGATTATTTGTGCTTCAATACTGTATAACAATTATGATTTTAAAATGGTCTGTGGAAAAATACATAAATTACAATTTAAACTATACAAACAAAAACAAAAAACAGTCAAGTTTCATGTGCTCAGTGGGTCACAGCTAGGTTTAACTGGAATGTCAGAAAGCCGATGGTATAGTGCAAAAAAATCAATCTTAAGGTATTGCCAGATTGAAATGTTTCAAATTGATCTCCCCCCGCTTATAAATGCTCCAAATTGGGACGGCAGGTGAAAGTGGTTAATGAAAGATTGCCCTAAACATGAACTCAAGACTCAGTCACCACCTGGGGTATACAAACCCATGCAAACGTTGTGGAAATAAAATAAAGATAGATGTAATAACTGTATAAATATGGTTGATATCCATGTTCTGTGAAACCCACATGAGACCATGCGTCAACCAGAGAGCTTTTTCTTCTTTCTTTTTTTACACACCATGAAAACACAACCAGTCACATACCAGACCATGTAAAAACACATTTAAAATAAACGCCTGACAGGGGAAAACTTTGACAGTTTTATTCCACCACAGCAATATGGTTGAGGAAAAATGTAATGAATTAGCACAAACAAAAACAGAAAGTTTGGTCTTTCACTAATATACATGTTTAGACCATGAAGCGCCTTACTGAGCCAAGCTTGAAGGAACTCTAATAGAAACCTGCTTGATATACAAAAATATATACATTTTCTTGTTCTTTGTTTTAAGCATGGGTTAGCCACTGGTTAAGCCCCCCCTTCGCCTACCAAAATTATTACCATACACCCACGTACAAATTCACACATTTCAGAATCAACAACTGGTTTGTCCAGGAGGGGGCGACTTCGTATTAAAAATGAGGACTTGGAAAAACAAATAATCTACACACCATATAATATGGTTCTAATCTAAAACCTGAGTTGTACTTTGTTGTGCGTGGGTGTCGTGCACCAAAAGCAGCGGATTGGTACCGATTTTTGGTACGCAGGCACCCGCGCACAGCCACGTTTAAGTCAGGTAATAGGAGTGCAACATTACCCTCCACCCCCCAGGGTATTTCTGTTCACCTTCCCTGGGTGGTAAAAGATCACATTAATATTAAACATACATTTACCCCCCTTCGGTTCCCTTCAGTCCTGAGTTTCAGTCCAGCATGAATGAACATGAGCTTTGTGGAAAACAGTTTTAAATTCACTTTCGACAAATACATTCATCAATACTTAAGAAAAAAAAAAGAGACCCGATCCAATGGGAATCATTATAAATCCTAATTTACGCACCAACGCTTTGACAAGAACGGCCGACCGTTTCTCAGAGTTGTCGATTTCTTTCAGTTGAAAAATATGTAGGTTTTTTTTATTATTATCACGT
Organism: Protomyctophum bolini; assembly: GCF_963924005.1. Taxonomy (NCBI): domain Eukaryota; kingdom Metazoa; phylum Chordata; class Actinopteri; order Myctophiformes; family Myctophidae; genus Protomyctophum; species Protomyctophum bolini. Next base: position 33,497,902 of record NC_137874.1, on the reverse strand, counting down.
GACAAAACTTTGCCTATTTTGCTGATAAGCATCTATTAGGCTTAAATGTAAACTATTTCATTCACCAAGACCACTGAAACAACGTATCCACCTAATAAAGTGGCTCCTTTTTTGCATTGGCTTTCAGAGGGAAAAGAAAATCTGTTTTGGTGGTGGGGGGGGGATCTTGGTGCCAGTTGCAGGAAGCGACCCTTCATAAAAAGCCATACAAAAATATAATATCGACTCCTATCCTGGACTGCACTCGATCCCCACGTTACGACCAATGCCCCCACACAAGCAAATATGCTGCCATTCACATTCATTTCCTCCAAGTGCGACCCAATAAGGCAAATCTACAGTAGTAATAATAAACAGAATAAAAAAAAGGAAACATTACATCAAAGATCTAAAGTGAGTGAAAGTCATAGCTGGGCGGGGGGGGGGGGGGGGGGGGGAGGAGGAAATATGATCTTTCCAGTAAAGGCTCCAGTCTGTACTTTTGATGCAAAAGGAAAACCATAACCTCTGTTGGATTTTCAAATGCTGGAAGGTGTCATGGTGTCTACCAGAGTAGTTAGTAGTAGTCTGAAGGCATTTAAATACATTGCCGGTATAGGTGGGGAACTTTTTGGCCTGAACGAAATTAATCTTAACTTAATGGTTCAGATATAAACCACAATCTGGGAGGTATTTAAAGGTCCACTTCACCACTTTTCAACCTATCTTCATATAATTGGTCCTCACCAATAATCATGATAAAATAGCACCATTTTTTCAACTCAGTCTGAGTCTCATTGGGAGGGCTGTGTGGGAAGTTCAGAAACCCGTCCACCAGTGATATCATCGATGGGGAATCCAAGCCAATAGAAACGGCAGGCTTTCTATTCCTGAAAAGTTGCAATGCAATAATGGAAGCCATTGTTCACAAGATAATAAAAATCTCAATATCTTTCGGGAAAAAAATCTTGTTTAAAAAAAACTCTGCCTAACGATGATGTCACTGGTGGACAGGTTTCTGAACTGCCCACAGCCCTCATATGAGACACAGAGTAGATGGTGGCATTTTATCATGAACATTAGTGAGGACCAATTATATGAAGATAAGTTGAAAAGTGGTGAAGTGGTCCTTTAAGTAGTCATGGGTCAATACTGAATATTACTACGTTTACATGACATTAAAGCAGTTTGCTCTTCAACATAACAGTTCCTGTGCCATTATACATCTCAAGAGCATTTCGGAGGAAAAGAGGTGTCACCCAAATTACCATCAAACTCATCTTAGTAGGAATTCACATGTACTTTTTCCCCCTCTTTGAATGACTTTTAAGCGGGTTGTTGTCGCCGCACTGCACCACAGCTACACTGAATAAGGAAATCGGTGTTGAAAAGAGAGGTAGTCAAGTAGTTAAGTCTCCCCCTGTGGATTTCACAGTAAACATCTTCCAGTACTCATTTAACTCGGAGAGTACATATGGAACCAAATGGACATAAAGGTTCCATTTGTACACTAGCTAGGCGTTAATACATTTCCCCGAAAAGCTCCATTTGTACACTCGTGAGTTAAATTAACACTGAGGATTTGACCGTGTCGGACCCAACGCGGGGTAACAAGATGTTCTGGCATTGGAACAGCTTTAATAAAGCAATACTGTGTCCTATTTAGCCAAATGGGGCTCCCAATAAAAATAAAAATGAAATAAAACAGTTGAGAACCACTTGTTCTCATCTAGTATACATCAACATGTGGCTTGCATTTGACTTTAGTCTTATCCTAAAGTCAGGTTATGTCACGAGGGCAGTCTTGTTTTTTTAACAACCGGCTTTGGTTTCACACATTGGCAATCACCACGATTTAGGACACTAGGCAAACACACATCGTCTGGTAAAGTACTTCAAATGTAAGGGGAATGCATATAATAATGTACTAAATGAAAAAAGAAAACACAAGGATCTAGGTATTCAGACATGCTGTGGTCATTCATTCGCGGAGACAAGAGACAATTCTTTACAACGCAAAACACAATTAAAATATAATTGTTGAGCCTAAAGTATAATTCACATTGGAAAAATAAAATAAAATGGTGCATTAAGCCCTATTGTTTGGCATTGCTAAAGAATATGCTCTTGACCTGATACATACGTAGTCTACACTCACACCTGGTTAGCACGTCACATTTAAAAAAGGAGGGAAAAAAAGGATGAGTCTGACTCAACTTGGGACAAAAACATGGGATACACCAAATACAGTAAGGGGGGGGGGGTTAAGTTGTATTATGTGTTTGCGTAGAATCGATGCCGTTTCATTCTCTTTTTAAACGGTCTCGCTTCTTTTCAAGTAGAATATACATTTGCGCTTCAAATCCACCTCCCTAAGCCATCCTGTTCCCTCCTGGATCGACGTAGTCAGCCAAGCAGCAACAGAATGCGGGTTAAATTTCTCCCGGCAAACACGAGGGTGAGCATGGCCGAGAAGACCACACACACACACACACACACACACACACACACACACACACACACACACACACACACACACACACACACACACACACACACACACACACACACACACACACACAAGCGCACACACAGGGAAAGTGTGGGATGTGGGATTAGAACAGGCAGCTATGCTAGTCGTTATTTAGCCATAGCAGCAACAGTAGCGACAAAATACACGTCCGTCCCCCGTCGCCCCCACACACGCAGAAACTGTCTTGGGTTGTAGCAGTGGTTCTCAAAGTGGGTTCAGGGGATCGCCAGAGTTCCTTGGGGGAGGGGGTTCCAAATGGACCCTTTCAGGTCTGTAACTCCGAGAGCGAACTAATGGAACCGAATGGACCCCATTAGTTTGCTCTCGGGAGTTATGGGAGTTCCTTGAAATAAAAAAAAGTTTGAGAACCAACCACTGCAGTTTGTTTTTACTTCTTCCTGGGGTGCTGTCTGCGGGCCTGCAGCCTCTGCCGGGCACCGGAGGGCTTGGAACTGGCGCCGATGGAGAAAGAAGGAGTCGCTGCGCCTGTGAGACATTTTCCAGGGAGGAAGTCATGCAGAATCAGCTTTGTTGTCACATCATCATCATCATCATCACACGATTAAAGTTTGGAAAAAACTAAAAAAGAGTGGGTGAAATATTTTTTCTGCTTGAGCTCTCAAACATTGCAGGCACAGAGTTAGAATATGGATGGACAGAAAAGGAACAGAGAACAGCTCAATAACAGGAAGGCACAGGCAAATAATACAAAGTCCAATATAAGGTGCATAATTAAAAAAAAACAAGTTTGTACGCCAGCGTTGTGCAAAAACAGCCAATCTACAAGGTCTACGACTCTCTCTTACCAAAGGGAGAAGGTGCCAATCTACAGGGTCTACGATTCTCTCTTACCAAAGGGAGAAGGTGCAATCTACAGGGTCTACGATTCTCTCTTACCAAAGGGAGAAGGTGCAATCTACAGGGTCTACGATTCTCTCTTACCAAAGGGAGAAGGTGCAATCTACAAGGTCTACGACTCTCTCTTACCAAAGGGAGAAGGTGCCAATCTACAAGGTCTACGACTCTCTCTTACCAAAGGGAGAAGGTGCAATCTACAAGGTCTACGACTCTCTCTTACCAAAGGGAGAAGGTGCCAATCTACAAGGTCTACGACTCTCTCTTACCAAAGGGAGAAGGTGCCAATCTACAAGGTCTACGACTCTCTCTTACCAAAGGGAGAAGGTGCGAGTTGAGAGTTGAAGCCTTGCACGGGCGTCGCTGGGCTGCCAAAGGGAATGGGACCTGTGGGGGCACTCTGTCCAAAGGTGGGAGTAGAAGTCCCTGAAGGCAACATGGAAACATTTAGATTTAATACACATTATGCAAAATTATGGTGTTTTAGTAATACCGCTCCTGCTGTTCTACACGCTGCAGACTAGGTGAATGTGCTTTTATATGAAATATCCGAGACTATATTACGATTTTATGGAAGATACTTCTGAAAATGTTGCTAAACTGATAACAGAAAATAGCCTCTCTACAAGCTCGCAGAGAGCTTGTAGATCGGCTATTTTTTATTATTATTATTTTTTTTCACTGTGCAACATGCTTTCATAGAAGGCATGCTCTATGGAATCCACGACTGAAATCAGTCGTGGTGACTGAGAACTTCAATCCATTAACATTGCAAAAGTCTGCTTAGTTATTATGGAAACAAAGCTGCCATGATTCAGTGGGGGCCGGTGCCGATTCAGGACCAAACACATGACCTGTTTTGGCTGTAAATGTAGGCTGGCATTGAACTAGAACAGTTTATAGTTGATGACAAGATAATGCATTTGTCTCACAGAATTGTTGCAAAAAGTTCCTGTGAGGTTAAACATTAGGATTTGAATGGGGCAATGAGTCAAATTCAGACACAACTACACTAACCACTAGGGGTGTAACAATTGCATCGGAAAATCGAAGAATCAAGAATCGAAGTATATCGAAATGTAAACAGCAGCATTGACTTTGTATCATACCATTTTGCAATGTAAATAATTGATTGTATCAATATACTAAGGTTTTGGGCAGTGGTTCTCAAAGTGAGACCCCCCCCCCTCGGAGGGGTTCCAGTAGGTCCCAACCAAGCAATTAATTAATATCGCAGCACAAAATAGATCTAAAAGATCACAGTGCGTCACTTCGTGTCTCAAGCTTGTACATCTGCTATGTTTTTATTTAATCTCTTGAAAAAATATAAAAAATGCTAAAATCGTAACATAAAATATCTTCTGGGGTCCCTGGCAAAACCTCTTCAGATGGGGGTCCGTGGTCAGAATCATACACATCAATCTGGGGGTCCTCGACATGAAAATGTGTGAGAACCACTGGTAGATCACAAGTGGCTAAGTAACTTGATACGCTTCATTACTCACCAAACGTTGGCTTACCGCTAGCAGCAGCTCCAAAGTTGAAGCCGGACACGGACATCTGCGGCGGCGCGTTATTAGAAACGGGCGTTTGGAACTGCGCGCCCGTCATGGCGCCGCCAAAGTTGAAACCAGAGGCTGGATTAGCAGCAGGGCCGGCGGGGGCTTGTTGTTGTTGCGCCGCGGCGGCGCTACCAAAACCAAAGCCGGCCGGCGCCGGCGCAGTCTGAGCGGCCGCCCCGAAGCTCTGCGCAGTCTGAGCGGCCGCCACGAAGCTCTGCGCAGTCTGAGCGGCCGCCCCGAAGCTCGGGGGCACCGCCGCCGACGGAGCTGCCGCGGCGCTGCCGAACGAAAAGCCACCGGAGCCGAACGGGGCGGGGGCCCCGAAGGTGGAGGCCGTGGTGGGGGCCCCGAAGGTGGAGGCCGTGGTGGGGGCCCCGAAGGTGGAGGCTGCTGCGGGAGCCCCGAAGGTGGACGCCGTGGTGGGGGGCCCGAAGGTGGACGCCGTGGCGGGGGCCCCGAAGGTCGAGGCTGCTGCGGGGGCCCCGAAGGTCGAGGCTGCTGCGGGGGCCCCGAAGGTGGAGGCTGTGGTGGGGGGCCCAAAGGTGGAGGCTGTGGTGGGGGGCCCGAAGGTGGAGGCTGTGGTGGGGGGCCCGAAGGTGGAGGCCGTGGTGGGGGCCCCGAAGGTGGAGGCCGTGGTCGGGGCCCCAAAGGTGGAGGCCGTGGTGGGGGGCCCGAAGGTGGAGGCCGTGGCCCCGAAGGTGGAGGCCGTGGTGGGGGGCCCGAAGGTGGAGGTCGTGGCCCCGAAGGTGGAGGCCGTGGCGGGGGTGGGGCCGGCGGCCGAGCCGAACGCGAAGGGAGCCGCGGTGGGGGCGGGCGCTGCTGCTGCGGCCGGCGCCGCTCCGTTGCCGAAGCTGAACGGTTTCGCCGCCGCCGTGGTCATGGTCGCACCGGGGTAGGCCGGGGGCGGCGCGGTCGCTGTGGCCGCCTCAAACGACGGCGGCTTTCCGAAGCTGAAGGTGGGCTGCTGCGGAGCGGCGGGGGGCGCAGAGGCACCCGCCGTGGCGGTGGCGGCGTTGGGCATGGCGAAGCCACCGAAGGACATGGTGGTGGCGGGGTTCTGGCCGCCGGTAGTCGCCGCCTGGCCGAAGGCGAAGGGGTTCTGGCCGGTGCCGGAGGGTTGGGTGGTGCTGGCGGAGGTGGTGGCGGGAGCGGCGCCGAACGCAAAGGCGCTGCTAGTGGATGAGGTCTGGGCGGGGGGGCCCGCGGTGGTGGCGGCTCCAAACTGAACCCCGAAAGGCCCGCTGGTGACGGCGGGCGCCATCGTGGAGGCGCTGCTCGTGGTGGAGGAGGGAGCGCCCCAGTGGGAGGTACCGGTGGCGATGCTGCCGAACATCGACGGGGGGGGCGGCGGCGGCCGCCGTCAGCGACCCCCCGCCGAACATGGAGGTGGCGCTGACGGAGGTGACCGCCGGGGCCGAAGTGGCTGCTGCTGCCGCCACGGGCTGGCCGAAGCCAGCCGCGCCGGTGCTGCCAAACAGCGGCTTGAAGGTGGGCACGGCCGGCTGGTTGTCGGAGGAGGAGGCCGAGGAGGAGGCCGGGGCGGTGGTTGGGTTGGCGCCGAAGATGGGCTTGAAGCCGGAGGCCAGGAGAGGGTTAGCGGTGCCGGCTGCCGAGTCGCTACCGGGGACCATGGGAGCCGACGTGAAGGGCTGTCACCATTACAAAAAAGATTAAGTTGAACGATTAATTTTCATACAAACAATTGCGATTAACGATTTAATAGTGTTTTTGGCACTGGAACATAAAAACAATGTGCCTTAGGCTTCGTAACCATGATTTAAAAATAAACAAATCATCCCAGCCGTTTCACTCGTATGGATATGAAGAATCAACTGACTGAAAGAAAACGCTAATGTTACCGCTGCTGAATTAGTTACATTTTCGCTAGAAACAGACTGAATCAAATATGAGGGACTAACCGTCATAAACGATACAGAGACACCTCCCCGAAAATATCGCCGAGACAGTTTGTTTATTTTTGGACCACAATGCTTATGAGACGATTTTAAGATGACCCCATGTTATTCTCCAAAGAGAAAACTTCCATGAACCAGGGGATGAGTGAGCTCTATGACGATTATGCAAAATCTGTTAATTAATTGCGATTTTCTAAAATAATTGGGCCATTAGGCCATCATGTAATAACGGTGACGGGCCTAACCGATGTGCTGGAGGCTGTGCTCAGTCCAAACAGGCTGCTGGCTGCCATGGTGGTCTTGGTGGCCTGACCCCCACCCAGAACCTGGCTGAAGGCAGAGGAGGCCTGGCTGAGGCCTGACAGGGTGGAGGCGGAGTAGGGTGGAGGTGGCTGAGCCGTGGTGGAGGCAGGCTTCAGCACGGAACCATTGGGCTCCGATGTGGTTGTCAACACTGGACCTAAAAAAAAGAACACACACACACAACCATACAGTAATGATAGAGTGCTCATCAACTGCTTCCATTTTGTCTAATATCATAGAAGCTATACTAAACAGTTCAAAAACAGAGCTCATGGTCGTGGCTCCCAAGGCACTGCTCCAGAAGGTTGGACGTTTCCTACTCCATGTTGATGGTGATGGCAGCTCCATAACTATCTCATAAGATCTGGTCATCCCAGCTTAGTAAGAGGTTTAAAGTAAAAAAATCACACACGTGTGAACTGAGTGGTGCAATTCCCCCCCCCCCTCTCTCTCATTAGAGACACAGCACTACCCCTCTCTCTGTTTCTGGCGCCCCCTACTGGTATAAATAAGTAACATACTCGTGCTCATAGACACACGCACACACACAGGTACACACACAGGTACACAGGTACATGGACATTGCTGGTTGTAGGAGTGGTTGCACCACTCAAAAAGATTTAGGACGGCCGTCGAGACGATTCTACTCTATGGCTTCGAGACATGGACACTTTCAAATAAATTAGAGAAATGGCTGGATGGCACCCTCCTTCTAATGAGAGCGCAAAATCTCTCTTGGAAGAGCCACCCATCGACTTCTCTAATATACGGCAACCATCCCCGATCCAGAAGAACACAGTTTGATGGCCACTGCTACAGAGCTGATCACGAGGTTATATCTTCCCTTCTTCTCTGGAATATTGCCTCAAAGCAGACCAGAGGTAGAAAACTGTCGTTCCAAGCTTTTACGTGTGCTATTTTTGAAAACTCTTTTTCATTTTTGAAAAGAAAAAACACAAATCTACTCTTCAGGAGGACTCTGGCACAAAATAATTTCAGGTGGGTGTCCCGGGCCACAATGTGGGGGTACTTGGAGCACGAAGACGTTTGGAGAACGACTGATCTAAGCCTACCTGCTGTGGTGGTGTTGAGCGTGGATGTGGTGGAACCGGCCGGAGGGACGCTCTGCATCTTCAGGATCTCCAGCAGGGAGTTGGGGAGGCCAGGGGCAGGCGCAGCCGCTGGGGCAGGGGCCGGGGAGGAGCGAGCCGGGGCAGCCGTGAAGCTCGGGGCCGTGCTCATGCTGCTGGTGATGGCGGTGGCGGCTGGGCTGGGGTCCAGGTTGATGACGGGGATGGGTGCAGCCGCTGCTGCCACGGAGGAGGAGGAGGTGGCGGTGGGCAGGGGGGCCGCCAGGAGGCTGGCCAGGGTGGGGCCAGAGTCCACAGAGGAGGAGGAGAAGGAGGATGCAGCCTGAGAGGAAGGAGCAGGCTCTGCCGCGGTAGGATCAGGCTTCTTTGGTTCTGGAGCTACACACAGATGCAGGTGAACGGGGTAATGGTTTGAAACACACGGGCCATAATTATTAGGAATATTTATGTGTGCAGTGTGCGATCTGTAACAAGAATGAGCCAACACCTTGAGTTCATCGTGTAATTACGCCTCAGCCAATGTGATCATCCTTCTCTTTCGTTTGATTGTCAATTCTTATAGCCTATTGGGTTTTGTCACTTTGATGCACAACACATTTTTATGTTTTAATTAACAAAACAAGAAAAGAAAAATCGATTCGAAGAAATCGATTCCTCATTGTGTTTTTTAGTTTTTTTATGTTTTCGACACTCACCGACTTCTTCCAGGACTTTCTGGATCTTGTTGAGGGCGGCTCTCTTCTCCTGGTCCAAGTCTTTGACGGTAATGGTGTATCCCAGCTCTGGGGGTGGAGGCTGCAAGGGAATTACCATCAGCAGAACTGAAACATTGTCATGGCTGAAAATGCAGCTCATGTCATTGGTCTGACATACGGAAAACGACCGGATTAAGGTTGGCGAACATGCATTAAGGTTGGCGAACATGCATTAAGGTTGGCGAACATGCATTAAGGTTGGTGAACATGCATTAAGGTTGGCGAACAACATGCATTAAGGTTGGCGAACATGCATTAAGGTTGGCGAACAACATGCATTAAGGTTGGCGAACATGCATTAAGGTTGGCGAACAACATGCATTAACCCATTGATGCCTGAGGCCAAATCTGGGAACGCCTTCTAGGGCCTGACCTAAGGTTTCTGAAAACCTTCAAATTCTGATGTTTTTCTTTTTAAATAGTTATGTTGCTACATGTATAGCAATAGCTGATGAGACACAGAGAGCACGGCCGGCATCAAGGGTAGAACAACGTATACGTTACACCAGGCGTCAATGGGTTAAGGTTGGCGAACATGCATTAAGGTTGGCGAACATGCATTAAGGTTGGCGAACATGCATTAAGGTTGGCGAACAACATGCATTAAGGTTGGCGAACAACATGCATTAAGGTTGGTGAACATGCGTTGCTCTGTGCTTGTGGTTAGGGTTAAAAAACCCTACATACAGTAATCATCTGTGGAGTGGAAACCTCATATTGTATGTCGAAACCCGTTTTTATATATATTTTTAGCAGATCTAGCTTTGAAACCCGGCACGTGGATCCACTACTTTTGTGTGGCGCTGTAGTATGATCAAGTAGTAGGCAGAGATTAAAATAGGGTGCATTTTGCATCCAGTTTATAGCCCAGGGACGCAATAAAACAACGACTGTACTCAGCATGTACAGTAAATAATACACACACTAGCTTCAGTTATAATAATCATTTCTTCTTCCGTTTTCTACATGAATATAACCACATTATAACCATATAAAATGAAATGGGAGTTAAATGCTGCAAGTTGTTGAAGTGGGACTCCTAAAATGTCCCTGGGACTCATCTAAAAGTCCCTCCCTGCATCCCGGGACCCATTTACATCACTGAGTAGGGTATTAATTTTACGAGGAAAAAAAGGTTTCTATAATAATAATGTGTTTCTTACCAGGGAGATCTGCTCCCCACCGTGGCTGGCCACCAGCTGGATCTTACGCTTCCGCTTCCCTCCGCTGCTGGTGGAGCTGGACGACAGAGCCACGGGGACCTTGGGGACAGGGGCCACTTTGGCTGGAATGGGATTTCAATACGTGTTATTCTGACCCGAGATCAGATTCTAAAAATGTCTGACAGTTTTCTGAAAAAGCCATGTTTCTATGTCAGTGGTTCTTCGATTTTTCAAAAATAGCAGACCTACGAGCTTGTAGATCTGCTATTTTTCAATAGCTAAAGCATAACATAACATAGCTAACACCAAAATGGGTTCCTGCCCAAAATGGGTTAAAGGTTTCCATTTGTGAATATGATCCAGGAACCACCGGTGCATTCAATAAACAAATTCCTCCATTACATTTTGTGTCGCAGGCCTATGATCGCATCACACTGGCTTTATCAAGTTTATGTTCAGACACAATACATAAACTATTAACAAAGGAAACGTGCCACATCTGCATCCAGAGGGTATGTGTGCGTGACATCATCATCATACCCGGAGGTTATGTGGGAATGCCTATCGAGTGGCACTTTTTGGTCTTGACATACCATACATGATCCAAACAGAAAGAATCTGCATTAAACAACATTAAACTCATGTTGTGAGCACAGTTGTTTTGATTTTAACCATAATTTGAGTCCTAGTCTGAATAGAAGATGCAGCACACCACACGGAAAAAGAAAAACGGCAAAACGACAAATCCACAAAACGCGTGACATGATCATGGCTCACATTGCTTAATATTATATTGGTGCAGAGCGATGTTGGAGTTCCTAGGATGAGCAAGCACTCTCTCGCCCGCTCATTGTATGCATACAAATGTAGTGAGATTGGTGAATGTAAACAAACCGCTTTGTGATAGGAAGTAGACATAGCCACCTGGCATGCACACTACATGTTAAGTCACTGTTGCGTCTCCGTGTAAAAGCTGAATAAAAAGTGAGAACGCAATGGGACTTTGTCGTTTTCTCTACAGACCGCTGTCGTGTATAAGTGGCCTCATTCAGAACCAATTAATCGAGAGGACAAGACCCCGACAAGAATTGAACTTCAGCACATCGGACTACTGTAAAACAGGCTTTGAGTCTTATATTATGTTAACACACCCGATTCTTACTGCGTACATATGTCAGTATGAACTTATATAATATACAGCCTATAAAGACTCACATATGGTGGGTTCAGTGTCTGTGGCCACCTTGTCAGACTTCACTGAGGAAGCAGAGCTGGGAGACTTGGCATCTTCCTCCCTGGATAAAACAAAGCCTGGGTCAGACATAACAAAGAGGGGACACTCTGCATTTCATCATCACAGAGAAGCAGACATCCTACCTGGGCTTGACAGAAGCCCTCTCTGGAGTCTGAGAGCGAGACGACATGGGGCTGGAAAGAGGGGAGGCGTGTGCAGAGGCTCTCATCCACTAAAGACAAAAACCAGAGTTAGGTTTAGTTTGTATTCTTGGTCAAAATTGGTTAGAGCCTTACCGTTTTAGGTTGGTGGTACAGATTTAAAGCTGCACTGTGAGACTTTCCTCTTCTACCACGGATGTTAACCCGGTTTCTTGCATAAGAGCTGATTTTTTTCTTATTATTTGACCACAATTGAGCCAATAGAGCCTGCCTGCTTGCTTAGGGAGTAAATTGAATATTGACCATCAGGTCAAAATGAGTGCCAGATCCTGTGTTTAGGTGAGACATGACCTTTGACACCATCTAAATGCCTCAATAGAAGAGCAGCGAGACAAAAAACAACAACCCAACTGTGTAAGTTATAGTGTATTAACATACCACCTACCAAATTGGACATTGGATTACCTTTTTATTCATTATAGTGCTGCTTTAACCATGGCAAGGATTTCACCATGATGTGATAAAACATTCCAGATAAATACAAATCATGTCTCCAAAAAGGATTTAGTTCAGCTAAGTTAAACATGGAATTCTCAATTTTGCTAATCAGCAATGGATGTCTTTGCATTCTCTTGTAGGATAAGCATGAAGTGTGGTTGCAAAATGCACTGCTTTAAATAACATTTCACACTAAATTATTCTGATGAGTTTTGAAATAAAATAAAAAAGGCTATTTCTAGATTGCTCCCTTCTGCTATTTCTGACAGCTTTTAAAAAGTATCTAAAATGTTTTGGAAAATAACACAAATCCTCTCTTCTGGGGTCCCGCCTCCCCCTCCCCCCATCCGCAGCCAAACACATATCAATTTGGAGGGTGTTTGGCACAGAATAAGGTCTGAGAACCACTGGCTTTACTTTGTTTTCCCTAAATCTTTATCCCATGATTTTTGCAACGCATCATTTTCACCCAGTGTCAATAAGTCTAATGTGATCCTGGGCGCTCTACTACACTCCCTCTGCCGACCTGGGGAGAGCAACGGACCGACCCCATGCTTCCTTCAGTGCATGAGTCGGGAGTCCACTGGCTTTGCTGTACCTGGTTGAAGCCCTGCGTGGAGCTGTAGGAGCTCTGTATGGCGTTGCGGACGGAGCCAGTGGTGTGGATGTGGCCGCCGCCGCCCAGAGAACTGATGGAGGACGTTCGAGACCTCTTCATGACGGCCTCCTCCGCCACGTTCAGGCCTCGCTTAAGGGTTCCCGGCCTGAGGGGCGGAGACATGGAAAAAAAGCTAAATAAAATCTCCAGACTGAAAATGTAATGATGAACAGATTTCATTTGAGACATTTGACATTTCTGATGCTTCTAAACTTGAAATAACACGAATCTACACGCTGACAACATGTCACAGCGTGACGTGTTGAGAGCGTGGCGATTTGGTCCAGTGTCCAGTTCAGTGACCATGGGGCTAAAGAATGGTTCAGAACCTGTGTTCACGTTCACTCTTCCATTGTAAATAAGACTCCAACCTGCTTCCGGTCTCTTAAAAAGGCGGCAGCCTACTTCACGCAGACACCGGAAGTAAACTGGAGATGGCCTGCCTGATTACGTCCTAATTAGCCTGAGACTTAAAAGCAAGACAGCTGCCAAGCAGATGTTGTGATAATAGGCTCAAATAGCTTCCTCGAGGAGGGTTAACAATCATAGCTGGAGGGCTATCAGGCTGGTAAGCACCACGTGCGCTCATGGGTACAGTAGTGTGAGGGCACATAAATGTTAAGGACCAAATTAAATATATTAATGAACAAATATCAATATTTTCTTTTCTCGCCCACCCGCCTCACAAATAGTGTTAAAGCAGAATTGACATTTTTTTGGAAAGATTTTTTATATAAAAACACTGTCATATATCTATGTCACTATATCCCCCAATCAACCTGTGATTAGTTAAATGGTTTAAACAGACATTAAACTCACTTCGGTACGAGCTGGGATTGCAGTCCATTGGGCAGAAGGGACTCAAAGGCAGAATGTGCACTTCCTCCGCTGTCGTTGCGTCTTTGGAAAGGAGATTAAGTTGGTTTAAAGACACATGCTCAATCTTTCACTTTGACTCTCAGGGAAGCCGACACGGCACAGCACCCACTGGCCTATACCATTTCTAGGAATGCACGAAATTGACATATCGCTCTCGTGGTCAATTCGATAGATACTAATGTTGCAGACAGTACAGGTGTTTCATTAGAGTTAACTTACACCTGTAATACAGAGAAATGGGGTTCTGAGTGATTATATGCAGTTATTCCCTGATCTATTAGGCCTACTAATGCACATATTAGTTCAAATGTAGTCCTGTAGTACTTTCAATGTAGTCATTTATTCTTCCAACACTGATGGAATCCGCAACCTTCATTCTTCACAAAATATTAGAAAATAGAAAGACTATATTGGGAAGAAAAAAAAAATAGAGGATCAATTTAATTTAGTGATACAATTTGTACCAATACTGTTTTTGTTTTTACAGATATGACGGTTGATTAATTGATTGTGCATTTCAGTAGAATTTCTTGGAGTCAGTGCAAAGTGCATTGACAAAATGGGAGCTGTGTGTGCGCCTCCTACATACCTTCTTTTGCTTTTCTGCTCGTCTGTAAATGTCCTGTCCTCGTCGTCAACCACCTCCCTCTTGCGGCTCTCTTTGAGCACCTTGAGGACCGTCTCCCTGGAGCAGGGGTCCGCGGGGGGCGTCGGGCCCGGGGAACACAGCCCTCCGGGGGAGGCCACGTGCTCCAAGCTAAAGGAACGACCCACATCATCAACAACAACTCAAACCACCATTTCAAACAACACAAAGGCTTGTAGCTACATGGCACTGACTGCAATGATGCATGGAATAAATGTTACGGTATTATTGTTCTAAACCTATGTTGCTGCTGTTCCACGTACAGCCAACCAGTTGAAGAAATCATTTTCTTGAGGCATTATAACCAGACATTTCTGAGACCATTCATGTTTATGGAAGATGCTTCTCTAAACATGTATTATATTGCTAGTTTGATCACTTCAAATATTCTTTCATCTTAAAACTAATAAACGAAAATAACCGATCTATAAGCTCACAACACGTCGCATGAGCTTGTCGACCTGCTATTTTCGGTGCACGACATGTTTTCACACGCTTGGCTTCTATGGAATCCAAATGTGGCGAGTTACAACCGCAATCCATGTAGGATCATGAATAGTTTTGAATAACTTGTGGAGAAATTTTATTAAATAACATTGAATTTACAATGGGGATCTGTAGGTGCTGTGGTCTGGCCTGGCTATCTTCACCGTGACCGGACTGGCGTGCACGGAGGAGGAGTTACGGGGGCTCAGGATGCTCTTCTTCCGGAAGTTGTCCCACTGCGCCGGAGGCAGCAGCCCCACCGAGGAGGTGCCCGTCTGCTGCAGGGGGTAGTGGCGCTGCGGCGTGATGGTGAACCTGCTGGCCGTGCCAACCTGCTCCCTGTGGCGGACACATGGATTAAAAACAAAATGTAGTTTTAATTACATTTATTTTATTTTGACATGGCGGAACAAGTGCCTACCACATGGGGGGGGATTATATCTCCAAAATGGCCTGGGAAGGCCTCGGGATCCCCCCGGAGAAGTTACAAATGTTGCTCGAGAAAATCTGGAGTCTGGATATCTCTGTTGTAACTGTTACCAGATGAATATTATTATATAGCTGCCCCTATCAATCAAAAATCATCAAATAATAGATGATCTGTCCAATGGCTACCAACCATCTCACAACTGAAAGCGTTTGCGTGAACAAGTCCCATTGTGTGATTTGTGAAACAGAAAAGGAGCCTCCCGCCACACCCACACTAGCGCTGACTCCAAAACAATTAACTAGTGATATTGTTCCTGCTGTTCTACATGCAGGAACAATTGTCATTGCTGACAACCCGCTGACCCCACCGGGTTGTCATTGCTGACAACCCGGTGATGAAGTCACAGACTGAGGCTTTAAACTTTGCTTTTATACTAAATTGTGAAATATCGAGACCATTATTACGATTTGATGGAAAATGCTTCCGAACACATTGATAGTTTGAGCAGTATTCAGATGCTTAAAATAATAACCTACATCTACCAGCTCCAGAGACCTTGTACAAACATAAAAGAAAGAGTAAAAATAAGTAAAACAACAGAACAAGCCAAGATTAATAAAATGTACATATAGATGGGTGAGTGACCAAGTAACAAAGTAAGGATTTTCCATGATTACAAATGCTTTAACTGTATAAAACATATCCCCCTGTTCCCCTCACTGTATATATATTTTTTTCCCTTTTCGCTTCCTATATGATGAATTCCTGTTCTGTTCTTTAACTACATAGAAGTGTCTATTTGTTTGTCTCTAAATGTTTTGATGAATTGAACAATGTGGACCCTGTTGTAAACAAGTGTAAGGCTTAATTGGGTCGTCCACTCACAGTTAACAGTCTTTGTATTGAGTTTGTGCTTGAAATGTACTGTAATTCTGCAAACTGTTAATAAAGATTTCAATCAATCAATCAAAGTGTATTAACACTTATTACATCACTATATGATGAATAGTTACAGTATATAGCAGATGATCACAAGTGAAGTGACAAACATAGGTTCAATTTCTTGGTATCGACTTATGGTCATGATGAGGTCTATGATCAGGTGCCCAAGGACTTATTTAGCTTTAGAAGGATTAGTTGTGTTATTATAATTACTTATTAACTGTACAATTTTTCGTATTAAACCAACCACCACCGGTCATATTTCATGTGGTGAAAAACTGATCTGGTACTGATGACTCAGATGGTTCCACAATCACAACATAAACATCTTAAATGGGTCCAGGTTTATTTCCTGCTGCAGTGTGTGTGAGGATCAGTGACTGACAGGAAATGACCTTGTTGAACCCACGCTGTTCACATAGCAACGCACTTCCACTGATAATGAGGTCTATAATAAACCAAAAGCATTTTTGAAATATGGCGGGCTAGGTTAGACTTTGTTTTGAAATGTGATGAAACATTATACAGACCCTGGGGGCACTTCCTGTTAAAATAGTCATCAGTCATCAACACACCAATAGATAGTAATAGGCTATGTAAATAATAAATCAATGCACCTGTGACCTGACCCCACCACCCAGGATTGGCTTGCAGGATTGAATTACATTTCCATTATTTCACTTATGATTATCTGCTATTATCATACAATGAAATATTAAGGGTTTCCAACTTTCCAGACAGAGAGGCGTGTGTGTGTGTGTGTGTGTGTGTATATATTTTTAAACTTTTTTAATCATCCACCCCTCTGTATAGTCTAATATAAACCAGTGGTTGTCTGAATAATTTCAAGATTGTGAACCACTGTCAGACTTACTAAATAGACCCTTGCAGGTCTGTAAGTAAATTCTTCCATTTTGTATTACATTTGTATACTGTGAAAGCGTTTGAGAAACACTACTCGATCATGTTCATGACTAGCCCCTCTCGGAACCCCCTGGGTCAGCCCAATCCGAACCGAACCGGGCTGACCCGTAGGGTTCCTGGTCAAGCTAAGATTTTTCAATGCGATTGTTGGGACGCGGATATACACACACTCATCGTTTAGTCCATCGGCGCGGAATTAGGACGCTTTTTATTGTGTTTGTTTACGGATGTGCGAACTATAAGTACCTTACATACCTCTGATAAAATCTCCTGTGTCGCGGAAGCCGTTAAGTATTTTTAATCCATGTTTGATTAAAAATGTCGCTTTGATTTCTTCTTGTTTATTTACCGTTTATTGTACCGCCTCCCGATGTGCGGTTGGCTTTGCGGGCTATGTCCCTGCCTTTGATCTGCTCCGTCATAGCTGTAGCACCACTAGCTAGCCAGATAGGCGGTACAATGAGGTGTCAATAAACAAGGTAGGAAGAAGCGACATTTTTAATCAATCATGGATTAAAAATACTTAACGGCTTCCGCGACACAGGAGATGTGTCGGTATGGTATGTAAGGTACTTATAGTTCGCACATTCGTAAGTCAATACATGAATAACCATGGTCAAAGCGCGCAGAAGTCCGTCTCATGGCGTGTTACATTGTATTTGTTTGTGCGTAACTGGCGACAGCCCCACTTGAAGCAGGACCCAATGCAGTAAAGTCATAAAAGTGTCAGACACTTTACTACATTCGGGTTCTGCTTGCGGGGCTAGTTCATGACATAAAACAATTACATGATCAAGCATTACCTTACCATTACCTGCTGTGATAGATAGAGACGCCACTTGAAAGGATTCAACTCACCCAGAGAAGGACAGTCTCCTGTTGGGGGTATGGACCGCGTGGTTCGGCCGGCTCAGCCTCTCTCGGAGATGATCTCGTGGGTAAACAACGGCTCCAGGACCGTGGGAGCCTCTCCCGGAGGCGACCGGCGGCGGGACCACCGCAGGTCTGCTGATGTAGGACCCCATGAGGATGTCCCGCGGACTGAACACAGAATCGCCCCCTGCTCCGCGTCTATAAACACCCGCTAGTCCACCGGCGGTCTCTGGGGGGAGACCGAAGCCGGAGTACGTGCCCGAGTCCCGGACAACGTGGGCTGCCGCTTTGTTAGCGCCGCCGCGGTGGCTCCTGGAGGTCCTCCCCGCCGGAGGTGCTGCGGCTCCGTTCGCGGCCCTGCCGGTCAACCAGCGGCGGAGCGCGGCTACGACGCTCAGTCCACGCCGCGGATCGACGGGGCCTAGCCGGGCGTACAGCAGCGACTGTCCGTTTTTGTAATAATAATAACACGCGATGCCGCAAACTCCGAGGATCAGCGTGGCGTAGAGAACCGTGGGGACGTAGTAAAGAAGCAGGGTGAATACGAGCAGCACGGACACCGACAGAGAGATGAGAAATATGAAGTGCTTCTCTCTAGGAGACATGGCGGCACCGCGCCGCCGGAGGACTTACGTATCCCATGATGCAGCCCTGCTGTGTCGTTCTTCTTCTGGCGCTGTTTGTGTTTGTGGTTCACTCCGTTCATTGTGTATGGTGCGGATCCGGTCTAGGGCGGATACGGAAACTCACATTTGTGCTCGCATGTGTATGCGTCAGGTATGCTAGACCGGATCGGAGCACAGAGTCGTTAATAGAAACTTTAGAAAGCATGCACTTATTATTGAAAAGCCAAGGAAAAGCCCGGGTGACGCCAGGTTAATGTCAACATTTTCAAACTGTCAAACAGCAACTGTTGTTGCTGTATTTGTGAACTGTAAATGTGATGTTGCCGTATTATTATTCCCTGTTCCCTTAGTATTATATATTTATATATTATTATTATTATTAATAATAATAATAATAATAGTGTGTGTGTGTAGAAAATATCCCAAAATCAACCCAGATCATTCTTGAGTCTAAAATGAATGCATTTCTATCAAGTTTAGGCTTAGGGTTTAGGAGGTGCGCTTATGTGTTTCACACAGGATGGAACTAAGTGTGCTGAGTGTGCTCATATATACATAACAGGTTCCTATGTTGTACCCCGGGAGTCGGGACACATTTAGTTGTTACAACTTGACACCAAAAGTTTAGCTCTGCAGCGCTTGCTTGCATAAAAAGTTAAAACGTTTGAAAGGGAACATTGCAAATTGCATTGCCCAATTTAATCGTGTATCACATTTTCTGAATTGTATGCAGCCAACGAGGTATGTTTGTTTTATTTGTGCTTGTTCTGTTTTGTTTAAGTTTGTTTTGGTGTAGCTACAATGTGTATTTACTATTTTCAGTCCCGAGTTCAAGAGTTCAAGAGTCCCGAGTGCGTGTCCCGATAAAATTAGGTGCCGAGTCTCGACAGATAATCTCTAAAACACGAATATTTCCCCGATTTTCAACATTCATTACAAGATTCTGGCGGTTGTCGCCAGACTTAAAAATAATAGTTTTCAGTGGTTGCATAGACGTTTATGATGTTCTTTTTTTCACGAAAACATGCTCACCTAACCCATTGGTCCTCAAAGTTGGGGTTGTGACTTGTGAGTGACCATATTGGTTGGGACCTATAGGCTACTCTAAGGTTGGGACCACCAAGGCCCAACCCTCCCAGATGATTAGCAACAACAACATTGTTTTCGTACTCAACAGTAAACAAACCAACATACAGGGTATGAAGGGTATCTGTACATTTCTATGGTTACAATGTATGACTTATTACCTTTTTAATACCATATTGGTCAAATTGTCAAGAGGCAAACATTGATTCAACGGTCCCGGTTTGAGCCGAACGTGAACGCCTGGGTAGTAGTGGTACTGAGGCTACGGTTTGAGAGACTGACTAATATGGCCACCTTAATTTCCAGTCATGTTTCCTTATATGTGGTTATGTGCACGAAATGAACACATTTAATGCATTGTTTTTTGGATTACAGTTTAATGACGTGATGGGTGCTACCGCGCTACTGACTGCAGTGCAACAAGTAGAAGACGAATGACAACGTCGTGTATTTCCTGGAGGCACGATAAGGATTCAAAGTAAAAATCAGAAGTCAAAAGAAGGATTCTCAGAGTGTTACCACCACTGACAGCAGAGTGTCTGTACCTTAACTCTGAGACTAAAAGCATCACCATGGCTTCCTCCCAGTTGTCCCTGTTCTCAGAAGAGGACATTTCTTGTCCTGTGTGCTGTGACATCTTTAAAGCCCCCGTTCTCCTGTCGTGCAGCCACAGCTTCTGTGACGCCTGTCTGCGGGAGTGGTGGAGAAAGAAGGTCGTAAAGGAGTGCCCGGTCTGTAAGAAAATAAATGTAATGGATCCAGTCTGTAACCTGGCTCTGAAGAACCTGTGTGAGGCCTTCGTGCAGGAGAGACACCGGAGAGCATCGGCTGAGGTTCTCTGCTGTCTGCACGTCGAGAAACTCAAGCTCTTCTGTCTACAGTGCCGACAGCCGGCGTGCGTTGTTTGTCGAGATTCTAAAAAACACACCGGCCACAGTTTCAGGCCCATCGACGAAGTCGCGCTGGATCACAAGGTGGGCATCCAGAAGTCGCTGAACCTCTTACTGGAGAAGCTGGAGGCCTTCAATCAAGTTAAGGCACACTACGATCAAACGGCTGACCACATTAAGGTCCAGACTCGGCACACGGAGACGCAGATGAAGGAGCAGTTTGAGAGGCTTCATCGGTTTCTACAAGAGGAAGAGGACACCAGGATCGCTGCGCTGAGGGAGGAAGAGCAGCAGAAGAGTCGGATGATGAAGGAGAAGATCGAGGGTCTGGACGGAGAGATATCGACCCTTTTACGCCAAATCAGAGCCGTGGAGGAGGAGCTGAGAGCCGATCACATCTCGTTCATGCAGAACGTCACGTCCACGATGGAGAGAGTCCAGTTCACGCTGCAGGACCCACAGCTGGCCTCAGGAGCGCTGATCGACGTGGCCAAACACCTGGGCAACCTGGCCTTCAGAGTCTGGGACAAGATGAAGGACATCGTCTCCTACACGCCCGTGATTCTAGACCCCAACACCGCCTCTCCGGAACTCGTGCTGTCCGACGATCTGACCAGCGCGAGGACCGGAGACAGACAGCCCCTTCCCGACAATCCAGAGAGGTTTGACCCCTTCTCCCACGTCCTGGGCTCAGAGGGCTTTAACGCGGGCACGCACAGCTGGGACGTCGAGGTCGGAGACGGCGAGCTGTGGGAACTGGGCGTGTTGTTGGCGGACTCTTATCGGAGGAAGGGAACCGCAGGGGGTCGATCCTGGGGCATAGGGTTATATGATGGTCAATACTACACGGCAGCACACTCTGTGAGTCACTCCCCTCCCTCCGTGCCGTCGGTCAGTCCTTTATTGGTGAAGCAGAAACCTCGGAGGATCAGGGTGCAGCTGGACTGGGACAAAGGAAAGCTGTTGTTCTCGGATCCCGACACTAACACGCACGTGCACACCTTCGCGCACACCTTCACGGACACGCTGTTTCCGTACGTCAACACCAATTCTGCTCTCCCCCTGAAGATGTTGCCAGAGAAGGTCATTGTAACTGTAACGGCGTGTCTAAAATTGACTAAACTTTAGTTTGTCAACATTTTAGGCAACCTATCTGTCTTTAAAGGGGAATGCCAGTCGATTTTAGAATGATTGTTCATGATTGTTTTTCACCAGACGACCCCCCCCCCCATATGCCCGATATGTATAACAGGGATCTCCATATGGGCATAAAAAGGACAAGGTCAGACAGATATAGAGATCTCCACATATGTGCACAAAAGGGACACAGACAGTTACAACAGGTTTAACGGGTATTAGTTCCCAACTTTCATCTCTCCCGAGTAGGCCTGTGATGGTCTGGTGATTTTCTTTTCATGGTGATATTTACCGTAATTATGTCAACACCATGACAGGGAATAATAGATGGTGGGCCCTATTTTGCGCGCCGCCTTACCCCTTAGGCATGTTTTATGATTTTGAGCTTGATTTTAAAGTTGGCATCACAACTAAATTGGGGAGAACAAGTAAAAGTAAAAGGTAGAAATAATTTAAAAGGAAAAAAAGCTTTGTGGTCACTGTGGTGGCTCTGGTGGACGTTGACTGTCAGGGTCAAGGTTGTTCTGCCTCACTCACTCCCTGGGTTTGTATGTACAGTAGCTTTTGGATGGAAGGGATTACGTTGTGTTTTATACTTCATACTCTTAATGATGTTTGCATTGTTTTAGAATTCAGATTTTGAAATGAGCACAATGACGTCTTCTATACCACTGGTTGTCAAACTGGGGGTAGTTTTTTATGTGTTTTTTTTTGTGGCTTTTGCAAATAATTACATTTTATATTTTCATGGAGGGACACATTAAAACTGGGGGTCTTTATTGGGGTCATTGTTTTGAGGGGTCCCCAGATGATTAGCTGTACTCGAGTCCTAGACACTACCAGGCCTCCTCCCAGCTGTCCCCATCACCTTCAAGTATTATTTGTATTGATCATTTATTTGTATACATGTATTCAAATAAAAAATGCTTAACTTGCAGAGCAATCTTATGGAATGACATAAACTGTGACAATCAAAGCCATTTCATTTGCTGGGGCAGCAGTGTCTCAGGGATAGAGACAGAGTGGCCGGTAAAACATCCAGATGGGAACCGTGAGGTTTCCAGTTCAATCCTGCGATCCCCAAGAGCTGGTGTCGAAGTGTCCTTGAGCAAGACACTGAACACCTTAATTGCTCCCGATGTGCAGGTTGTTGCCTTGAATGGTTTCAGTGGGTGAATGTAATGCACAATCTATGTAAAGGCCTATATAAATGCACCATTTACCATTAGAAGAACATGTGGGATGCAAGCAGTGTTTGATTGATTGGAAATTAACAGTTTGTAGAATGGGTACAGTTCAAACGATAGTACAGGCCAATACAAAAACTGCTAAGATAAAACCAGAAAAAGCACTAAGACTTGTTTACATCAGGGTCTTCCATTTTCAATTCATCATAACATTTAAAAAATGTCACCCTCAGAATGTCAGTGAGTTGGATTTGCTAGCTGTGATTACATCAGGTATAGCCTACAGCTATAATAGTTTCCCAAACAGTGAAAAAAAAACTTCTTGTTCACGAAAACCTTTGTTGTGAATATTTTTGTATTTTGTATTTTTGTTTTCCTACATCATTATTTCAAATGTCAAAGAAGGAAAATGTTTTCAATTGTGAGCTTGTAGATGGGCTAGTTTCATTATAGTTTGGGACGGTCCCGGTGGGGAGACATCACATTTCTCTTTTGGGTTTCGAGCTAAAAAGTTTTGGAACCACATCTAGCCACTAGATGGCACTATCCCCCACATTATTTTCCCCATAGAGAAATCTTTGCGTCATAATAAGAACTGGGTTCCAAAACAAAATGAGTAAAATGTCTTGGGAGATTTTTAGAATCTAAACTTTATACAACATAAAGTTTAGATTCTAAAAATCTCCCAAGACATTTTACTCATTTTGTTTTGGAACCCAGTTCATGTGCACTTTTACACTTTTTGATCACTAAAACAGTCAATACTTGCCTGCTCTATTTCCCTCCTCACGAAAATATCTTTGCCGAAAATAGCCAAGCAAACTGGTATGGTATGCTGGAAGCAACATTGTTTTTAAACCAATTAAATGCATTACACCAATTAAATGCAATAATGTAGGCCTATACTACTTGTACTGTGTGTGTGTGTGAGTGGGGGGGGGGGGGGAGTGCAGGATAATGGCCCCATTAGCGTGTGTTTGGGAGCAGATGTGTTCTTCATCCCTGACCCTGGCCTTTAACATTCATTAACTCTCATCTACATTCAGTTTGGGGTCACAGGGGGTCTCGGTCTAAATCACTGTCCTACAGCTGCGATCAAACCAAACCGACACGTGTGCGTTTAGATCAGTGGTTTTCCCAAACCTTTTAGCTTGCTTCTCAACCTGGGATTTTGGGGAGGTCCCCGGATGACATTACTATAGACTACTCCATCAAAAGTAATCAACAAATAGCTACTATAAAAACTGGTGAAACTGGTGATATAAAATGCGAAAAAGAAGGCACTGGAGCAGCTCAGACAATTCAGGCCCTTAGTTTAATAACGGGGTGCAAGTAAAAAGTGACGTTTCGATGTTTAAGTTACATCATGATGTTTAAGTTACATCATCATGACCTGACTCCTAATATACCTGAACACCTGAAGTCTTGACATTCAGTAATTGGGTCTTATGATCAAAATCAGAACAGTATAATGGTGTGTAAAACATCAAAACTAAAATGTGCCATGGACAGACCATGTCTTTGCCACAGACACATTTTGTCCGTGTACGGACATGTTGGTGACCCCTGACTTTGCTGAGTGTCACTCCCTGTCTCTCTCACTGTTTCCTGTCACTCTCTCTCTCCACTACTATCCAGATAAAGGCTCCAAAATAAATCGTAAATGAATCAGATGGGGTGGTCTGTGGGGTGGTCCGTGGCCATTCATTCTGGGGGTCCTTGGCACAAAAATGTTGAACTACTGATTTCTTTAGACGACATTAGTAGAATCGGCCTCAGGCCTTAATTAATGGGTGTTAAGTACAGCACTTAAATAAAGTAAATGTAGCCTATTTATTTACTTTCCACCACTGCTGTAAACACAGACACACATCACAATGGACAGACAACAATCCTTCCCTCCCCCCTTCTAAAGTGTCGAGGGAATCTATCTAAATGCCCAGCTCCATGCCTGAGTGAAGTGCTAATCAGCTGGTTGTTGATAAGTGGCGCATTTACAGTATATAGCCTTTATCCAAGGCGCTTTACATAGATTGTGCATTATACTGTACATTCACCTATTCACACACACACACACACACACCGATTAGGGGTTCAGCATCTTGCTCAAGGACACTTCGACAGTAACTCGGGTGGAGCCTGTGATCCAACTGGCAAAGCAGCCACTCTATCCATGACCTCTGGTATATATGGTTCTCATTTCAACCTGTGTACCAGCGGTTCTCAACCTGTGTACCAGTGGTTCTCAACCTGTGTACCAGCGGTTCTCAACCTGTGTACCAGTGGTTCTCAACCTGTGTAGGCTACCAGTGGTTCTCAACCTGTGTACCAGTGGTTCTCAACCTGTGTACCAGTGGTTCTCAACCTGTGTACCAGCGGTTCTCAACCTGTGTACCAGTGGTTCTCAACCTGTGTAGGCTACCAGTGGTTCTCAACCTGTGTGCCAGTGGTTCTCAACCTGTGTACCAGTGGTTCTCAACCTGTGTACCAGCGGTTCTCAACCTGTGTACCAGTGGTTCTCAAACCGTGTACCAGTGGTTCTCAACCTGTGTACCAGTGGTTCTCAACCTGTGTACCAGTGGTTCTCAACCTGTGTACCAGTGGTTCTCAAACCGTGTACCAGTGGTTCTCAACCCGTGTACCAGTGGTTCTCAACCTGTGTACCAGTGGTTCTCAACCTGTGTACCAGTGGTTCTCAAACCGTGTACCAGTGGTTCTCAACCTGTGTACCAGTGGTTCTCAACCTGTGTACCAGTGGTTCTCAACCTGTGTACCAGTGGTTCTCAAACCGTGTACCAGTGGTTCTCAACCTGTGTACCAGTGGTTCTCAACCTGTGTACCAGTGGTTCTCAACCTGTGTACCAGCGGTTCTCAACCTGTGGGTCAAACATTGGCAAAAAATTTGAAAATAGACCTTGCGAGGCGTTTACATAGAAACATAGTTTTTTCAGAAAACTGTCAGGATTTAGAAGACATTTTTAGAATCTGATCTCAGGTCAGAATGGGTTAACAATGATTTTCCGGATACAGTATAGTAAGTAAGTACGATTAAAGGACCACGTCACCCATTTTCAGCCTTGTTTCATATCTAATGCTGATGGCAGCATTTCTGTCCAACTCACTCTGTGTCTCGAAATGACGTGGGTTCCATTTGTACTACTTTCAGAGTTATGTCGACACACCAGGATTTGACTGTGTGTTGTGTTAAGCTGATATGTGTGCTGTGCGTGAAAGCCTTTTCTAAATGAGAGTCTACTATGTCATTAGCCCTGGCTCTGCTCTACACAGCTGTGACTCTGCTCTGCTATTATCTCCTGCCCCCACCCCCCTCTCCTCTCCCATCCCCTTCATACCATCTGCTGCTAAGAGGATAGGCTAATTATTACTGAGAACTGAAGCCCCCCTCCCAGAAACAATAGACCGCAAGTAACAAAGATCACCCTCACTGCCCGACGTTCCTCGATATATCATAACTCTATATATATGGCTGTCTATGGCACACGACAGCCATATATTACTTCCTTCACAGGTGTTACCAATGATGCTAATTTAAGGTTGTGTTCCATTCTGGTCAAAACAGAGTCAGGGCACTGATATATTGTGCATGTTGGCTATAGCCTCACTGGAAACACTGTCCTGGACCTACACCAGTGGGTCAAGTGGTTCCTTGAGGGGGTTCCCAAATGGCCCCATTACGGGTGTAGTGCACCTCTGAGATCGTACAAATGGAACCAAATGGACCCGGCCGTAAGTGGCAGTTTTGTGCCAATTCTGATGTGATTGAAAAGAAGACAATCATTGTAAAGGTCAGTGTAATCATCATCACTTCAAAAGTGCCTCAACCACTCCCCCCCCCCCCCCTTTCCAATATTAACCAAGTGAAAGTATTAGTGAAGGATGTGCAAGGATAATACACACAGAGAGGGCCACAACAATAAATCGATACTAAGGTAATACAAGTACAATGCTAGCCTATATGACACGTCTCACTCAATACCGATGGCCTAGCATGTGTGTGTGTGACTGTGTGTGTGTGTATGTACACGTACACACTGGGTTGGCAACAGATGGGTGTGTGTGCGTGTGCCTCCTTAAGCGATAAGCCTTAGTGGCTGACTGGGCTGTAGCCAAAGCTCCCGGGCCAAGTTCAACATGTCAGCCATATACAGTAATGACGTATGACTGTACGACTGACACACTTTACATTTACATCTCGTCACGTACAGCCCCGGTGCTCAACCTGTGGGCAGAGGCCCCACTGACATTGGTGGAAAGTAACTTATGTTACATTATACAAATGTTATACAATTGTGAGGTATTTGTACTTCACTGGAGTACAAATACTGTAGTATTTGCCAGTACTTTTACTTCTCCAGTCCACATCATCTCGGAGGCAAATAATGTACTTTTAGTCCACTATATTTATTTGAAAACCTGTTACTAGTTACTTTGTAGATTTTGATTATTAAGACACAACACATACCCAGCCACCCACCCAGCCAGGCAGGGACCCACACACATACTCACTTAAGGAAGTGGTTTGCACCACTTAATAAAAAAGTTTCTATCACAAAAGTTTCTGTCACACAAAGATCCCCCCCCATGTTAACTCTGAGGACCCCCTAGGGGTCCCAGACCCCCTGTTGAAGACCCCTGTCCTACATTCAAAAAGATTAATCCCACTCAGCTGTAGCGTGAACTTTTAGCCCTAACATGTTTTGTGAATACGGCCCCCCTGTGAGTTTGAATTGTTCTTTGTACAGAACATTTCCACCAACGCACACAGGGCTGTTATTTTTAGCAGCGGTGGCTCACACATGCACGCACGCACGCACGTGCGTACACACACACACACACACACACACACACACACACACACACACACACAAATCTCATCTCTTCTAAATTAAAAAGCATCCCCCTCCCCCAGCCTGCTCCATAAAAGAGCAATTGCCTAATGTATATACTATATATAGCAGTTAAGCTATTCGGCAGCCAGGGTTTTAACTAAAACTAACATGAGAGAACATATTACTCCAGTTTTAGCATCACTGCATTGGCTTCCGGTTGTTTTTAATTATTAAGATTGATTTTAAAATAATTTTACTTTATGCCTTGCTTTTCTTTTTTTCTCCATTGCTCTGTAAAGCACTTTGAGCTGCATATATTTCATGTCATAAAAGGTGCTATACAAATAAAGTTTTATAATAATTATTATTATTTATTCTCTCGCACTCACAAGAGCATACTGGTCTTTCAGTTCAGAGCACCAGGGTTTAGGTTCATTGATCTACTGACTAAATAAACGAAAGATAAGCTTAAGTTAAAGTAAGGTTTTACATCTAAACTAAATTTAACAAACGCTGTCGGTCGGCTGTCGCAAGTTGGAGTCTGTCTGATGTCTGATACCTGCTCGCTTTGGGGCCCGTCTCACAACGCCCCGGCGCATGGAGCCTGTCTGATACCTGCTCGCTTTGGGGCCCGTCTCACAACGCCCCGGCGCATGGAGCCTGTCTGATGTCTGATACCTGCTCGCTTTGGGGCCCGTCTCACAACGCCCCGGCGGCGGCGCATGGACAGCCACAAGGAACCTAGCTCCGCACAGCCCCGTCCTCCAACCACAATCTGCACTGCTTGCAGCACCAACCACTTGCTAGCACAATTTACATTTAATTTACTTAATCTTCGCCACAAAACTTGACTTCGAGACCACAACATGGAATGAGCGGATCCATTTAGCTACACTCCCAAAGTTACATTACTGTGACAACGCAGTGACCACCATGGCACCATCCCGTGCTGTCGGTAAAATAAAATGATAAATACATACAGAGATGCAATGGCAATTAATGACAGATATCTATCTATATAAACTTATTTCATCGCTAAGGCCACACTTTCATGTGGGGTTGCCATGGCAATCAATTGGCTGAGGCAGAGGTTGGAAATTGCACAGGTGAGGGGACTTAATTGGGCTCATAAGGGTCATGTCTCATCTAGACAGATGATTTTTAAGATTAAAATTATCCCAGAATAAAGCGAGCAGGCTGACTCTAATTAGCGTTATGAATTGTCCATGTACATCTAAGTAAGTCTGTGTACTTGAACTTGAGATACAGGGTACTTGATATGTGATAGTACAGCCTGCATTATATACCTACTTTATAGATACGAGAGCCATCTGTTAGATGTCGCCACTGAGTGAGGTCAGCCTTAGTCATTATCATGTCACGTTTCTATGTCTCATATATCTTGTTGTTACGTCACTATGATAGTATATGATACTTCAACTGGATTGTTACACACCACCCAGCCTGCACACACTACCAGCCTGTCAGAGCCAGACCGGGGGTCTGAGATCACAACAATTAGCTCAATGGTAAAAAATGTCAGCACACCAGGAAAGTTACGCTGCTTTAATTAAATTAAAACCTGTCCGACCATTAATTCCCAAAGAATAACGTCAGCAGACGACAGTCAGACAACTTGGATACTTTACACATGTGGTCATCATGAGACATGGACGTGCTATTAATTAACTATTGAACTGTATTGGATGCTTTGCTATATACCAATGGAACCAAATGGACCCTTACAGGTCTATAACTCTGTCTTACTTACTTACTTACGCCTGACACCCCTACCGGGGTATAGGCCGTCGACAAGGATCCTCCAGAGTTCTCGGTCACTGGCATTCATCTCTATCTGCGACCAGGTGCATCCCAGGCTCTTGGTGTCTGCCTGGAGATCCCGCCGCCAGCTGTCTAACTCTGTCTAGGAGTGTACATATGGTTAATTTGGTACACTTGGTTGAAACAATTATTTGTTTATTATAATAAGTATTTGTTCATTATAATTATTTGTTTAGTATAATTATTATTCGTTTGAGTTATTAGAGATATACTGAAGTAATCGTTGCTATTGAGAAAGAGCGTTTGTTCAGTAACGGGTGTCTCTCCAGCTCTTTCATAAACAGTAAACACATTTTCAGGTGGGACACCAATTTCAGGAGAGAGTCATTTTCTTTCCAGTTCCAATTTTTTATGTGCTCCTTTCTGTTTCATCACTATGAGACTCTGTCGGGTGGAAACCTCATTATGTGAAACTACTTTTCAAGATTCAAATTCAAAAATACCAAATCTACAAGCTCAAAAACGCATCACTTTGCGTCACGTTTCGAGCTTGGAGATCTGCTACTTTTGAGGGACCCCAAGGTTTCTGCCCGACAGCAACAATATTCAATCACTTCCTGCACCTTTAACACATTGAGACCAGGTTCTACAAATATCTTCTAAAACATGACAGCTTTTTTTGAGTGATTCTCAAACTATTTCATGTCAAGGATCCACAATATGTAAATGGCCGCCGACCCCAATCTGAAAATATGTTGTTCCAGGAACCACCCCAGAAGATTTGCATAAATTTTCATGATTTTTCAAAAATAGCAGATACAAGCCCGTAGCGTGGCACCAAGTGCCACGCTATGAGCTTGTAGATCTGCTATCTTTCAACAGCTAAAGTTTAAAATAATGGTTAAAGTGTTTAAAAGCTATAAGGTGACACAGATGCATTCCAGGTCGGATTAAATAAACAGTGAGGAGTGGACACACTGGACAGGTCATGGCATGGTGCTATCATGTCTTGCTGGGAGCGTGCCATGCATGTGTTCAAAGAAAGAGAGGCCAAGCCCACGCTAAACAGCAGCTATTCAGTTTGCTTCTGGAAGCCAGTTGCTAGGAGACCCCCATGTCGTACCATCTGCTGATGTAGAGAACCACATACATTACAAAGCCATGCAAGCCAGGCCTCAATACTACCAGGGTTCATACACACTCACTACCAGTGGTGGAAAGTGACTTACGCAAGTACTGTAATTACGTACAATTTTGAGGTATGTTGGAGTAGTTCCAATTTTCAATAATCTTACTTCTACTCCATTACACCTCAGAGACAAATATAGCACTTTTACTGTAGATTTTGATTATTATTACAAAACATACATTAGTCACTTAGCCGATCTATAAGCTCACAGTGTATTCTCAAGGCCCTGTGGAACGCGTGTCGGTGGGGCGAACGGTTACATGGATGTTACAGACGTACACACGCGTGAAGTCAGAAATGTGAGGATGAAAGGTGAATTCAGTCAGTGTGTAATTACGTTTTTCTGCATAATGCCAACCACTTGTGCAGAAGAATTGCAAAAACATTGGTGGTAAAAGATTTATAAAAAATACCGACCATTAGACGAGAATCTTTATTGAGTCCTCATATTGCCATAATTCTTCCTTTTACAAGACACTAAAATTGAAAACGTTTTTTTCGTCAAAGTGTAAAAAAGTAGGAAATCTAAACCTGTCGCATGTCCCGCTAGCACAAGACAAGACAGCAAAGCATACACTAAAATAACCAATCATCAACTTTTGAATAAGTGAATAAATAAATAAAACATTGAATATGGCTATTTACACAATGCAAATATGAATTTTATCACAATATATATATACTGTATATATATAATGCTTTTATGTTTGTAGAGAATATACAGCTATTCATCACGATCTCACAGAGAAAGGCCTGCCTTCCACTGGCTCGTGGCCAGACCCAATCCTTCGGGAACCACCCCGATATATACTCAAGTTGACCTTTGCCCCCTTGGGGTCTATACTAGGCTCCTGTTTTCCCTCGACACCAGGGGTCTTCAACGTTATTCAGGCCAAGGACCCCCCCCCCCCACCAGACTACATATTGTAATCACGTTAATGTGTATTTTCAGACATTTAACCACTTAAAACCCTCAATACTTGTAAACGTGAACTTTTGACTTGGTTTGCTCTTTCTTTCCCTGTACACCGACCGTCTTTGTAGAAAATAGCCCAATCTACAAGCTTGTAGATCAGGTAGATTTTCGGCTAATGCCCCCCACCCCCCAAAATAAAGACCCCCTCCCCCCCTTGCAGTATCTCTGAGGACCCCCTAGGGGTCCCGGGCAGGCCCCGCTGTTGAAGACACTCTACACCAAATATCGTCGCCAAAAAGTCATGAACTTCCTGATGTCTGGAGTCTGGACTATAGGTCCACGGCTCACCGATTGGGACAGTCATGATCAACTTCCTGGTGTCTGTACTAGGTCCACGGTTTCACTGATGAGACACAGTCTTTGGTTGTGGAGGGATGCGTCGCACGACTCCCTTTTGATTGGTTAAGTTCCTCGTTGATCCCGTTTTTCTTTTCCTGGTTCGCACCGTTAAAAAACACATTCTGTGGTTTGTACTGGTTCTTGAGTTCAAGGCTTTTTAGGGACTCAAGGAAAAACAAAATATGTCTTCAGTAAAATGTTTTTTTTGTAAAAAAATAAACATAATTAAGTAAAACAAAGAAACAAACAAACCAGCGAGGAGTAAGACGTGAGAGAAAAAAATCAGTTTACAAAAATTCAAGTGTAACATTCTGGCATGAATACATCCGATGAGAGCGTAAGTCTCAGCAATTGTTTCCGGTACGAGAGTGAGCAGAATAATGACAATAAGTACAGTATCAGAACCCACAGGTTCGTCCAGTTGTTCTGGATTCACTTCCACAACCAGATATTCTCCTGATTTCAAATGTCTTAAAGGCCGTCTTGGAAGAACGCTACTAGCATTAGCGACGCTAGCGCGCTTCGATTCTCACACATTCTCTCGTCGACCCCCGCGTCAAATGCTTCACTCTTCAAAAAGTGTTTCCTCACGTCGTTCTACATTTGTAAAGCATTCCACGGGCTGGTAAACAGGCAACGTCCACTGTGCGGGTCCACTTGTAGGCCTGTATACCTTCAGAGTTGGGGATGTTTGCTGTGTAAGTAACATCACACTGACGAAGGCAAAGAAAAATAAATACAAAAAGACATTACAAAAGTGTTACCTCATAAAGATTGCTACCATTTGTCATAATGGGGCCAAATAAATTAAGTAAGCATACATTTTAATGTAACTTGAACACATGAATAAATAATAATAAAAAATCTTAAGCAAATATTTTTTTTTAAGAAAAGAAAAAATATAAAGCAAGAACATTTTTTACCTTTTTTTTTCTTTTTTTCAACAGTCAAAACAGTCCGATTTCGGATTAAGTTCAGTTCATTTAGTTTAAGGTGCTGAGTGTGTGTGTGTGTGATGAACCATTATTTTGATACAATCTAATATTTGTATATGGACTTACATTCCCATAAGGGTCGGGGTCCTGAGTACTTCACTACCAACCCCCCCCCTCCCCGCCCCCACATCATCACCGTCATCCTCTCTGTTGACACCTGTGCACACAACGAGCGCAGAGTGGAGAGCGTGATCGTGGCGATTCAGCCCGGAGCCAGAGGCACAACAAGCTTCCGCCAGCTTGCCCAGACTGGGCAACATCAGCCAAGGATGATGATGGAGGGTTTGAGAGTGTGGGGGGGGGGGGGGGGGGCTCGGAAACCCTCCTCTAACCAGGAGGATAAGCTAAGCTAAGGAACGAGGAGGAAGCTGGGACGGCAACAGCACCACTCATCCAACGAGGGATGGAGAGTGACAATGCAAAAAAGGAGGGAAGGTGACGCCAAAAAAACACAAAAAAATATCTCATTGGGACAATATTCATGTTCATGTACGTGAGTACATGAAGTGAGTGTATGTGTGTGTGTGTGTGTGTGTGTGCGCACACGTGTTGCGCATCGTCTCAAAGTTGTCTTTTCACAGTCCGTTGCCTTACAGATTGCGAGCTAACAAAGTACGCGCACGCGCTCGCTCGCGTGGGGGGGGGGGGGGGGCGTGTACGTACGGAGTGAAGACTGGACAGCGAGTTCCTGCTTTAGACGTCCATCGGCAAGCCACGCGCTTTAAAGTCCTAAGACACGCCTCCCGGGCGGGGAGGGAGGGGGAGGGGGGCATGGGCTCCTCCTCCTCCTCTGTTCAACCCCAGCCGTCGTCCTTGATCATGTGGGCCGGTTCAATCCCAGCCGTTGTCCTTGATCATGTGGGCCAGTTCGATGATGAACTTGCCCTCCTTGTATTTCTGACTGCTCTCGAACGCGTGCTCCTGCAAGACGAGGACACGAAGAAGAGACCAGGTTGGATATACCATCGCTGTCAGGCAGACACCTCTTATCTCCATTTTGTAAATAGACGCTTCCTGCTTGACCACACTACTTTTCTTTCCTCTCATTTCTATCCCTCGATTTTGTAACCCATTTTCACCCCTGTGTCAATTATCTAATGTGATCCTGGGCTCTACACACCCTCTGCCAACCTAGTCCCCATATATGGGGGACATGGGGAGAGCAACGGACTTGAACTCATGCTTCCTTCATGCCTGAGTGTCCAAGTTGCTCCTTTACACCTGACAGGGGGGAGTTTCCCTGGTTGGACGTAGCGCGTGGAAGGAACACGTTATTCCAACCAGTTCCTTTCCCCTCCATCAGGCCCCCCGGCTGGCCAGGGGGAGGCTGTTTAGAGACCAGGATTACTGCATGTTTTTTGTGAGGGTACCTACCCTATAGGGGACACGGGGAGAACATGCAAACTCCACACAGAAAGGCCCTTTCGCCAACCCCGCCTCGGGCACTGACGCGGAGGAGGAAACACGCCGCCAGCACCCACAGCGCCCCGAGCGGGAATCGAACCCAGGACCTTCTAACTGTGAGGCGACAGCACTACCAACTGTGCCACCATTGACCACAGTACAGTACAGTACAGTAAAATGACAAACAACAAAACAACAAACTGAAGGGTTTCTGCGAGGAAAATACTTTTACTGATTTTTTTCATGTTTCACATAAAGGTGTGTCATACTCATTAATGTATAAATAAAGTATGACAAACTATAAAAGTATAACAAACACAAAACCAAGCAAAAAGAAGAAAGGGGAAGCAGCACATCACAGTAATAATGAAACTATAGATACACACAAAGTACAGTCAAATATTATTAAAAAAAGGAATAGCGTTCTTTAAAGATGGAGTGCCGTGATTTTCTTTCACCCTAAAACATGATTATAATTATTATATAATGAGGAAGATTATTTATTTTTTAAGTGTACAGTATTTGTTAAAATATCGTTTTTATGTGGACACGCCCACCAGTTAATTAAGTATGCCTGGTTTGCCTTGTGGGTGGTGATCCACCTGAACTGAAGCCACACCCACAGCTGTTGTATCATGATAAAGGGGGAGAGGTTAGGGGAGGGGATGATATTGTGATGTCACTATATCACTGTTGCCAATTTCATTGGCACGTTTGACTATCAAGGTTTCAGCCTCCAGGAATACAAAGGGAAGACATCATTGCACATAACAACCACACCAAGGGGTCCAATGAAGTACTGTCAGCTCATAAACACATGAAACATTCCATCCAACTTTGCGTGTGTGCGCGTGTGTGTGTGTGTGTGTTTGTGTGTGTGTGTGTGCGTGTGTGTACGTACGTATTTCCATCCCAGGGTGGTTTTACAGTTTTCACAGTAGATGTCGGCCACGGCGTGGAGGCCCGTCAGCAGAACCCGCTCCTCCGCTGGCCCACAGCCCACGTTCACCCTGGACACACACACACACACACACACACACACACACACACACACACACACACACACACACACACACTTTCATTACACCTACTGTAAACTTCTCCCATTAATCGAATAATCGGGAAAGACTATCTTATAAATCAATGATTCTGTTGGTGGTACTTACACAGAGTTGAATAGGTAAGCTCTGCCTTGACTTCCTTGGAATGACTGAAACAGAGGAATGGGACAAAATCAAACATCACAATATTCTTTTTTTTTTTACCTCAAAATTCATCACAACATTGTGCAACATTTTATAATATACAGTAAATGACATATACGTTCTTTTCCCCCATGTATTTAGAAAAACAAAAATATAAACAATTGTGCGGTATTTGCCCTATTTTATTTTTTGTGGGAAATTATAAAATAGGATCTATGGTGTGGTCACAGCGAACTTTAATTCTGCCTATGATCGATATAGAACGGCTAGTTGAACCATTTTAAAATGTTTTTAAAAAAGTAAAAAAAAAAAAGGCAAAGATGTTTAAGGATAATGTGTATAAGGTGCATGGTGAAAATAGGGCCCAATAGGTTTACTTTAGCCTATTTTGTGCAAAACTTAGCATGTTTTAAGAACAACTGTACATAATTTGAGCCATTGGTGCTGCCCCCTACTGGCTATCTTTTTTCTTCTCTCTCCGTTTGGTTCAGGTTTAAAATGGTGATGCATGTTATGGTCGGACTGGGCCTCGGACCGGCTCAGTAAGGCCCAGTTAGGGTGGAGCATACATGTTCAGGCCCGTTAGAGAGAACTCTAGTCCGTGTACACTATTCATTTGGGAGTCTTTGACACGAAAAAAACAATGGAACTACACTTCAGAAACAAGCCCAAAACAAATCTGCAACCCGCAACTCCCAATATTTACAAGCAACTTTACAGAAAAACAAAGAAAAAAAACAAGACCAAAGTCTCTTATAAGAAGCAGACATGGCAACACTGGTTGCAGGACCTATACTAAAGGTCAGAGAGTGTTTAAACAAAGCTCCATCTGGATGTATAAATAGAATGTTGGGTGGAAAACGTTTGCAGAACCACGCCTGCCTCCAGAGACCATCAGACCACCAGCGCTGCTGACCTTGGAGATGAGCTCGTCGTGGTTGGCCAGGTGCGCTCGGCAGTGGATGCAGCTGTAGGTGCGGTGGCAGCTGGGCAGGTACGCCTGGAAGGTCTTGGAGCGCGTCATGATGTCGCCGGCGGGAGAGCGGAGCAGCGCCGACCGGGAGGAGGAGGAGGAGGAGGTGGCGGTGAGGATGACGGTGTCGCTGGCGCTGCAGGGCCCAGGCGGGCCGGGCCTAGTCCACGGTGGGCCGCGGAGCAGGAACAAAGGGCTGGAGGAAGGAGACCACCCCGGTGGACTTGCAGGGGAAGCAGGGCAGCAGGCAGGCAAAGGGCCGTGATGCAAGGGGGACACCAGGGCCGTGATGCAAGGGGGACACCAGGGCCGTGATGCAAGGGGGACACCAGGGCCGCCGGCGAGCCCACCGGCCTGAAGGGGAAACTGCAACACGCAAGAGAAACGCACGGTCAGAAAATGGGTCGAACGTTCTTCCCACAAATGACAGCAGAAAAAGTCACACAAAAGCATCAACAGTAGCAGATCGACGAGCTCGAAACGTGGCGCGAAGCGACGCGCTTTGAGCTTGTTGTGGATCTGCTACCTTTTGATGTTTTTGAAATGGAATCCTGAAAAGTAACAGCTTTGGACATGCGTTCCCACAAATGACAGCACAAAGTCACACACAAGGATGAAAAGTAACAGCTTTGGACATGCGTTCCCACAAATGACAGCACAAAGTCACACACAAGGATGAAAAGTAACAGCTTTGGACATGCGTTCCCACAAATGACAGCACAAAGGAGGAAAAGTAGCAGATCCAGCCGGGGCCTATAGCGGGCCTTGTGATCCTAGCCTGACAGCAGTGTTAATTTCGTCGGCTACGACTAGGACTAAAGACTAAGTCGACTAAGGTTTCTACTATTTAGTTTGACTAAGACTTAACAATTTCATTTCAGAAGACAAAATAGTACTAAGATAAAGACTGAGACTAAATCAAAAGATTCTGAAGGAATTCACACTGCCCGACAGCGTGTCGATCCAGTCGAGCTTTGCTGCGCGTCACTCCCCATCTCTCTCTCCCCGCCATTTCCTGTCAACTTACTGTACGTACGCTATCAAATAAAGGCAGAAAAGAGCCCCAGGCCATAATAGTCTCATACTTTAGAATTTGAACCCTGGAAAGTAACCGCTTTGGACATGGGAGGTTTCCACCAGACAGAGATGAGTCGAGTTATCGACCATTATTTGACCTTTTTTAGTTTTTACATCGGTATCTGCAATTATGCAACCGCTGAACTGAACTGAAATCACTTCAAGTCATCTTTTTTTAGATAAGAAGATAAAAAGAAAGGGAATTGAAAAACACCCAAAATGTTTCGATATCATGCATCCCTAATGCACGCCGTCTGAAAAGATGACACAGTCAGGAATGCCCTTTTTGACTACTCAACGACGCAACAGATTTACTGGGCTTACCAAGCATATGGCCCGCCAGATTAGAGTTACAGTTGTTGACGTGTGCATGCGCACGCACGCACGCACGCACGCACACACACACACACACACACACACACACACACACACACACACACACACGCACAGGTACACCCAGACAGGTAAGCCGCTCAGGTCTCGCAGCATCCAAAGCCTTTAAAACCGGAGAGCAAGCAGGGCAGGGGAAGCTTACTGTACACTACTGTACACTACATGCGGTTGGACCAGTTGCTCAGGTGTGCAGTCAGTCAGTCAGTCACTGTACCGTTAACCCATTCTGACCTGAGATCAGATTCTAAAAATGTCTTCTAGATCCCGACAGTTTTCTGAAAAAGCTACGTTTCTATGTCAGTGGTTCTTCGATTTAAAAAAAATAGCAGCTACCGAGCTATTTTGGGGGTCCTTGACATGAAAAAGTTTGAGAACTGTTGGCATTTCTTTTAAACCCATTTTGGGCGGGAACCCCTTTTGGTGTTAGCATTATGTTATAATTTAGCTATTGAAAAATAGCAGATCTACAAGCTCATGTAGGTCTGCTATTTAAAAAAAAACGACTGACAGAAACATAGCTTTTTCAGAGAACTGTCAGGATGTAGAAGACATTTTTAGAATCTGATCTCATCAGAATGGGTTTAGAAGACACATATAGGCAGAATGGGCCTCTGGGGGTCTTTATGGGGCTAAACATGTCCAGTCAGTCTATGAGGGGTCCTGGAGTTCAGCCCTGTGGTCCCCCACCTCAGCAGTATCCCTGAGGTAAGCAGCTCTTCAGCTGTGGTGGGCCGGCCTGCTGACTCAGTGCCACTAGTTGGCACAATGTGTGTGCATGTGTGTGCGTGTGTGCGTGTGTGTGTGTGTGTGTGTGTGTGAGGGGGGTCACTTAGCGGGGTGTGAATGGAAGTGCTGAGGTCAGAGCATTGCGGGGGGGGGGGGCGGGGGGGAGGGGGCGTTGGAGGTCAGAGGGCACAGCTATACCAGTATTGCAAACAGGCTGCGTTTTTGACGCAATATATTGATAAAGGACGCAATCGTTGTCCCCTTCCCCCCGGGGGTCCTGTCCCCTTCCGGGGGTCCTGGGTCGCACTACTGTACTCGGCAGGCTACTGTACTGTAACACAATCCATGTTACATTGAAGTTATTTATTTCAGATAGGCTACATTTACAAACACTGTACACTCAAGACATGCTCCTAAGTTATATGGGAAGTACAGAATTCATTCCATGTTGATCTGACCCCCCCTCGGCCCTCACCCAGCAGTCTGCCGTCAATGAGGCGGCTGTGTGCACACGACCTAGGTTGCTTCTCCCCCTCAGGCGTCTTACTGGTACTGATGTCAGTGCTGGACACTGAGAGTCTACGTGTTCCGAGAGGAAGCGTGAAACTCTAAGCCTGTACCTTTAGACTAGTGTGAATAAAACATGAAGATATTTTATGCCATACGTCATTACCCTAATGCACTGCTTCACAAAGACTGACCGAAAAGCTCACAGCAGCGACTAAAGTAAAATATACAGGTAAGATGCATTAATAGGATGACTCACAGGCACAGCTTCATCCAAACGTGGAAGGATATCGTTGCTGTGTAATTAAGTACATTTTAAAATGTTAAGCATTTTAAAATAGTGAAAATATATATATTTACACACCCTTAAATGAATGGAGATGTTTGTTTTTGTCACATTACTAAGCCAATAATTTGATAACCGGCGGAGTCTCCGGTAGCCGGTGACTTAAATATAGTCTCCATTGATTCTCCTATTGACCTGGGGCCCGTTTCACGAAACTTGGATTAGAGATTAAACCGGGATTTAAGTAGATATCCTGGTTTAATATATGCTGGATCAGCGATTAACCGGTTTTCATGGAACCTGGTTAAGTTTGCCAGATTAAGTTTGCCAGTTAACCTGGATATGTTGAGGCTTGATTCAGTTTCATGAAAGCAATGCCACACTAGTTACCATGGAAACTAATGCTGTGGTGTTAGGCCTGGTGTTAGCATTATGTTATGCTTTAGCTATTGAAAAATAGCAGATCTACAAGCTCATAGCGCGCCACCGAGTGGCGCGCTACAAGCTTGTAGGTCTGCTATTTTTGAAAAATCGAAGAACGACTGACATAGAAACATAGCTTTTTCAGAAAACTGTCAGGATGTAGAAGACATTTTTAGAATCTGATCTCAGGTCAAAATGGGTTAACGATTACTATTGCAATTCATTTTGGGTCAAATCTTAGATTGACTGGCCCGTTATGTGACACTTAATGACCACAAGGGGAGGTATAGGCTTCCCATCTCCTTTGTACATAAAGATGTTTGCATTTGTTGATTTGATGATTATTGTGTTATGCTGCATATATAGAACCACCATGGAAACAAGTCCCCAGGACTTTTTTGTGTTATGCTTTAGTCTTAATGTCTGACTGTACCACATGATGACATGTTTACATTTAGTCTTAATGTCTGACTGTACCACATGATGACATGTTTACATTTAGTCTTAATGTCTGACTGTACCATATGATGACATGTTTACATTTAGTCTTAATGTCTGACTGTACCACATGATGACATGTTTACATTTAGTCTTAATGTCTGACTGTACCACATGATGACATGTTTACATTTAGTCTTAATGTCTGACTGTACCACATGATGACATGTTTACATTTAGTCTTAATGTCTGACTGTACCACATGATGACATGTTTACATTTAGTCTTAATGTCTGACTGTACCACATGATGACATGTTTACATTTAGTCTTAATGTCTGACTGTACCACATGATGACATGTTTACATTTAGTCTTAATGTCTGACTGTACCACATGATGACATGTTTACATTTAGTCTTAATGTCTGACTGTACCACATGATGACATGTTTACATTTAGTCTTAATGTCTGACTGTACCACATGATGACATGTTTACATTTAGTCTTAATGTCTGACTGTACCACATGATGACATGTTTACATTTAGTCTTAATGTCTGACTGTACCACACGACGACATGTTTACATTTAGTCTTAATGTCTGACTGTACCACATGATGACATGTTTACATTTAGTCTTAATGTCTGACTGTACCACATGATGACATGTTTAAAAAAAAAGAAGAAAAAAAAGAAAAACATGCTCCATCCAAAACACGAAGCACCAAGCGTCCTGGATGCGCACACGCACGCACGCTCACACGCACGCTCACACGCACACACAAACACACACACTAAAATCATTTGAAGGTACTGTAAATGAACCAACAAAACATATTAACAAGCTCGTGCCTAAAATCACAACTACATCGGATCCATTTGGAACCAAAGGTTATTTTATTTCCTGAAAAGTAAAGTTTTTCTTTTTTGGACATACAAGGTTTGTCCACCCGCCGCTAGTGATATTTTCCAACAAATTCCCACGGTTGGGAGGAGGAGGAGGAGGAGGAGGAGGAGGAGGAGGAGGAGGAGGGGGAGGAGGAGGGGGAGGAGGAGGAGGGGGAGGAGGAGGGGGAGGAGGGAGTACTGCCTTTTGTACGCATGTGTAAAACATTGTAAGCTTGGTGGGTTATATAGCCAAGCCACCAACACGCTCGAGCACGCACGCACACATGCACGCGCACACACACACGTAAAATACTGTAAGCTTGGTGGGTTATAGCCAAGCCACCAACGGGACGGCAGCTGCTGCTGCATGAGCGTCCAACTGCTACAGTAGATTAAAACTCTGTGTGTGTGTGTGTGTGTGTGTGTGTGTGTGTGTGTGCGCGTGCGCGTGTGTGTCATGTTCCGCGATGCTGACGCCCTGAGCCAGCCGGGCCAAGCCAAGCCAAGCCAAGCCAGGGTCATCTAAATATGTATATATGGGTGGGTTGGTTTAACCACTTTCAAACCTGCCGTCCCTATTTTTGGGCATGTGTAGTTGTGTTCATATGTTTGGATTTTACGGAGCTAAAATAGCAGATCTACAAGCTCACAGCGCGACCACGATGCGACACGCTGTGAGCTTGTGGATCGGTTGCTTTAGTGGTTTGTTGTACGACCAAGTAGTCTACTGTAGTGTATTAATAGGGCTGGGGGCTTTACCACTTAAACCCTATAGGCTACATACATACATAGTACGTTGACCGATGTCCCTCAAGGGTCTACACTACAGGTATATACGCTAAAACTAAATCTATTCGTTGGAAATAGCCGATCTACACGCTCACAGCGCGTCGCGAGTTCGTAGATTGGCAATTCTCCCCAGAATAGGTGACGCGAGGGCTCGGCTGGTTAAAGTGGTTGAACTGAAGCGCTGTTGACCGGGTTACGCTGAGCTATAAAGGTTGTCATTTCACAACAGGGAATGGAGGACGGGGGGTGGGGGTTGATATTTAGAGGAAAGTCATACAGTACTGTGGCTTGAAGTGTGATTTTTCTGAACACTATGGCATTGGCCACTAAGGCTGCAAGAAGATGTATCGAAAATGTGAAAATGTACCTTCATGCAAGGTATATACATATCGCGAGAGACGGCATTTATCAAGGTAAATTAATGGTATATCATTATCAGTGTTGATTTCGTCGACAAAAAACGATGACAAAAAATGTTCAGCGACTACGTTTTTTTACAAAGTTATTTTACACTTGATTGCATGCTGAAAATAGCCGATCTACAAGCTCATAAGTAAGGATCATAAGTAAGCTAAGAACCTAACATCCGTCTAGCAGTAACCCTAACCCTAACGGCACGCAAGGGGTGTCGCAACTATGGGCAGTCCCCATCCAAAACTGTTACTTTTCAGGATTCAAATAAAAAAATAGCAAAAGCAGCAGATCAACAAGCTCAAAGCGGGTCGCTTCGCACCGTGTCTCGAGCTTGGGGATCTGCTTTTGATGCTTTGGTGTGACGCTGTAGCGTGATCAAGTAGACTAGAGCGTTAATTCACCGGAAAACACAAAAGGTTACAATATGGAGATGAGAGGTTTCTGCCCGACGGCAATGATATTATGCCGAGTCATTTCATTTAATTACTGGTCATTATGTGTCAAGGACCCAAACAAATATATGCAATTGGCCGCCGACTCCCATCTCAAAATATGTTGTTCCAGGGACCTTCCAGCAAATATATTAGTTAAAAACACTTTCCCGATTTTTCAAAAATAGCAAATCTACTCAAGCGCTATGAGCTTGTAGATTATTTTCAGCTAAAGTTTCCAATAATGGTTAAAGTGAGGTCTAAATGGGTCATACTCTCTACCACACAGATTGGTTAATAAATAATGTATTCATTAAAATAAGTTGCCGTTGCAGTGAGCAGCTCTGACCAGGACCAACTCCTACAAGCAATAAAAGTGTAATATAGTTCTGAGAGCTTCCGTTGGAGAACTGCCACCAGCCCACATAATGACGCGTTTTGAAGAGTTTTTTGTTTGTTTTTTTACCTAAGGCTGGGTGATGATTTTCCAGCGCAAACTCTCAACGCCGAAGGCACTGGAAAGTATTACGTCAGATTTTCACATTGTCAAATCCAGGGTGGGATATATATTTTTTTGTATTCACTCAGATTTTATTGTGCAGCGCGAGGAGAACATAATGTGGAAACCTGTACAGTATGTCCAAAAGAACCGTTCCTTTTGGGTTGTTGGATCTACACACGCCATGTCGTGTGAGCTTGTAGAGCTGCTGTTCTCACAGTGCTTTTGTGTGACACTCTTTGTACAACAAAGTAGGGGAAAAAAGGAAACGCCAAAAAAGTGGAAATATGGAGATAAGAGGTTTCAATTTCGATATGGAAAAGGGAGACAGAGACAGACATGGGTTAAACCAGTGGACCTCAACCTGTGGCTCTGGATCCCCATGTGAAGTTCTTATTTTATTGTGTGTGCGTGTGCGTGTGCGTGTGCGTGTGCGTGTGTGTGTGTGTGCGCGCGCGTGTGCGTGTGTGTGTGTGTGTGTCTGTCTGTGTGGTCCACATGATTAGCTTAATGTGCAACATTGTTTTCTCACTCAACAGAAAACCCACCAACCAACATTTGACCTTTTGGTCAAGTTGTGAAATATTACCTGAGAATGAGGCAAACATTGTGACAATAGTTGATCTACATGCTTGCAGATCAGCTATTGTCACAATATGCATCTGTGGAACCGAGGTCAAACCAAATGTAATATCTCAACTCCTACAATACAGCTACAATACTACAAATAAGTTCAAATATGATTATTTTGAGGAAAAGGTTGAGAAGCAACCTTTTAGCAGATCTACAAGCAGATCTACAAGCTCATAGCGCGCCACCGAGTGGCGCGCTACGAGCTTGTAGGTCTGCTATTTTTGAAAAATCGAAGAACGACTGACATTTTTAGAATCTGATCTCAGGTCAGAATGGGTTAATCAGACCAGTGTGTGTGTGTCCAGTGGAAACCTCGTATGAATCTGATCTCAGGTCAGAATGGGTTAAACAACAAACAACAATAGCAACAAAGCAGGGACAGAGAGACGAAGAGGAAAGGTACAGTGCAGTGCAGATGAGAGGAAATGGCAGAGAGAGAGAGAGAGAGAGAGAGAGAGAGAGAGAGAGAGAGAAC
The DNA here is from genome assembly GCF_963924005.1 of Protomyctophum bolini. NCBI lineage: Eukaryota > Metazoa > Chordata > Actinopteri > Myctophiformes > Myctophidae > Protomyctophum > Protomyctophum bolini. The sequence continues at coordinate 33,453,396 of NC_137874.1, read as the reverse complement.
TAGAGACATACAGGCCACATCATGGAAGAAAAGAGGGAAAAGAAGACAAAGAGCTCTTTCTGCATGTTATCAAAGAGAGGGAGGCAAACCTACCTGCGACTCACACCATGAGTGCAGAATGTGCTGCATTTAGCTCTTAAATAGCAAAGATAGCATGCCATTTGGTTTAGTCCCGGTTAATTACATTATATATTACATTATACAATTACACCAGTGCTTCTCATGCTACTGACTGGGAGGACAGAGTACGGTGACCCAAATATTGAAATGAGCAGAGTCGACAGCACGCGGCTCTTGTACAGGCATATCCGGTTTGCACAAGCCAAGTGAGTCTGGGAGTTACTTTGAGGTCATGCCATCTACAGTATCTCACTGGCCTTCCCTCATCCTTTACCTGAGCTGACCTGAACAACAAGCCCACACCTCCTCCTCCTCCGCTCACACTCACGCTCTGGCAGGTTTGCACCGTGAATGCAGATCATGGGGGATTGATGGCTGCCGTCAGTTACAGGAGGAGCCACTATACCAACTATACAAAATGAGACGTTACCTCTCCTCTTTTTCACAATCAATCAATCCAAGTAATTGTCTGTCTGTCATGCACATATCTTGAAAACCATTCATTCAACAAATAAAGGTCATATCTTATCTTAGGTGTAGTATTGCAGAGGACCCGAGGCCTCAGCAATACATAGACTTCACTTCATACAGGTATACAGTGTGTTGAGTTGATCAGGTGTTTCTAGGGAAAGCTGTATAATACTGGAGGCCAATACTTGCTTGGCCTGTTGTGGAAGGTGTTCACCTTTGACATGCACATGAACCCATTTAGACTCAAGGCCGATTTTACAAATGACTTTTAAATCAGTAGTTCTCACACCTAAAATGTTAAAAGCAAATGCACAAATACAAAAAAATGACTTTCCTAATTTTAATGTGTAAAAAAGGGGGGGGGGGGGGGGAGAAAAGGATTAAATTACAATTGTTTCCCAAATCAATTAAAATCTATTTTTAATCATTCATAGACTTGTGTAGCATTGCGTCAAAACTTGCATTTGGCCTGCTCTATTTCCCCACGAACCTCTGTGAGGCATTGTGAGCTTGTAGATTGGCTATTTTTGGCTAATGTTGGTTAATGTAAAGGCCAGTCCACACCAATGCAACTCCTTGCAACTGCCAGTTGGGATGGTGGTATCAAGACACCTCACCGATTGGTCTGCATGCTCACTTCCTGTATGGTCAGACTATTTCATGATGAGTAGTTCCTGTTCCTGCTTCTCAAAGTGGGGTCCTTGAGGGGGTTCCAGGGGTTCCCCAACAGGGGGTTCCAGGGGTTCCCCCACAAAATGAGCTATATTAATATCAGAGCACTTAAAGCACGTTGTAACCATGTGTCGAAAAGCGCTTTATTCAAGTGTATTATTATCTAACAATTATTTTTTTCATAACTTTTATTGCATTTTTTATTGTATTATATTTTGTTACTTTCCCCCCAAAAATATAAGAAAAATAAAATAAAAACTTTCCTCCGCCAGTTTTTGACCCTTGCCTGTTCGCCTGCTATCGCCAGTATAGTTACCGGGTGGGTGCCAACCGTGCCATCGACAAATAATGCACTTCCGGACAATTCGTCTGAAATTTCCATTTGCGTTTTTTCTTTTGCGGACCGCTACCGGAGTGTTATGAGGGCATACTGGACGCAGTTGATCACCGCAATCAATCGATATTAAAAAAGGCGTCAAAAGGCGCAATTGGCGACGGGTGCATATCAAATATATGTAAACACTGAATCAAACTACTTAAGAACTGTCTGGGCCGAGCGCTCACAAAAACCAGAGTAGTCTACGTCAAAATGACCCCAAACCTGTTTGGAAGTGAAATATTCCCCTGTAAGGTGTCCACTGTCGAGGTCTGAGACCGCACACACAGCAGAGCATACACACTGACAAGCAACACCCTCGGGGTGTTACTTTAACACTGGCAGTGTGAAACTAGAAGCTCACCGGGCCTATGTTCCTGCTGTAAACACAGCAGTGTTCACTTATCCCTGTGGACTGTAGAACTGCAGTGTTGCGTTGACACACCGTCAAGAGTTTAACCTACTAACATGTGTGATAATCCTAACTCTTTGCGCGCGCGCACACGCACAGTCGCACACGCACAGTCGCACGCGCACACACACACACACAATAAACAACTGTGCATGGCGCCATGTCGTCAATAGAACAACCACTCTAATTAACCCCATACGTTGTTGGGCGTTATACCACAGTGGGTCACGGACATGTATTGTTTCGTTTTGTTTTTACAATATTTTTGCCTTTTATTGATACATATATATAGTAGGTCGGTAGACAGGAGACGGGGAGAGAGATGGGGGGGAAGACATGCAGCAAAGGTCGTCTGGATCGGGACTCGATCCCGCGACACGCTGTCAGGCTGCAGGACTACCAGCCTCGGTGCCCGCCGGACCGCTAGGCCGGCCCGGGCCACCACGGAGTGGCACGGTGCCAATTTTCAAATGGGTCACAAGTTAGTAAACCTCTCTGACGTGATCTCTGGATCTCTGGCTGACAAGACCACATGACGGAGATCTGTCCATGGCAGTCAGTGTGTGGAGGGGAGACTCTCTGTTACTGAACAAACCAGTGGTGGAAAAAGTACTTGCATTCTTTACTTAAGTAAAAGTAGCAAAACTGCAAGACGTACTCCATTACAAGTAAATGTACTTGAGTAAAAGTGACATCAAAATGTACTTAAGTTACCTAAAGTAAAAGTAGTCATTGTGCAGAATGTCCCATTTAAAGTTTTCAAATGAATAAAGAATCTTATGCAAATAGCAGATCTAGAAGCTCACAATGCATTGCGACACATTGTGAGCTTGTAGATCGGCTATATAGGGCTGAAGTGGTTAATGTATGTTTTGTAATAATAATCTAAATCTACAAAGTAACTAGTAACTGAAGTTTTCAAATAAATGTAGTGGAGTAAAAGTACAATATTTGGATCCGAGATGTAGTGCCAGTGGAGTAGAAGTAAAAGTATTGGAAATTGTACTTAAGTACTACAGTACTTAAGTAAATGTATTTCACTACTTTCCACCACTGATAGTGCTTTAGTTTAACCTTTGAACAAAATCAAAAACGTTTTGTTTTAACCAAAACATATCACGTACCCTTAACCTTAACACCATCAATCAAATGAGCTCCCATCCGGATTGCAGATTTGAAAGCTTTTACTCTCGATTGCACAACGGTGTCGCTTGTCGACAATAAGAGCTGATGGAGCCGACAATGGTGCAGCATAGTACTGAGGCTTAAGACACAGCAGCTGGGCTAGCCAGATGGGAGCGACTGGCCACCTGGGCCTGCCTGGAGGCTGCTGGGTGGGTGCTTACTGCTTCCATAGACAGGGAAACATGGCAACAACAACAGCGTGGGAAATGTGGGCTAACTGACTGTCTGTTAGAAGCTCACACGGAAATAGATCACGCAAAAACTCCCCCAAAACATTACATTTACACTTTCACACACGACACAGTCTCACACAGGCAGACAACTGCTCCACAATCACCGGATGCTATATATGATATGTCTGGAACTACACCTACATATATCGGCCAGTATTTGTAACTATTTTCTTTATCGGTGGCAATGTTATTTTGGACATGTTATGAATGGGGCTATAGCGCTTACTGTAAATAAAATCAAGTTCAGTTAGGTGTTTGAGATGTACTTGTTTTGCTAATTTTGCTGGGATAAACTATTCATTGTCAAATGTTCTTTTCATACATTTGAAGTTCAATTCACACTACAGCGTCACACACAAAAAGCACCAAAAGCAGCAGATGTACAAACTCAAAACAAAACTTTGGGATATCTTGCCGGCTGGCGACACATACAAAACATGGGCCCACTGTTTTGGAGAAACACCAGTCTGGAGTGGTGGTTAAGCTACTTGAAACTGTGAAGATTTTACTTTAACCCATTCTGACCTGAGATCAGATTCTAAAAATGTCTTCTACATCCTGACAGTTTTCCATTCTGACCTGAGATCAGATTCTAAAAATGTCTAAAAATAGCAGACCTACAAGCTCGTAGCGCGCCATTGGTGGCGCGCTATGAGCTTGTAGATCTGCTATTTTTCAATAGCTAAAGCATGACATGATGCTAACACCAAAATAGGGTTCCCGTCTAAAATGGGAGGATGGGTTGAAGGCTGCCCCCTTTGAGCCAAAGATCGCCTTCCAACAATGTATCTTTCACTCTTTTTCTGATTCCTATTATTAGTGGTGTAAAGTAAGTAAGTAGCCTACATATACTTAACTACTGTGCTTGGTACAATTTTTAGTATATATATATATATTTGTACTTTGTTTGAGTATTTTCAATTGCCAATCCCTTTACCTCTACTCCACTACATCTCAGTGGCAAATATCATACTTTTACTCCACTACATTTATTTGAAAACTTTACTAGTTACTTTGCAGATTATTATTATCTACAAGCTCACAATTATGTGTTGCGATGTGACACATGATTGTGATCTACTATTTTCTTGAGCTTGTAGATCTGCTATTTTCTAATGATGTGAAATTGGACATTATAATCTACAAAATGAGTACTTTAACTTTTGGTACTTCAAGTACATTTTAATGCCAATACTTATACCTTTACTCAAGTAAACTTTCGGGACTTTTACTTGTAACGGAGCACTGCTACATTGCAGTCTCCTGGACCGGTTACACGATCACAAGCGGTCTCACAAGCGAGACTGCTCCTACAGCAAGAGGGACTTCCGCAAGCCACAGCCGTTTCCATCGCAACGCGCCACGGCTTCCAGAGCGCCGCCTCCATGGACTTGACCACGGACGCAACTCCAAGATCAGCCTGGGAACGCTCTCCAGCCTCTCCCCCACAGCATACAACCAACGCCAGCGGACCCCCTTATTTCACCGCGGGCGTTATGTTTGCTGAAACCAACCCGGCTGTGATCGAAACCGAGGAACACCCCCCCCTCCCCCACACCCCCAGTCAATCCAGGACTACTGAGGACAATGGCATTGACATGTGCAGGACATGTCCTGACATGCACAGTCAATCCAGGACTACTGAGGACAATGGCATTGACATTCCACCGCCCCTCCCCACTCACACCTCAGCCACGGAAATTCCACCGCCCATCCACATTCACACCTCAGACTATTTCAACACCGACGAAATTAACACAATCGTCGAAACCAACGGCCTTCATCTGTTTCATTTGAATGTGAATAGCCTCAGTCGCAAACTGGCAGAGATCAGACATCTATTTCAAAACGGTAAGGCAAACATCCTGTGTTTTTCTGAAACTAAGCTTGACGAGTCCACTAAGGACCCAGAGATAGAAATAGAAAACTATACTGTCATTAGGAACGACAGAAACAGGCATGGTGGTGGCGTGTGCATGTATATTCACAAAGACACTGAATATGTTACTCGTACTGAATTACAGCATGATGAAATTGAAACTGTGTGGGTTGAATTAATTTTCAAAAATGCTAAATCAGTACTAGTTGGCACCGTCTATAGACCGCCTGATCAGCACGGGTTCTATGATATTCTTGAGGGGTGCTTAGCTGGGGAGGAATCTGTAGAGAAAATCCTGATTGGCGACTGGAATACGGACATGCATCGTAAGGAAGTGCCTGTGTTTAAATCGTTTAGTCGGCTCTGTGATCTGCATGGTTTCAGCCAGCTAATTACCCAACCCACAAGAGAGTGTGATTCTACTCAAACTGTCATTGATCTCATTCTGACCTCGGACAAATCCAGAATCTCCAAGAAAGGGGTTATTGTATGTGGGCTCAGTGATCATTTTATGATTTTCTGTACCCGCAAAATACAGAAACTAAAATTTGACTGTCACAAAACAGTCATATCTAGGGACCTCAAAACCTACTCTAGTGAGGCCTTTAACCTAGAACTGGAGAGACTGGATTGGTCCGATGTGCTCAGGAGCTCACTAGTCGAAGAAGCATGGCTTGGCTTTAAAACCAAATTTACAACAGTACTAAACAACATGGCTCCTCTGAGAACCATCAGGGTCAAAACCCGCTCGGAGCCATGGATGAATTCGGACATACTGACTGCAATGAAAGCCAGAGACAACAAATGCTCTGAACTTCTTAAATGCAAGTCCAAGCTAGCTAAGCGCTTCGACAGTGATCTCCAAACCAAACTGTGCATCCTTAAAACCCAATGTAACAAGCTAAGAAACGGTGTAATTGCCATGACCAAATCAGCCAAAAGTAACTTTATCAATGATAAAGCCGAGGAAATCAAAAACAATCCTCGGGAGCTCTGGAAGCTACTAAACAACCAACTAGGCTGTGGTCAGAAACTTAAAACCAGGTTTACTAACATAAACATCAAATCAAATAACACCCTCATCACTGACAAGGTTGATGTAGCCAATCACTTGAACATCTTCTTTACAAACATTGCAACAATGCTGGTTAACAAACTGCCCTCCCACTCTGGGCGTTTTGGTGTAGAGCACATCAAAGGCTTCTACAAAAACCTAGGTGTTTGTAAAGATGATTTTAAAATGACAATGGTAACAACTGAGGAGGTACTTAAGAAACTGAGTGCCCTCCAACCCCACAAGGCCACTGGCCATGACAATATTCCCTCCAAATTTCTCAGAGACTCAGCCATTTCCATAGCTCCAGTCATCACCCACATAGTTAACCTCTCCATCAAACAAGGACAGGTCCCCAGAGATTTTAAACTGGCCAAAGTAACCCCCCTGTACAAAAAAGGGAGCAAATTAGAACCCGGCAACTACCGCCCTATTTCTATTCTAAGCTCCATCTCGAAAGTGATGGAAAAAATAGTCTATGAACAGGTTGAAAAGTATCTTGCCACTAATAAATTGTTGTACGAGTTCCAATCTGGTTTCAGAACATCCCACTCCACTGACACATGCCTTCTCTATTTGAGCGACCACATCAAACACGAGGTGGATGCTGGAAAATACTGCGGCATGGTCATGCTGGACCTCCAAAAGGCTTTTGACACCGTGAACCACTCCATACTGGTTAACAAGCTTAAAGCTATTGGTTTTGATAGCACATCAGTGAGCTGGATGCAATCCTACCTGGAGGGGAGAGAACAGATGGTGGAAGTGAACGGAACACTGTCCCCCCCCCTCCCAGTGAGCTGTGGCGTCCCACAAGGAAGCATACTAGGGCCTTTACTGTTCCTAATATATGTAAACGACATGACTTCAGCTTGTGACTGCAACTTGTTCCTGTTCGCAGACGACTCAGCACTGCTGGTCTCGGACAGGAACAAACTGCAGGTTGAAAAGACCCTCAGCTCTGAACTCGGTAGAATCTGCACCTGGCTCGCTGATAACAAACTATCCTTACACCTGGGAAAAACTGAATCCATTCTCTTCGGATCAAATAGTAATCTCAAAAAGGCAGATGGCTTCTTGGTTAGAGTTGGTGATGATATTATCACACGGAAGGATCAAATTACCTACCTAGGTTCCATCCTGGAGGCCAATCTTTCCGGTGATAAGATGGCCACCAACGTAATCAAAAAAGTCAATCAAAGAACAAGATTCCTCTACAGGATCTCCTCACTGGTCGACAAAAACACCTTGAAGACCTTAACAGGAGCCCTTGTACAAGGTTTCTTTGACTATGCATCCACCTCCTGGTACCACAGCACCTCAAAGGCCCTTAAAACAAGGCTCCAGACCTCCCAAAACAAACTGGTCAGGCTCCTACTTGGCCTCACCCCCCGAACCCACCTCACCCCTGCCCACTTTGACAGGCTGGGATGGCTTAGGGTCGACGACAGAGTACAGCATCTTGCAATGGGTCTGGTCCACAAGATTAGATACACCACCAAGATACCCATGTACCTGTCTAAATACTTCCTTAATGTAAACGAAGTCCACACCCACAACACCAGAGGGAGTGCAACAAACCATGTACAACCCAGATTCGGCACAAACAAGGGACTAAATTCTTTTCGCTCCTATGCGACCAAAATGTGGAACGCCCTACCAACAGTCATTAAGACATGTGAATCCCTTGGCTCCTTCAAAACTGCTCTCAAAGGGCACCTACGGATGGCTGCAATTCGAAACTGGCCTCTGTAAAAGCTGAATTTGTATCTGGATTGTACTATGTTTTTGTATGGACGTGGTGTTGGGTGCCTGCACATATGCACACATGGCATCAACGCATGGTGTTGTGTGCAGGCGCCCTACACTCTGTCTTTGTACTATGGATTGTACTATGTTTTTGTATGGACGTGGTGTTGGGTGCCTGCACATATGCACACATGGCATCAACGCATGGTGTTGTGTGCAGGCGCCCTACACTCTGTCTTTCGTTTTCTTTTCTTTTATCCCCCTGTTCCCCTCACTGTATATATATTTTTTTTTCCCTTTTCGATTCCTATATGATGAATTCCTGTTCTGTTCTTTAACTACATAGAAGTGTCTATTTGTTTGTCTCTAAATGTTTTGATGAATTGAACAATGTGGACCCTGTTGTAAACAAGTGTAAGGCTTAATTGGGTCGTCCACTCACAGTTAACAGTCTTTGTATTGAGTTTGTGCTTGAAATGTACTGTAATTCTGCAAACTGTTAATAAAGATTTCAATCAATCAATCAATCAAGCAGTATTATTGATACTTTTAACCTACTTACAGTAAGTACAAAATCTGAGTACTTTTTTCCCCCACCACTGTCCATGTGTCTGTGTTTACAGCCTCCCCTTCCCCATAACATCGAGCAGATCTACAAGCTCATGGTGTAAGCTTGAAGATTTGCTATTTTTGAAAAGTTGTGAAAATGTGTGCAAATTCTTTGAATATAAATATTCTTTCACAGCAAATGTTTTTAACCTAAAATATTTTGCCCTCCCTCACTGGGTCGGTGGCCAATTACATGAGATTTCTGGGGTCCTTGACATGAAATAGCTTGAGAAACAGTGGCATGGAAACATAGTTTCCAGAAAACTGTATTTTTAGTAGACATTTATAGAATCTGGTCTCAGTCCTAAATGAGTTAAGCAGCGGGGCAGGAAATAGGTGTGAACAACAAGTCAAAGGATAGGTGCAGGAGGTCGGGGACGCGGTGGGGGGTGGGGTGAGATCGGGGGTGGGGGTGCTGCCTGCCTGGCAGTGGGCCCATGGCTGAAAAACAAGCTCCACTCTATGGACTTTGTTGTGTGCAGTGTTGCCATGTCTGCTTATTAATAAAGCGACTTTGGGCTTGGCTTTCCTGCGACGTCGCTTGTTGCAAATATTGGTAGTTGAGAGTTGGGGGGGGGGGAAGGGGGGAGGGGGGTTAAGCTTGCTTTCAAAATGCTGTTTAAACCAGTGTTTCTCAAATATTCTCATGCCAAGGAGTCAAGGACCCCGAAATGAACATGTACTTCTTGTCCCTGATCCCCATCTGAAAATGCATGATCTGTGTTTTTAAAATGTTTAAAAGAAATTCTGAATAGAAAATAAAAATACAAAAAAATAGAGAGAGATGAGAGATTTGTGATTGATTCGATTGAAAATAACAGATCAAGCGCACAGCGATACGTTGTGAGCTTGTAGATGGGCTCATATATGTTTAAAGTGCTCATGTGGCCTATTATTAGTCACTTCTTTTGGGCTTGTTTTCATAAGACCTGCTTGCTGCTTATATTTCCCTCGCAAAATCTGGCAACGCTGCTTTGTATGGCTCCCTTGTGAAGGGCCCACACAGTACAATCCTGTGTTTAACTTCACTCCGAGAGGTGTACAAATGCAACCAAATGGACCCCTCAGAGCGAAACGAAACACTGAGGACTTTACTGTGCACACACACTGTGGGCCCATTGTCAATTCAGCTCTCTCACCGCCCGATGTCAGGTAGCTGTTAGTGTTGTGCTTAAATATACAGTGGTTTTATTAAAAGGCTGCTAGAGGAATGATCAATGGCTTCTCCTCTCGCTCAGTACCCTGGCCTGAACTACACAGCAGGGCTTGATGCCGCTGGCTGTATGCATACAGCAAATCATCATAATAGCACTGGAGCAATCCTAAGATCACTTGTGCCCTCTCCGCGCGCACACGCGCACACACACACACACACACACACACACACACACACACACACACACACACACACAGAAACAGTTTTCAGACTGATTGTGCAATGATTTGCTCAAACGTTCACCGCAACCACAAGCCCTTTACACAAGATAAAAACTCAAGCCACACACACATATATTATTGAAACAGGGAACCCAATCTGCGTCATTTTAGATATCGGCTATTAGTGATGGGAGATTAATCAGCAAACACATCGGCACATCCCTATCGGCTATTAAAAAATAGCAGATGCACAAGCGCTCTTTTTGAACATTTTAGGAAGCGTGAGAACTACCTATTTAGAATCGGCCTCAGGTCTAAAAATGGCCAAGAAGAAAATAAAATAGAACTTGAATGTTTCTTTCTGTCATTGTGTTGATGCAGCGCAAATAAAAACAGGTCAGTTGAGTTTCTTTTCTTTTGACAGTTGACGGTTCCTGACCTACAGGCTGCAGCCATGAAGGCAACAAAACAGCCAGGGTGCAAACGGTCAGACCTGCGCTCTGTTTGGGGACACCACAGAAACAAGGAACAACAGACCACGGAAGAAAAAAATAAAACCTTGTCAACCTGTGTGTGTGTGTGTGTGTGTGTGTGTGTGTGTGTGTGTGTGTGTGTGTGTGTGTGTGTGTGTGTGTGTGTGTTTGTGGGGTAAATTGCTATTTGGATCAGATTGCAGAACCAAGATGATGTTACGTTATTATGCACTGGTTCCTGTTCCTCTAAAAAAACAAACAAAAAACAACTTCCCCCTTTACCCTTTTGGCTGTTGTAATGCACAGCAGTGGTTCTCAAAGTGGGGTCCTTGTGGAGGGGGGGGGGGGGTTCCAGGGGATCCCCAGCGAAATAACATAATGTAACAGTTTTAACCACTTCATCACTATATATATTTTCAAAAACTTTGAACAACAAATTTAAATATAGCCTATCTGAAACGGTTTAACACCACACATCTTGTATGGGGAGTATGGCATTCTATGCCATCAAAAGAAACATCAAAATAGACATCCCAATTAAAACATGGCTTAAAATACTGGACTCTGTGATAGAACCAATTTCCCTCTATGGTTGCGAGATCTGGGGACCATTAGAAAAAAAAATTAAAAAAAACTTTGAACAACAAATTTAAATATAGCCTATCTGAAACGGTTTAACACCACACATCTTGTATGGGGAGTATGGCATTCTATGCCATCAAAAGAAACATCAAAATAGACATCCCAATTAAAACATGGCTTAAAATACTGGACTCTGTGATAGAACCAATTTCCCTCTATGGTTGCGAGATCTGGGGACCATTAGCAAACCATGACCTTGAAAAATGGGATAAACAAACACCAAACCGAGACCCTACAGACAGAATTCTGCAAATCCATTCTCCGTACCCAGCGAAAAACACCAAATAATGCATGCAGGGCAGAATTAGGACGATACCCACTCATAATCAAAATAAAAAAAGAGAGCACTTAAGTTCTACAACCACCTAAAAGAAAGTGACCTAGATGCACTCCATAACAAGGCACTCACACAGTGAAACTCTAGAGAGATGCCCCCTCAGCCAGCTGGCCCTGGAACTCCAGGCACAAACACAAACAGAGCCACGAGATAGAAAACCCATTGGACTAAACCAAATTATAAAACAGCAAAAGGAAAACTATCTGACACATTGGAAAGAAGCAACACAAAAGAAGAGTAAACTAGAATACTATCTGGCCCTAAACAGAGAATACACAGTGGCAGAATACCTGAGCACCGTGACCGACCCAAAACAAAGAAAAATCTTAACTAGGTACAGACTCAGTGAGCACAGTCTCGCGATCGAGAAAGGCCGTCATAGGCAAACCTGTATCCCGAGAAAAGACAGACTATGCACCCACTGCACACTAAATTAAGTGGAAACCGAGCTACACTTTCTAACCATCTGTCCATTGTACCAAGACATCAGAGACACATACTTCCCACAGATTACAATCACACACAGAGATTTTGAAAACATGACCAATGACAAAAAACTCCCATATCTGCTGGGCGAAGTACATCAATGTGCAAACACAGCAGCAAGATCTGTGAGTTGCTGTGATAGGAGAAGGATATCAAATGGAACACAACCACCCTAAAGACTAATCATTGTGTATATTCCTGCACTATACCTGCATCAAGTGATCGTTGATCTATTGAAGATTCTGACCTTCAAAGTACATCATTTTTGTTTTGATTGTATTGCTGTATTGTTCTTTCTGCTTTGGCAATGTAAACGTATGTTTTCTCATGCCAATAAAGCCCTTTGAATTTAAATTGAATTGTATGGGGAGTGGGGGGACTACTCTGGCTCACATTATTTTCATAATGGGGCTCTGCCATATTTATTTGGGGGTCCTCCTTGACAGAGAAGCACCGTTGAGTTGTATATGCAGAGGTGTGTGTTTGAATAATATGGTAAAGGTGTTGCTTGGAGGTGCTGCAGGGTACACCACAAGCACAACTTAAAAGTGTGGCTAGCATGAAATCCCATTGTCCAAAAGGACCGCCGCTCTGTGACTGGTCACTTGGTTGCCAGAGGCAACAAGCCTGCCTCCAGTGAAAACCTAGTCAATGCATGCCAGGGTTGGTAAGTTGAAAACCATGCTGGGGTTGGTAAGTTGAAAACCTATAGTCTATACATGCTGTGGTTGGTAAGTTGAAAACCTAGTCTATACATGCTGGGGTTGGTACGTTGAAAACCTAGTCTATACATGCTGGGGTTGGTAAGTTGAAAACCTAGTCTACACATGCTGGAGTTGGTAAGTTGAAAACCTAGTCTACTCTACTCTATACATGCTAGGGTTGGTAATGCCAGTGAAACCTAGTCTATACATGCTAGGGTTGGTAATGCCAGTGAAACCTAGTCTATACATGCTAGGGTCGGTAAGGCCAGTGAAACCTAGTCTAGACATGCTAGGGTTGGTAAGGCCAGTGAAAGCTAGTCTATATATGCTAGGGTTGGTAAGGCCAGTGTTTTGTGGGGGGACATCAAGGATCAGCTACTGTGGTTCCCCATTTGAAAGGATTTTGAGCCAGTACACGTACAGTGGCGAGGAGGGACACCCTCTTAAGATTTGGTTCCAAAAAATGTCACTGTCCATTTTTCAAAAGGCGTTTCAGAAGTCATAATATAAATTTCAATGTTGTTCACTCACACTCTAATAATAATAATAAGAGCAATTCTAAGATAATTCGTGCGCGCCTGCACACGCACACACACACACACACACACACACACACACACACACACACACACGCACACGCACACGCACACACACACACACAGCTCTGACAAATCAACTCCATAGCCAATCACAGAACGACCCTCTCTGGACTATGGGATGGTGGACTAAATATACCTCCAGCAGCACAAGTGGAACAGTGTGTAATCGAACTGTGATGATGATGAAGATGAAGATGATGCTGCTGGCATCATCACAACACACACACGCACGCACGCATACACACACACACACGCAACCAAACAACCACCGAATAGCATAACCACACAACAACGACATATTAAACAGAACGTACGTCACGTCACAACAAAAAAAAACTTTAAAGCGTTGTTAAGCAAAGCCCCCCCCCCCCCTCCTCCAAACAGCAGCAGGCCCCCATGCATACGTCGTAATTACCTTGACAGAAGAAAAAAAGAATAAACTTGTCCCTCCTTCTGTCGTTCGGAGAAACACTTGTCAGCTGCAAAATGTTGTTATTCGTATAGTTTTGACAGGTTTTAACAGAGCAGTCCTGCTGCGGCTGTGTGTGTGTGTGTAGAGGAGAGGTACTGTAACAATAAAAGCTGCTTTGCTGTTATTGAGCTGAGCACACACGGCAGGGGGGCGGGGCTCAAACACCGTTGACTGACACCCGGTGTGGCCAATCGCGTAGACGCCACGGCATAGCAACATTGTGTCGATTGGTCGTTTTTTTTCTTCTTTTCTTTTCTTTTTTTTAACTTTACGGCGCACGAGTGGTGTCAATTGCCCCCCAAAAAAGAACAGATCTACAAGCTCTCAACACGTCGCTTTTGCGACGTGTTGAGAGCGTGTAGATCTGTTCGTCTTGAGAGCTTGTAGATTTGTTCTTGTAGCTCTGTTCTGGGGCTTTATGCAGGTCCAGACATGTTTTTGTCTGTGTTTTTTTTTTATCTCAACAATATTGTATCACAAGTTTTATGATTGTATAGCCATTTAACATGTATATTCAGTGCTCACTGCTCACACAAGAGAGTGCCGCATTTGCCTTGCATATTAGGTCTATACTAATATTTTGCACTAAAAGCATTTCAAGACGAGATATGCATTTATTGATTGATTGAAGTTTTTATTTCACAGTATGCAGAGATGGATACATTTAAAAAGAAAGGACAAGTCAATACAAAAACTGTTACTTCATGGATGAACCATGATTAAGCATTAAGTTTACAACAGGGTCCACCTTTTTCAATTCATCAGAATGGCATGGCAACTTGCTGAGATTATCTCAGCAAATATTTGCCATCCATTACGTATATGTGAGATATGTCTGTACTTCCTAATATGGACAATTCTATCTCATGCATCTGTATTCTGTACTGTCTGTTTGCATGTAGGCTACAGAGTGCAGACAATTACTTCAAACGACATTCAGCCTGCTTATAATGAACTCAGATGATTATGCTCTATTATCTTAGATCAGTGGTTTTCAACCAGTGGTCCGGGGACCACCAGTGGTCCTTGAGGGGGTTCTAGGTGGTCCCCAGCTAAATGGAAAGTTGGTAAACAAATGGATGGTATCTCTCATGTTAAAGCACATTGATGGCCTACTGTAAAGTGTAAACATGTGTGGCAATAATTAAAGGCCAGCCAAAACCAATGATTCCCAATGCAACGCCTTACAACATGCAACTACTACTTGCAATCATTATTGGAGGTAATGGTAGAGGTGAACGGAACTATTCTCATATGTAAACGACATCAGCTTGTGAGTGCAACTTGTTCCTGTTCGTGGATGACTCGGTACTGCTGGTCTCAGACAGAAACAAACTGCAGGTTGAAAAGGCCCTCAGCTCTGAACAGGGTAGAATCTGCACCTGGCTCGCTGATAACAAACTATCACTACACCTGGGAAAAACTGAACCCATTCTCTTTGGATCAAATAGTAGTCCGGCAGACGGGGTGGACGGGTGGGAAATTTGGTATTGTCTTTTTTATTGGCCTATAATAACATTGTCTACGGTACATTCATGAATCCACTTGCTGACCAGCTGTCGGTATTGGGCAATCTTTTATAGGGGTTACTTGTGACATCCTATGGCAGGCAAAAATGTCAAACTTTCCTTATGCTTTAAGTAGCATGTGACATGTTAAACTAGGGGATTTCATGATTCTGAATTCATTCCAAGCACTAGTTTTGCACAAAAAAACACTCCTTGGGCTAAAAAAGGGCCATAGACGTCATGACAAATGTGATGAGATCAGCACAAAATGTGATGAGGTCAGCACAAGTGGCTATGGCTGTTAGCTTCTAGTGGGGGACAATATTATCACACGAAAATATGAAATTAGCTACGTAGGTTCCATCCTGGAGGCAAGTCTTTCCCTGTGATAAAATGGTCACCAACGTAATCAAAAAAGTCAACCAAAGAACAATAAGATTCCTCTACAGGATCTCCTCACATGGTCAATAAAAACACCTTGAAGACCTTAACAGGAGCTCTCATACTAGGTTTCTTCGACTGCATGCACCTCTTGGTACCACAGCACCTCAAAAGGCCCTTAAAACAAGGCTCCAGACTTCCCCAAAACAAACTCGGCAGTTGCAAAGAGTTGCATTGGTGTGGAGTCTGACCTTATAAATAACAACACTATAGTAGTAACATCTGGGCACCTGCGCCTCAATGTAAAATTGGCCATTTCGTCCAAATGTTACATTAGCCTGTCCTACAGGGAGGCTAAAGTATAGTATAGTCTATGATATGAACATATCAGACAGATTCCGACTTGATTTTATCCTTCAACTTCTTGTTTAAGCCCCCAAATTATTGGGGTTTTGTATCAATTGTAGAAATATTATTTATATTATACGATGTTAATATTGCTATAAATTATCATTATCTCATCATGAAATTATTGAAGTCTCACCTGTAGGTAATTGTGCATTAGCACTACTTTGACTCTAGCGCCACCACCTGATATAAACAATGGTTTGCTTTGACAGCGTCTGTCAATAGGCTATACCTGTATACAAAAACAATAGAAAGCAGACAACAGTGTGTGATATGTCATCTTTCATTTCCTGTACCGTTTGGCAAAGGTTGCATTCAGTCAAACTAAAGATTTATTCACATGTTTCAGTTTGTTTGTCCTCATATTACATTCCATCCAACATCCAGTTGGCCTCCTGGTCATAGGCTCCCAGTCCCAGCAGATTAGAATGATGTTCTGTCAACATACGCCATCTAGTGGCCACAATGAAAATCCATGATCACATAATGGTAGTCCCTGATCAATGGTAGAATGATCAGGGACAACAGCTAACCAAAGTGCATTAATTTAGGAATAATAAAGCAGCTTTTGTTTTTACTCGTTGCATTGGAAATAGTACATATCTTCTTGTCTTATGCAGTAAAACATTTGGCATGATCTTTTCCTCAGTAGGAAAGTAGCCGACCTAAGTATCTGCATTCTGAACATGTGACCTATATACATTATTGTATGCATGAATGGATATTCTTCATGATTCACTGTAAATCTAAGACAATATTATGTCATAGTATATAATCTCAATTAGAAAGGTAGTGCAAATGCATTGGTTCCCCAACCAACATGGATGTTAGTCAGATGGGAGGGCCGTGTGCATTTTCAGAGCATGTTTATTTTTAATGACCAATCTATCGATTGTGTTCCAGCTTGGATCATGGGAACCAACATAAAGAACTAAGTATAGTAGTAATGTTTCAGGTTAACAAAACAATACCTTGACACTTTTTATCATTACAATCTTGTTTTTTTTGCCAATTATTTGATGGCCCACTTGCAAATGCCCTGTGTGCCAATTCATGCCATGTTGAACTTAAGGCTGTAGTGTCCAAACAGCCACCTTGTTTGTCCTTTCTTCTCCTGTCCATCTTTCTCTCACACTTTGTTTAACTCTGGACAAGAAGAATCCACCTCGATCAACAGCAGCAACTCACCACGACTGTAAGTCTGTAACCATGGAATGGAGCTTATGTTCTTCATCAACTAACTTTATCCAATTTAATTTTTGTATGTCTGGGATAACGCTGACGAAGTCCACACAGGCCGAAACGCATTCATTATCAACTCTCGTCAGAGGTAAATAAATTCATGTGAAAAGGACATACAATGAGTACTGGCCTTTTCTTCATTTCAACCTGCATATTCGAGCATTGCACCGTAAGGATTTTGTTAGGTTGTCAGGTTGTCTGCTTCTGCAGTACTTTCTTGCTCAGTGGGCTTCCCACAAAAACACACCAATGAGCTCTATGCACCCCATGCGATTTTGGAAAGGACCTCCCTACTTCCTCCACAGGTTTACCGCTGATACTAATGAAGGCTCTGTTCAACGGATCTGTTCAAACTCAAACAGAGTCAGGGTGCTGCTATTGTGCGTGTTGGCACACTGGACACATTCTGCTACACCAGTGAGTCTCAAAGTGTCCTTGAGAGTGACTGGGTTCCAAATGGCCCTGTACAGGTGTGTAACTCTGAGAGTGTACAAATGGAACCACAAACGGACCCTTACGGGAGGGAGTCCATTTGTACACTCTCAGAGTTATGGCCTGGGGGTCCTTGAAATTATTTGAGAACCACTAAACGGAACAGAGCCTTAATTAGTACTATCGGTAACACCTGTGAAGGAAAGTGTAGGGAAGCGGCCCGGAAGTAGTTATTCTGTGCGCATACAACTGTACCATGGCAGTAACCTCAGTGATATCATGTGAACACTGCACGCTGACATGCCGGGCCAAATAATTCATCTATTTCAGTTATGCCTAATAATATAAAAATTGTTTTCAAATAGCAAATCAGTGTTACGTAATTTTTCTTTTAACACAGGTGGAGCTTTAATACCTGAAAACAAGGTCATCAACAATAACTCAATACCTTATATCATCCTCAATATGGAAATATGGTACATCATTCCCCGTGCGGCTGCTTTGCACAAACTCAATAGTCATGTCACTATACCAACCACCATTATTCCGTTAACAACCCCAGCATCCGTATTGTGGGGGAAACCCTGAGAGAACCCCTAGAGCCCTGAGGGATTCCGGTCAACCATATCTAGGGTTTAGGTGCCAACCAACACACCAAATCCAGTTGAGTTCAGTGAAAGGACGGCAATGAAACAACGGCCATGTTGGTTTATATACAGCACCTAAAAAGGTACTTTCAGACGGGCATCGATTAACACAGGCGTTGTTGTCGCCTGGATCAACGATCAGGTCTGCTCAAGAGGGGCGCGACAACGCAAGCCGTGCCGTGTATACGTAAATACGCTGGCGTTGTCGCCCCTCCACTTCTCCGTGCGTACAGTAAAAAAAAGAAAGGCAGGTCTCATTGAAAATGAATGACCAGGTGCGTTAATCACTGCTCATCTGAAAGGACCTTAATACTGGTAATAAATCCAAAACAAAGCATCCCAATTACAAGCACACATGACCAACACAAAGGATTTTGAGAAGAAAAACTAATCTCTCTGGGAATCAAATCCAACAATAGCCAGAAGGTCAAAGCACAGGTCAGATGGATTATAGACCAAGTATCCCTTCAACTGCTGTTCGCACTGGCGGACAGTAACGAAGTACATTTACCTGAGTGCTTGTAAGAAACTCTGAATGCTTTTGAAAAAAATAAACAAAAGTAAATACTCCAGTACTTTAACGCGGGCACACATTTGACTTGTAGTGGAGTAATATTTGACCAGAAGTAACTAACTAGGTCAGGGCACGAGACATGGCATTTAAGGGGGGGTCCCCAGCCAAAAACGTTGAGAACCGCTGCTATAGAAGACACACTGGCTGCTGTGGAAATCAGTTGTGAAGAATGAGAACCTGAATCCATGTGTCATTGTCCACCACTCTGCACGTCTGTCTGTCTGTATGTATGTCTGACTGCTGCCACCTGTTAACCAATAATTCAATCTATCTCCTTCTGTTATTCAGAACCAGAAGTAAGCGATCAGACAACAGAGTATGGACATAAGGATATTCTTTGACCTAATTCCTTGATAGATCAGGAAATAGATCAGGAAAAGACAACACTTGCCGTATCACGATATTACCAAAATATCCCAAACCTACACGACATCCAGTCTCTCATATACTGTTATCGATATCACCAGCCCTATCATAGAGTGGGATTATTTGTCGACAACACGTCAATTCAGTTCTGTTACTTTTGTCCTGAAATGACTGAAACATTGCACATTAATCTCTCTGACAGACGCAAGGACCCTCTCTAATCTCTCTAATCCTTAACATGTACTTTTTTTAAAGGACCAACTGGATGCAAGTGCAGAGGCCTGTCTATGAATACTAGCCTGGGCACCATTTCATTTAGGGTATATGAACCGATTTTTATCAATAAAGAAAAGCTTTTATTGAGAGGGAAAAGGAAGTTGCCGCCGCCTGTTGTTCCTGCCTGTCGACTACAAAACAATACTTAAAACATGACGCAACGATATCATCCGCTCCCGACAGGATCATACAGACTTTTGAAACAGAGACCAGGCTTTCCTCCGAGGTGGTGGAAAGCCTGGTGAGGCGAGGTTAATAAATACACATCATGGTGCTCTCTCAATACCAATCGCCGCTTCTTATTGCGATACTAAGCGCTCCAACAAGTGACTGTGTGTGTATGTTAATTCCCATTCAAGTCAATGACGAAATAAATGACTATGACGTCATGTACCTTTTAGTGGGTGCAGCAGATAAACTCATGAAAGACACCGCTCCCTTCACAGCACACTGAGGTGTGATTCCCCCCCCCCCCCCCCCCTCTGGCGACACAGGCGACAACCACCAACTCCTACTTAATATTTAGACACAATTAAGTACCCAACATTCAAAATAATAGCAACCCACATACGATACACCAAAACCAGCCTCGCCGTCTCGAACACACTTAAAATACTTCAGTAGGCCGTCATCGCCGAAAACAGTCAATCTACAAGCTCTAAACGCATTGCAAAGTAATGCTTGCAGATCTTCTACTTCGCCAATTATGTCATGCCCAAAAAGATAGATGCTAAGGCTCTTGTGGTTAAGAGAACTTGCAAAACTATCCAGAGAAATTGATTTTGTATGCTCCATTTTCAGAGGACAATGCTCCTTCCAGATGTGTGGATCAGTTATCAGTTCAGTCAGTACATAGTCAGTACAACTACAAAGCCCGACACGAACCAGAGAGAAGCCAGAGTTTTTTGTTGTTGTTGGCTGTAGCATCATGGCGTTTCACTGTGCCGGTGGGCTTGTGGTGGTGGCGCGCAGGATACCTCGCAGCACCTTGTGGTTGTTGAGGGGCTGGTTCTCTTTCGGGGGGTAACAGGGGCCTCGCTCCGTCACATACGAGTACGGGAAGCGCAGCACCCACAGGCCATCGGGAGGCAGTATGATTTCACTCTGCTCTGGGTAGAAGATAGGGCAGGGTGGAGGGCCTGGCTGGACCTGGACAACACCACAAAGACAATAACGTACTGTATGTCACAATGAATCACATTAAAGTACCATGTACAGAAGCTTTAGGCTTATGTTCTACAGCGTGGCTTCCCAGAGGCTAGCCATGAGATGTTCTGGTGTGTGTGTGTGTGTGTCTGGGGGATGGATGTACTTGTACATCAAGCCACCTCACATACAGTAACAGAAATAGGAGATAGGCTCCTGGCTCTATGGGCCACATGGCTCGGGAACTGTACAGTAGGTTCCCAAGGCTACTTACTTATTAGTCGAGTCCAGTTTTCGGTGTAGGTGACACCGTTTAGGTTAGTAACTAGCGTTAGTAACTAGTGTCCCTCAAAAATCACACCGTGTGAAGTGAGGGGCGATGTTATCATCGTACATCATCATGCATCATCTCATACTGGCCAATCAGAATGCCTGTTGCCACAAATTTACGTCATATTTGGCAGACATTTGACCTAATTTCTCCTTTCATTGTCGATGGCAAATATGAGTGTGTGGACAAGATGACGTAAGTCTTGTTCCCTTCATTGTCAATGGCTTAATGTTTGTGTTGCGGACATTTTGTGGGGACAAAAGCTGTAGCCTATTTAGGAGGGGCTAGCGCGTAGCGGCCCTCAAAATCACACCCCTGTGAAGTAAGGGGCGCTCTTATCATTGTAGATAATCATGACGTAAAATAGACACTAAAGGTCTCCACAAAACGGGCGCGAATCGGATGCGAATTCTGTGATTTTTAGCAGCGTTTCTCCATCGGTTTTCCGAAAAACGCGGCCGGTGTGCAACCACCTTAAGCCTTAAGCCTTGCTCAGACACTATGACGTAACATTTTGTTTAAGACGAAGTTTGTGGACGGTAACTAAATCTCTGAGAGATTTGTTGTGCGAGCGGTGACCATTATTTGTGTGACAATTAATCGTCAAATTTGTAACTGTGAGCGCCTCTTCTGTTTAAGAAAGATAGCCAAGTTTCAGGTAGATACATCTTCAAATGATCTTGTTCTACAGAGCATTCATTGAGTCTGTCATTTCATTTGCGGCCATTTGCTGGTTTTGTAACCTTGGAATTAGACGGAAAGTTGCCCTTAACACATTTTGTACATAATACGTCCTGAAAAGTCATAAGGATTGGAACCGAGAGGTGCCTTAGACGTCTGTGGACGTCCTAGCGACGTCCAAACGACGCGGGGCGAGATAATAATATTCAGAATAATTACTTCTTTTTTTTTTGGCATTTCGCTTTTCGCTTGCCGTATGCTAACGCTCTGTGAAACTATTAGCTTGTCATTGACTCCCATGTTAGCGCGGCGGAAAGAATGACTCGTATCTCCTCATCCAGGGCGCTCTCCGTGGTGATGAATGGATCGATATGCTGGCGCTGCGTTTCTGCTCCTCATCCGTCTCTCCCGCAAAATATGAACTCTTTTTGTAGCGTATATAAATATATTAAGATGATCGGAGATTGTGATGGCACTTTGTCAGTCAACTTTTTTAAGAAAGTATTTCCGGTTCATGGCTTTCAAAATGGAAGCGATCACTACTCTGGCGATTACTCCGGCGCAAGCAGCGCCTTTATTTTGATGCAGTTCCGGTACTAAATGTGTTAACAGGGTTGTTAAGGGGGCTAGCAAGATTGTGGGGGAACAATTTTGCTGTCTGAGTCATATATATGACAAACAGGTGCTTTAAAAAGCATCATTAATTAGAGCAGACAGCTCCCACCCCCTAAACCGGGAATATGTACTACTGCCTTCTGGCCAGTGGTTAAAGACCCCTGCCACTAAGAATAACAGGTACAAATTTGCCTCCATCCGGGCCATCAATGGGGGAAGTAAGAGGAGGTAGCTGCCGTGTAGTTTCAAGGGTGGGTGGTGATGATAGTTACACTTGGTGCGCTTTAACTTTAGCTCTTGCACTTTATATTTAAGGTATCTTGTATCTTGTGATAATGTATACGTATTACGTATGTCTCTTGTTGTTGTTGTATGTTTACTGTAATGTGTCTTTTAGAGCTTTTATTATCTGCTGTAAAATTAATTGCCCAGCTTGGGACATAAATTTGACCTATCCCTGTGGGTTGAGTCAGAGTAATGTCCAGGTGACAGTCTCTATTATACCTGTGGGTTGAGTCAGAGTAATGTCCAGGTGACAGTCTCTATTATACCTGTGGGTTGAGTGTAATGTCCAGGTGACAGTCTCTATTATACCTGTGGGTTGAGTGTAATGTCCAGGTGACAGTCTCTATTATACCTGTGGGTTGAGTGTAATGTCCAGGTGACAGTCTCTATTATACCTGTGGGTTGAGTCAGAGTAATGTCCAGGTGACAGTCTCTATTATACCTGTGGGTTGAGTCAGAGTAATGTCCAGGTGACAGTCTCTATTATCCCTGTGGGTTGAGTCAGAGTAATGTCCAGGTGACAGTCTCTATTATACCTGTGGGTTGAGTCAGAGTAATGTCCAGGTGACAGTCTCTATTATACCTGTGGGTTGAGTGTAATGTCCAGGGGAACGTCGGGCACCACGACGAACAGCCGGGTCAGCTGGGCGTAGTGAGGCTTCAGCCCTCGGCCCTGGGCGGGGGAGGGGATGTAGAGAGGCATGTCCGTGTTCAGCACCCTGGTGGCGGGCTCCTTAGGTCCCCCGGGCCCCAGCACCTTAGATAGATAGATATCTTTATTATCCCATTGGGGGGGATCAGTCGCACAGAGGCGGCACAGCAGTTAAGGTTACAGCTTACACATAAGCATAAGGAAACGGAATAAGTACTGTAGTATACAGTAGAAACATGGCAAAAGAAAAGACAAGATGCATAAAAAAACCAAACAATAATACTAATACTACAGAGCAACGGTAAAAAATCTAATCCGGTGTCTATACATAGTCAATCAGTGCATCAGAAGTGTATCACGCGTCTCGTCATAATAAAGACAAGAACAATAGAGTCCATTGGTCAGTGTACCCCCCCCCCCCCTCCCCCTGGAATGTCTTAAGAGGTCATGAAACAACCGTTTAATTCCAGGTTTAGGCTACCTTCACGATCTTGTCCGGCCCGGAGCTGAGGAAGCGCCTGCCCCGGCTGTCCTCGTACTCGAACCCGACGAAGACGCGCGCCACGTCGTCCCTCCGGCGGCTCCTCCTGTCCCCCAGCCCGCCGCCGGCGCTCCCGCGCTTCCCCGCCAGCAGCGCCTTGTTGGGCGCGGGCCACGACGACGAGGAGCCGCTTCCGTCCAGCGGCTCCCCGGCCGCCAGCCCCCCCAACGCCTCCTCCTCAGAGGAGCGCGAGGAGCGGATCACCAGGTCCCACGGCAGCAGGAAGGACGAGCCGGGGAGGAAGCCCGGCTGCTCCAGGCCGGCGTGGGGGTTGTAGGCCTTGGCGGAGCCCAGCTTCACCAGCGACCAGCTGGAGAACTTGGGCAGCAGGCCCTTCAGGCAGCCCGAGTGCAGCATGCCGGGCAGGTACTCCACCGTGGACGGCTGCCGGTCCACCAGGCTGGGCCTCTTGTGCGGCACCTACCAGCACATTTACATTTTAGTTTCACCTATCAGCACATTTACATTTTAGTTTCAGTCATAGTGTTTTCAGTACAATTTAATTTAGCTTTAGTTGTTTTGGTGTTAAGTCTAGTTTTAGTCGACTGAGTATGAGATTAAACTGTCGACTAAATAGACAGTTGATTTGGTCGACTAAAATGTATTTTGGTGAGCCTTGATGCCGTCGTAATAAAATATTTTACAAAATAGTCGATCTACAAGCTTGTAGATCGACTATTTTCAGCATGCAACCTAGTGTAAAATGACTTGTCTTTTACTTATACTGGAGCTCGTGTCCACTAGTCTCTCCTGGACCATTTTAGTCTGGTTTTTATTTGTTGACGTCAATAGATGTAGTCTTAGTTCTATAGCCTGGCTAATAAGCCAGACCGAATCAGCCGATACAGTGTGATATTAGTCTGGCTTATTAGCCAGGCTATTAGTTCTAGTCATCGTAGCTTGGTTTTCGTTTAGTTTTCGTCAGTGCAAAACGTTACGTTGCCGGACATAGCATTAGTCGAAATGGAAATCAACACTGCTGACCTGCTGCGCCTCGCTTCCCACCACTCCGTCTCCGTAGGCGCCGAGGCTGTCCGTGGACTGGCCCAGGCTGAGGGCCAGGCTGAGGCTGGTGCTGTCCCCCGGCGTGTGGCTGTGGGCCATGGCGGTGCCACCGCTGACAGCAGCAGCAGCAACAACGGCGGCCGTAGAGGCGGAGGAGGAGGAGGAGGAGGAGGGGTCCTTCAGCCGCTCGCCGTCCCCGCCGCCTGGCCCGGAGGAGGACTCCGACGGGGGCTGCGGCGCTGCGTCGTTGCACGCAGCCGGGGCCGGGTCCGGGGTGCTGGGCTGGAACACGGGGAACTGGATCCTCTCCAGCTTCCCGCAGCACTTCTCCTCCAGTATCTATACGAGACCAGGAGGGGAGAAGAGCTTGAACAAGACTTAACACATCCATCTTTTCAAATCCAACCGTTCACAGCCATGGCTATGGGTTATAGTGGGCAGTCGCAGATTAGTTCCGCTCTTTCGCTACGGTAATGTTATGTAAGATCATATATTATATAATTGATTTTTGACATTTGTGAATCGATGAATTATCGTCCATGACGGCATCACGATTATTTGAATGATAACCTTTTGCACCACTAGTGAGTACTACTGACCAGAGTAATCATTGTAGCAATGGAATGCGGAAGTGCTCATTCTATCTCAATGGGATAGTTCCAGCCATAGGAGCAATGTTTGGAACTATAGCCCATCGCTTTGCGGCGAGATCAAAGCGTGTCGCTACTCTCCTACTCTACACTCTGCTACTGACCTGGTAGAAGTCTACTCTCCTACTCTACACTCTGCTACTGACCTGGTAGAAGTCTCTACTCTCCTACTCTACACTCTGCTACTGACCTGGTAGAAGTCTCTACTCTCCTACTCTACACTCTGCTACTGACCTGGTAGAAGTCTCTACTCTCCTACTCTACACTCTGCTACTGACCTGGTAGAAGTCTCTACTCTCCTACTCTACACTCTGCTACTGACCTGGTAGAAGTCTCTACTCTCCAACTCTACACTCTGCTACTGACCTGGTAGAAGTCTCTACACTCCTACTCTACACTCTGCTACTGACCTGGTAGAAGTCTCTACTCTCCAACTCTACACTCTGCTACTGACCTGGTAGAAGTCTCTACTCTCCAACTCTACACTCTGCTACTGACCTGGTAGAAGTCTCTACTCTCCAACTCTACACTCTGCTACTGACCTGGTAGAAGTCTCTACACTCCAACTCTACACTCTGCTACTGACCTGGTAGAAGTCTCTACTCTCCAACTCTACACTCTGCTACTGACCTGGTAGAAGTCTCTACTCTCCTACTCTACACTCTGCTACTGACCTGGTAGAAGTCGTAGTTGGCAGCCTGGATGTCGAAGGGGTCTTCTCGGGGTGCCTGCTTCCTGCCGCAGTTGCAGGAGCTGGTGGAGCGCCCCCTACTGTTGTGATTCAGGATGGGCGGGTTGCGGTCCATCTCTGGCTTCTCGCCTGCATGCGGAGGAGATCATTCGCCCCCACATTAAATGACTTGACACCGAATCACATTCAATGCTCATGTTCTGTGTTCACGGCAGACAGGCCGTTTTACTTGACGAAGTACAAATGTACAGGCCCTCAGGTTGAAATGAACACAAGAGGAGTTGCTCCGTAAAAGTATCAATACTGCAAAATAAAATAAATACAGTACTTGAGTAATTGTACTTTCCACCACTGCTAATTAACGAATAATAACGAATAACAACGGTTCGCACCTGGCTGCGGCAGCAGGTGGAACTTGTGCACGCAGTGCTGGTCACTGAGGCTGCGCTCCTCGCACAGCTGGTGGCCGTTGCTCCAGAAGGCGTAGCAGTCCTCGTGCAGCTGCACGGCGTAGCGCTGGAAGGCCACGCCGCGCGCGTGCTGGCTGTAGACGCGCAGCGCCGCCGCCAGCTGGTTCTTGTGCACGGCCGTGGTGTAGTTGTGGGGCAGGTTGGACTGGTAGGCGCTGTGGGCCAGCGGCAGCGCCTTCTGGCACCTGCGACGTGGATTTAAAACAAGAATGACACGCGTATCGTTAACTGGCAGGTGAAGCAAGCGCCGTCTCCGTTGTGCATCTGTCGTCGTCCCCCCTTTTTTTATTATTATTCATATATTTTTTTAATGCGTGTGTTTCTCTGTCACAACCTCGTGGCAGTTGTTTTCGTTGTTTTCCGAGGTGGTTTTGTTTGGTTCAATCACTGTGTTTTGTCATGCTGTTGTCACACTTCCGCGTTGCGGCCAAGGTTCATTAAATAAGGTTAGGAAGCGAAGACCGTACGGTGGACTCCATGTTTCTCCCTGGAAGGAAGGAAACATGCGCAGTTGAGACCAAGGAAGCTGAACGCGGAAGTGTTGGCTGCATATAGCCCATTGCGCATGTTTCTTACCTTATTCCAGGGAGCAACATGAAGTCCACCGTACGGTCTTTGCTTCCTGTCCTCATTTATTAGTCCTTGGTTGCGGCGTTTCGGGGACTTCCATTGGCTTAGGGGCAGCCAATCATTTTTAGGTCGTGAATAGGTCGCAAAAGAAAAAAGATCTATGATAAGGACAGGTTTCACCTGCCAAAAAAAACATTAAGACCTGGAGAACTTCTGCATGAGAAGGTTATGTTTTCTCAGAGAACTTGGCGTCTGGGTGAGAAGGTTACCTGTTCTCAGAGAACTTGGCGTCTGCGTCCAGGAAGGCCTCCAGGACCTTCAGCTGGCCTTGCACCTTCAGGGCCAGTTCGGATGTCTCCTCCTCCGTGTTGCTGATCATCACCTGGTGGAGCCTGTGGGTAAGTGGGGGGGGGGGCGTCATGTCACCATCATGGCATTTTACACATATTAATTTCCTTCCTTCTTTTTTGTTTGTCTTTTTAGGCTTTGTAAAAAATAATAATAAAAAAATGTACAGGGTAACTATGAAAAACGACTTAAATATACAAAGAAATGACAATGACCGGTACCATTAAAAACGTAATAATAATGTACTATGGCCAAAATCGGCCATACGTAATGATTTTATAATGTATAAATTGATTATTATTTTTTTGGAAAAAGCCGCTATTTCCACATTTTCTTTTAAATGTATGAACATTATTTCATCATTTAAACTATTCTGACTTTAATGCAATCTAATTGCAATTTGAGTTCAAAACAAAAATAGCAGCAGTGCCGCGCTATGAGCTTGTAGTTCTGATATTTTTCAACAGCTAAAGTTTAAAATAATGGTTGAAGTGGTTCAAGTGTGGAATGCACTTCCCATTGCAGTCAGAACTGCAGCATCACTCCCAATCCTCCGCCGTAGTCTGAAAACCCACCTTTTCAGACTCCATCATGGCCCATAGGACTTACCCTACCCCCTTAGATAGCATTTCTGCAGACTTAGATAGCATTTGATACAGACTTATAGCATGTTATGTAGACAGCACTATAATTGCATTGTATGTAGTCATAGCACGTCATAGTACATATGTATAGCATAGTATAGTTTATATGTATAGTTTCATTATATAGATATTCCACTGTTACGTTCTTCGATTACGCATGTTTCATGATAAAATGCTTTTTATGTGATGTATTCCAATGCTTTTTTTGTTCTTGCTTAATGTAAGTCGCTCTGGATTAAGAGCGTCTGCTAAATGCCTAAATTGTAAATTAAAAGCTATAATGTAACACAGACGCATCCTTAGGTCTAAATGGTTTAAAGGTAGTGTACTGTAAGTGATTTTCTTGGGTTAAAATAAGTGTCAAAAAGCTCTATATTGTGATAGTACTCATTGTTATAGTGTTTGTTCAGTAACAGGAATCTCCACGTCTCTCTATTTTTATTATAGAAAAATGTATTTTCAGAAACTGGGATACCAGCCGGGATACCGATTTGATCCAATCAGGATAGAGAACGCAGTCAGGATACAGATTAAACAAGTGGAATTGTGAGGACACAAAATTGGAACTGGAACAACAAATTAAGATCATAAATAGCTACTCACTCCCGATTGGATTTTGTCAGCTACCTGAAAATTCATTTTCTGTTTACTAAAGAGCTGGAGAACAAACACTACAATCATTGCTAAATAAGCAATGATTACTAGCAGAATATACTAGTATAGAATATACTACTTATGGGCCACCAGCGCCCACTAGCCCTTCTGGTTGGGCAGCTCAAAGTGACCGGGCTGCGGGTTGCCTTACCTGTGGGCCACTAGCCCTTCTAGTTAGGCAGCTCAAAGTGACCGGGCTGCGGGTTGCCTTACCTGTGGGCCACTAGCCCTTCTAGTTGGGCAGCTCAAAGTGTGCGGGCTGCGGGTTGCCTTACCTGTGAGCCACCAGCGCCCACTTGCCGTAGTTGGGCAGCTCAAAGTGAGCGGGCTGCGGGTTGCGGCCCACGCTGTCGTCGAAGCCCTTCTTGGTCAGAACCAGCTCGATGTGCTGCCACAGGAACTCCCTCAGGCTGCAGTCCACCAGCTGACCGCCGCCCGTCGACGACATGCTGCCGGGGGGGTCCGCGCCCAAATACGGCTGCTTGACCGCCGCAGAGCGACGCAGCTGCTGATACCTAGAGTGTTGATTTTGACAAGCATTGTTTTAATGACTTTAGTTCTAATGGATCTCTTTTCCACTAGTCACCGCCCAAACATTTTAGTCTAGTCTTTTTTTTTTGCTGACAAAATTGTCAATAGATTTAGTTTTAGTCATTGTAGCTTGGATTTTATTTATTTTGTTTTTCAGTGAATAAACGTTACTTCGACGAACATTTTTCGCCATAGCTTTTTAGGTCGACAGAAATCAACACCATACTGATACATACCGCCTCGGCCCGGAGAGCGTGTTGGCCGGCGGCGCGTTGGCGTCCTGCTCCCGCAGGGCGCAGTTTGAGCGCAGGTGTCCGATCAACGCACCCATGGGGTCCTCGTCGGGCCCCGGGATCACGTAGACGAAGGCCTGGTTGGCGGGCACGGTGAACAGGCAGTTGCTGCTCTGGTTGGTGAGGACTCGGCTCTTGCGGAAGATGCGGTAGATCTGGTCCTCCAGCGCGTGCTGGAGGCGCCGCCGTGGCGAGTGCTTCTTGGGCTTGTCGGGGTTAATGGCCCCGGCGGAGGAGTCGCCGTTTCCCCCGGAGACCTTCAGGTAGGTAGGGGTGGGGGGCGATATGGAGAATAAATTATATCACATTATAAGAGACCTTCAGGTAGGTAAGGGGCGATATGGGAAATACATGATATCACATTATAAGAGACCTTCAGGTAGGTAGGGGTGAGGGGCGATATGGAAAATACATTATATCACATTATAAGAGACCTTCAGGTAGGTAGGGGTGGGGGGCGATATGGAAAATACATTATATCACATTATAAGAGACCTTCAGGTAGGTAGGGGTGGGGGGGCGATATGGAAAATACATGATATCACATTATAAGAGACCTTCAGGTAGGTAGGGGTGGGGGGGCGATATGGGAAATACATGATGTCACATTATAAGAGACCTTCAGGTAGGTAGGGGTGGGGGGGGCGATATGGAGAATACATGATATCACATTATAAGAGACCTTCAGGTAGGTAGGGGTGGGGGGCGATATGGAAAATACATGATATCACATTATAAGAGACCTTCAGGTAGGTAGGGGTGGGGGGCGATATGGAAAATACATGATATCACATTATAAGAGACCTTCAGGTAGGTAGGGGTGGGGGGCGATATGGAAAATACATGATATCACATTATAAGAGACCTTCAGGTAGGTAGGGGTGGGGGGCGATATGGAGAATACATGATATCACATTATAAGAGACCTTCAGGTAGGTAGGGGTGGGGGGGCGATATGGAGAATACATGATATCACATTATAAGAGACCTTCAGGTAGGTAGGGGTGGGGGGCGATATGGAAAATACATGATATCACATTATAAGAGACCTTCAGGTAGGTAGGGGTGGGGGGCGATATGGAAAATACATTATATCACATTATAAGAGACCTTCAGGTAGATAGGGGTGAGGGGCGATATGGAAAATACATGATATCACATTATAAGAGACCTTCAGGTAGGTAGGGGTGGGGGGCGATATGGAAAATACATGATATCACATTATAAGAGACCTTCAGGTAGGTAGGGGTGGGGGGGCGATATGGAAAATACATGATATCACATTATAAGAGACCTTCAGGTAGATAGGGGTGAGGGGCGATATGGAAAATACATGATATCACATTATAAGAGACCTTCAGGTAGGTAGGGGTGGGGGGGCGATATGGAAAATACATGATATCACATTATAAGAGACCTTCAGGTAGGTAGGGTTGGGGGGGCGATATGGAAAATACATTATATCACATTATAAGAGACCTTCAGGTAGGTAGGGGTGGGGGGCGATATGGAAAATACATGATGTCACATTATAAGAGACCTTCAGGTAGGTAGGGGTGGGGGGGGGGCGATATGGAAAATACATTATATCACGATATTCTTTTCCAAGCAGTATCACAATACACGATATTATCACCATATTTCTTTATTGGGTGCTTTATGGTTATTTTTCCGAGTTACTCAACAGTACAACCACCTACAAGGTAAAAAAAAAAAAAAAAAAAAAAGAGTTAAGAGACCATTTAGACCAGTGGTCCAGGCAGGGACCACCAGTGGTCCTTGAGAGGGTTCCAGGTGGTCCCCAGCTAAATGAGTTGGTAACCAATTTGGACCCTTAAAGATCTTTAACTCTGGACCCGTACGGGTCCATTTGGTTTCATTTTACGCTCTCAAGAGTTACATTATTGTTAAACATCTGCATTACTTAATTTACAATTAGAGAATGTAGAACATTTGCCAATGGCATGGAATTGTACGTCAACGATAAGAAAATATTCTTTGGTTTTGGGTCCGAGGCTAGATTTCATCAAAAATGGTGGTCCGTGGATTAAATGCAGAATAAATAATGGACCTTGATATGAAAAAGTTTGAAAATCACTGATTTAGACCACAATACATATTGTTTTAGGCGAATGAAACTGTCGTTCTACAGAAGTATAAATTAAAGTACCACTGTATCACGATATATACGATATCTCTGAAAAGGCATATCGTGGGGAGACATTGTATCGTCTCAACCATGTTTATCAGGATAATATGCCCCCCCCCCTACCTTCAGGGTCCCGTTCATGTGGAACACGAAGAGCAGGCGTGGAGGGCAGGGCCTGCAGTTGAGCTTCCACTCCTTGGAAACGGGGCAGTCTTTGATGGCGGCGCGCACCAACGGCAGGATCTTCTGCCGCAGGGCGTCCAGGGCCCGGAACAGCCTGTCAAGTAGGATCAGAACAATCACAATCAGCTTCATGGGCTCTATGCACACACGCCATTTTGGAAATAACTTGAGTTGGGCCCCTTCCCTACTTCCGTCACAGGTGTTACCGCCGATACTAATGAAGGCTCTGTTCCATTCTGGTCAAACAGAGGCAGGGTGCTGCTATTGTGCTTGTTGGCACACTGGAAACACTGTAAATCTGACAGTGTACAAATGGAACTCTCAGAGTTATGAGGGTCCATTTGAAATTTAAAAGTTTGAGAACCACTGCACACTAAATGGACCAGACAGAGCCTTCATTTGTATCATCGGTCAGGTAACACCTGTGAAGGAAGTAGGAGTTATTCTGTGTGCATATAGCCCATTGTCACATCCACACTTTTACAAGTTAAAAAAGTGGGTGAAATGAGTTGTTGTGCATTGTTCCCATCGTGTTATTTTTCCAGAAAACAAAGAAAGGGAAGGGGGGAGAGAGAGAGAGAGAGAGAGAGAGAGAGAGAGAGGATGTAAGGAAAGAATGAAGGCAGGAAAGAATAATGTTTGAGCACTTTTACCACAAAAAAGTAAATACGCTCAAACTTCCTTCTTTCCTGCCTTGATCTCCTTAAGCATTATGTTATACTTTAGCTATTGAAAAATAGTTCAGAGCACGGCACCGATGAACTTGTAGGTCTGCTATTTTTGAAAAATCGTGAAAATGTGCCTCAAATCT
Organism: Protomyctophum bolini; assembly: GCF_963924005.1. NCBI lineage: Eukaryota > Metazoa > Chordata > Actinopteri > Myctophiformes > Myctophidae > Protomyctophum > Protomyctophum bolini. The sequence continues at coordinate 33,420,462 of NC_137874.1, read as the reverse complement.
TTGAATTTATATTATTACAGAGTGAACATTTTAACTCAAATCTTTTCTTCTGGGGAGGTCTGTTAGGATCTGTCTCTCCACAGACCATGTCAGACCTGGCCACTCCCACTTTCCCTTCCACTCACACAGTCAGTTCACTCACCTGTCTCCAACCCCCTCGTCATCCCACCTGTGAACACTTTGACAATCAGCCTGCCCCATATATAACTGGACTCCTTGCACTCACACTTTGTCAGTTCATACATTGTTGTTATGATGTCTACCCTGGAGCTCTTGCCTGTGTCTCTGTTCCTCTGGACCCTACCTTGAATACCTCTGGTAATTTGCTCGTACCTATTTTTGTGTGTGCATTTTCTGGGATTGCTATTCCTCTGCCTTTTTGTTAGCCTGCCTTTGTTCTGCATTTAATTAATAAATTAGTGTTTGAACACTACTCCGCTGTTTGTTAGTCGTGACTCTGCATTTTGGGTTCAACACATTTTGACACCGTAACAGAATGAACTGACCAAAATGAACCCAGCTGAGTTAAGGCTTTTTCACCAAAGGGTGGTGGACTTTGACATTTTGGTTGATCGTTTCATGGTCTCTGCCCCTAAACTGCGTGCTCAGATCCATGTGGAAATATCTATTCAGCAGCAGTGGTTCAAGGAGAGGCCCTGGGTCAGCCATTTTGTTCCCCACCTGGATGTAGTGCAGGGGAGGCTTAAAGGCTTTTTAGACACCAGCTCATTGCCTATGGCTTCCCAGCCAGCACCCCGGTCGGTAAGGCTTGGAGTGGTGAGCCTGCAGCCCACCAACCCTGTTTCCGATCAGCAGAATGTTCAATATGTTGACTTGCCTACCTATTTTTACAGACAGGCAAAAATTGAGTCATTTTCTGATCCCCGTCATGTTCAAAACCCTGATGCTAACCGGCAGAAGGATATGGATAATTTTTTCTGCGATGAGGAAAGTCCTGTCTGTTCAGAACAACTCCATGCGCAAAGCCCCTATTATGGCACCCGTCTGGCTCGGGGGGGTCCCCGTTGCGTCAACAGGCGGGGGGGTGTCTCCCTGGGTCTCCCAGCCACCAAGCCCATCCAGCCCGCCTGTCCTGACAGGGGGGGGAACCGTGGCACCCGTCTGGCTCGGGGGGGTCCCCGTTGCGTCAACAGGCGGGGGGGTGTCTCCCTGGGTCTCCCAGCCACCAAGCCCATCCAGCCCGCCTGTCCTGACAGGGGGGGGAACCGTGGCACCCGTCTGGCTCGGGGGGGTCCCCGTTGTGTCAACAGGCGGGGGGGTGTCTCCCTGGGTCTCCCAGCCACCAAGCCCATCCAGCCCGCCTGTCCTGACAGGGGGGGGAACCGTGGGCCTGCTAGGAGTAGGCGTGGCCGCCGACACCACCAGGAACCTCTGCCGCCCAGCTCTCCGCCGCCCAGCCTGCCCAGCACTCCCCTGCCCGGCACCCCGCTGCCCGGCGTCCAGAGCAACGTGTTGCCCAGCATCCACCAGCCCGTCCAGCCTGCTGTCTCCATTGGTGACCCACCTGTGCCCTCTGCACCCTCACCGGTGATATCTACTGCCGACCTGCCAGAGCCCTTGCCAGCCATCTCCCTAGATGTCCTGCCTGCGCCCTCTGCAACCTCGACAGCCCTATCAGCCAGTGACCTGCCAGAGCCCTTGTCGGTCATCTCCAATGTTGATCGGTTTCAGACCGAGGTTGTGGGAGCTCTGGCCCTGGGCTTTTTGTTCGGCTGTTTCCGTCAGCTGCTGTCTGCCTGCCCTCCATCTCCAGAGTCTGCAGCACCCTCCTCATCCCCTGGGTGTGCAGTGTTCTCTGGGGTCCCAACATCCTCCTCGTCTCCTGGGTGTGCAGAGTCCTCTGGGGTTCCGTCTCCAGAGTCTGCAGCATCCTTCTCGTCTCCTGGGTGTGCAGAGTCCCCTGGGGTTCCGTCTCCAGAGTCTGCAGCATCCTCCCCGTCGCCTGGGTGTGCAGAGTCCCCTGGAGTTCCGTCTCCAGAGTCTGCAGCATCCTCCTCGTCTCCTGGGTGTGCAGAGTCCTCTGGGGTTCCGTCTCCAGAGTCTGCAGCATCCTTCTCGTCTCCTGGGTGTGCAGAGTCCCCTGGGGTTCCGTCTCCAGAGTCTGCAGCATCCTCCTCCTGTTCTCCGCCTGCAGTCCCACCTGCATCCCTGCCTCCTGAGCCTGCAGCTCCGCCTGCAGCCTCGCCTCCTGTACCTGCAGCTCAGCCTGCAGCGTCGCCTCCGCCTGCAGTTCCACCTGCAGCTCCGCCTCTGCCTGCAGTCCCGCCTGCAGCTCCGCCTCCACCGCCTGCAGTTCCACCTGCAGCTCTGCCTCCTCCGCCTGCAGTCCCGCCTGCCGCTTTGCCTGCAGTCCCGCCTGCAGCTCCGCCTGCAGTCCCACGTGCAGTACCTCCGGCCTCGCCTCTGCCTGCAGCATCCTCTGCAGCCCTGACGCCTGCAGCTCCGGCTCCAGAGCCTGCAGCTTCTCCCGTGGCGTCACCTCTGCCTGCAGCAGCTCTGGCCTCGCCTCTGACTGCAGTACCTCCGGCCTCGCCTCTGCCTGCAGCATCCTCTGCAGCCCTGACGCCTGCAGCTCCGGCTCCAGAGCCTGCAGCTTCTCCTCCGGCGTCACCTTCCGAGCCTGCAGCATCCCTGGCTTCGCCTCAGCCTGCAGCATCCCTGGCTTCGCCTCAGCCTGCAGCGTCGCCTCAGCCTGCAGCGTCCTTGGTCTCGGCTATGTCTGCAGCATCCCCGGCGCCGCTTACACAGTCCTCTGCCTCGTCTCGGCCTCCAGGCCGTCCTCCTGATGACTCCTCCGCTACCCCGTCTCGGCCTCCAGGCCGTCCTCCTGATGGTGCCTCTGCTGGCCTGTCTCGGCCTCCAGGCCGCCCTCCTGACGACGCCACCGCTCTGCCTCCTGGCCATCCGGCAGGCGACGTCTCCTCGTCTCAGCACCCGGGTCGCCCACCAGATGTCGACACGTCTCCCTCGTCTCAGCACCCGGGTCGTCCACCAGATGTCGACACGTCTCCCTCGTCTCAGCACCCGGGTCGTCCACCAGATGTCGACACGTCTCCCTCGTCTCAGCACCCGGGTCGTCCACCAGATGTCGACACGTCTCCCTCGTCTCAGCGCCCGGGTCGTCCACCAGATGTCGACTCATCTCCCTCGCCCCAGCTTCCTGGCCGCCCACCTGAAGACCCCCTTTGCTCTGCCTCAGTTTCCCTCCTCCAGGCCCCCTCCACCCGCCCGGCTCGTCCCTCATCAAGGTTGTTGGACGTCTGGTATCCGTCCCTTGAGGGGGGGGTACTGTTAGGATCTGTCTCTCCACAGACCATGTCAGACCTGGCCACTCCCACTTTCCCTTCCACTCACACAGTCAGTTCACTCACCTGTCTCCAACCCCCTCGTCATCCCACCTGTGAACACTTTGACAATCAGCCTGCCCCATATATAACTGGACTCCTTGCACTCACACTTTGTCAGTTCATACATTGTTGTTATGATGTCTACCCTGGAGCTCTTGCCTGTGTCTCTGTTCCTCTGGACCCTACCTTGAATACCTCTGGTAATTTGCTCGTACCTATTTTTGTGTGTGCATTTTCTGGGATTGCTATTCCTCTGCCTTTTTGTTAGCCTGCCTTTGTTCTGCATTTAATTAATAAATTAGTGTTTGAACACTACTCCGCTGTTTGTTAGTCGTGACTCTGCATTTTGGGTTCAACACATTTTGACACCGTAACAAGGTCCCTGGAACAACATATTTTCAGATGGGGGGGGTGGAGGCATATTACATATAATTTTTGGGGTCGACATGAAATATTGAGCACCACTGATACAGAAACATAAGGTTTTTCAGAAAACCTCTATAATCTCTATGGAGAACGGACCGTCTTATTTTGAAAGGCGTTTCACTTGGAAACGGAGAATCAGGAAGTGAATAATCGCTATGTAACAGGTCCCGCAAATGTTAATTATTATTTCACCCAAACCTCCATAAGCGCAGAACTTAGAAGAATCCGAGATATTACGATTCCAAAAACTGCATTCACGTTATTAAGCCAGCGAGACTTTCACGTTATTTTATTTTGTTTTCATCGCAGTGTTCCAAGCGCATACAAGCTGTTGCCAGACCTACCAGACAGGCGCGGCCGTTTTCTGCTGTCTGGGCGTGTCTTTTCCGGGTTTTTAAGACAGCTGGTGGATGGAAATTAAGCTCCACCCACACGGCTGACTGCCGCGTTTCTGGGAATCTGGCTGTCGCGGCATTAAGCCGCTTGGGTGGAGCTTCTTTTCCATCCATCAGCTGTCTAAAAACCCGGAAAAGACGCCGTCAGTCAGCTTCCTTTGGCCGCGCTTGTCTGCTCAAGTGTGTGTAGACGCTGACAGCCCTCCTCTCTACCTGTCATAGGTGACGTCGAAGGTGCAGTTGGGGTGCACCAGCAGCAGCACGTGGCACAGGGAGAACAGGTAGAGCAGCTGGAGGCAGTGCTGCCTGTCGGTGCCCTTCCAGAAGTCCTGCGCGTCGGCGTGTGCCACCCCGGCGCTCAGCGACTCGCACGCGCGCAGCAGCTGCCGGTTGTCGCACACGGAGGTGAGCATCAGGTACAGCACGCGGTTCTCCTGGCTGTAGTACGCCTGGGTGGAGGACGTGGTGGGAACACAAAAAGGATATCATCGCTGCTGTGTCGGGGCAGACATCTTTGTGTGTGTTTGTTTGTGCTAGCCCCTGTGTGTGTGTGTGTGTGTGTGTGTGTGTTTGTTTGTGCTAGCCCCTGTGTGTGTGCGTGTGTACTCAATACCCTGTAGGGATGATTTGATTGCTTGAGCATCCCATAGCGATGATTTGATTTGAGCAATGCACGTATTGAGGATAAACAAAATCACACCTGTGTGAAGTGAGGTGCGCTCTTATCGTCGTACATCATCATGACGTCAATGGGAATTTAATGTTTGTGTAGGTTTGTGCACATACAGCAAAAGGTGGACAGAAACTTGAGGACGACACAAGTGATTACCCTTGAGGATTAGAGGATAAAAAGTCAGGACGCCAATTGTGATTGGCCGGAATGTGCCGAATGCTGATGTATGATGACAAGAGTGCCCCTCACTGCACACGGGTGTGATGTTTTGAAACAAACACCAAACCTTTTTTTATAAGTTAACATGCTAAAGTAACAGTACAGTAAAGAACTTGGGGGTCATTATTGATTCTGAATTGAATTTTAATTCACACATTAATCATGTTACCAAGATTGCCTTTTTTCACCTTAGAAATATTGCACGAATCAAACTTATCAAAGCCTATTTGTCATTGGACGATGTAAAAACGCTAATCCACGCCTTTGTTTTTTTCTCGGCTTGATTACTGCAATGCACTTTTTTCTGGACTGCCTAAGAAAACAACTGACAGATTACAACTTGTCCAAAATGCAGCAGCTATGGCGCACTATGAGCTTGTAGATCTGCTATTTTTGAAAAATCGAAGAACGACTGACATAGAAACATAGCTTTTTCAGAAAACTGTCTCTTCAGGTCACGTAACACACTGAGACTATTGTCATACTGTTGACATTGGTAAGGCTTTTTTCTGCAGAGTGGATACGCAGCAGGCGTCTACTGTTGTAAAGGTTTTTCTCCAGTGTGGATACGCTGATGTGACTTCAATTTAGATGAACTGTACTGTTGACACGCACCAGTGTGGACACGCAGGTGCCTCTGTAGATTACCTACATAGATGAGTAAAACTTTTGTCACACTGTTTACAGTGAAAAGGCCTTTCACCAGTGTGGATACGCTAGTGTGATTTAAGACTACTTAACACACTGAATCTCTGTCACACTGTTGAGACAGTGGTATGGTTTTTCTCCAGTGTGGAAACGCTGCTGTGACTTAAAACTACTTAACACACTGAAACTCTTGTCACACTGTTGACAGTGGTATGGTTTTACTCCAGTGTGGAAACGCTGCTGTGACTTAAAACTACTTAACACACTGAAACTCTTGTCACACTGTTGACAGTGGTATGGTTTTTCTCCAGTGTGGATACGCTGGTGTGACTTAAGACTACTTAACACACTGAAACTCTTGTCACACTGTTGACAGTGGTATGGTTTTTCTCCAGTGTGGATACGCTGGTGTGACTTAAGACTACTTAACACACTGAAACTCTTGTCACACAGTGGTATGGTTTTTCTCCGGTGTGGATACGCTGGTGTAACTGTAGGTGACTTAACCTATCGAAACTCTTGTCACACAGTTTGCAGGCGTAGATTTTCTTTCCTGTGTAACTCGGCTGTTGCGTCTTTACTTTTCTCGCCGGAGCAACATTTTTAGTAAACTGTTGACGACTGTCATATTTTGGAACATCCGTGTCTCCTTGTCTCTGGCTGACTACAGGGCTGTTGATTCGCTGACAGGCAGCCGCAATGGTTCTGCAGGCTCCACCTGGGCAACGGTAGCACTGCAGGCTCCACTTGCGGCTCGAATGGCCCTCCTAAAGGCCTCATCGAAGGTTTTGGGCTTTTTCCTCAGGGAGGATGCAGGCTGGGGCGCCAACCCATACTGCTCCCAGGGTGCAAAGGTAATTCCGATCACTTTTGGCGTCTTTACTTTTCTGCCCTCACTTTTAACTATGGGGTGAACAGCCAATCACAAGCCAATGTTTGTGTTCACACAAACACTCAAAGCTAGGCATAGGAGGGAGGGGCTAGCACCCCTCAAAACATCAGCATTACTTAATTTACAAGAAGCCTTGACACAATTAGAGAATGTGTACAATAATTCTTATTTTGATCAACGCCGGTTGTCTCTCGACTCTCTCCTATGGTACTACAATTCATCATGGACTTAATCTGAGCGGCTAAATCTCATCAAATGGTGGGTGGTCCGGTGTGGTCCGTGGCTCAAATGCCGAATAAATAATAGACCTTGATCCTTGACATGAAAAGCACATGGTACCCACTGCTTTAGTTAAGTTACCGTGCACCAACAAACACAACTCGCCTGGATCAGACTGCCTCCCTCGGGGATCATGTCGTAGTGCTCTGGTCCTCCGAACAGGGGGAACAGGTGCTTGTCGGCCAACGTGTTCAGGAGGGACTCTTTGGGCGGCCCGGGCTGCATGGAGCTCTTCCCGAAGATGCCCAGGACGCAGAGACCCTCGTCTTTGTACAGCGCGTCCTCGATCACCTCCGACTGCAGCAACGAGCCTATGCTCGCAGGGACCGACATGTTTTGGTTTGTCTCTCTCTCTCCAGTCCAGTCAGTCAGTCAGTCAGTCGTCTAGTCAGACTGTTGTTGACACGAGAGAGACCGAGGCTGCTGGAGACTCGAACGGTTTTCAAATGGTTAGCATTGTTAAAATGTATACAGTATTACAACATCCAGTTGCGAGCTTTAAATAAATGCTTTAATACGTGTTTTCACTAGACTGTTTTCCGGTACACATTATTTCTACATTGAGAGATAAATCATGAATTCTGTAGTTTGGTTTCAGTCATTTTACGCGACGCGCAGCGGACAGTAAATTTCCGGGTCCCTACGACAAAACAGTCCGTGTGGGAACTATGTCCCGCATAACAAACGGCCCATGTAGTGTTTTTCTTTCTTTTTTTCTCCTCCTTGCAATCTGAGAGTAACCTGACGCTGCCAGATCCAAGAAGCTTGCTACACACATTTGTTTCACAGCTTATTGGGCAGCTGATAACCTATACATCAACAAAACCACCTTGAAGACTCTAACAGGAGCCCTTGCATAGGTTTCTTCAACTATGCATGCACCTCCTGGTACCACAGCACCTATATGGCCCTTAAAACAAGGCTCCAGACTTCCCAAAACAAACTGGTCAGGCTACTACTTGGCCTCACTCCCCGAACCCACCTCACCCCTGCCCACTTTGACAGGCTGGAATGGCTTAGGGTTGACGACAGAGTACAGCATCTTGCAATGGGTCTGATCCACAAGATTTGCTGCAGCACCAAGATACCCATGTTACCATGTACAACCCAGATTCGGCACAAACAAGGGACTAAATTCATTTAGCTCCTATGACACCAAAATGTGGAACGCCCTACCAACAGTCATTAAGACTTGACTCCTTCAAAACTGCTCTCAAAGGGCCCCGTAAAATCTGAATCCCCCACCCACCCCTTTCCCCCCTCACTGTATACATGTTTCTTTTCCCTTTTTACCTCCTCTATCATGATTTCCTGATTTGACTATATAGTTGTGTATATTCGTAATCGTACGTCTCTAAATGTTCTGATGAATTGAAAATGGTGGGCCCTATTGTAAACAAGTGTAGTGCTTTATGGTGTCGTCCACTCACAGTTAACAGTTTTTATATTGAGTTGTACTTGAAATGTACTGTAATTCTGCAAACTGTTTTAAATCAATCAATCAATCAATCAATCAATCAATCAATCAATCAATCAACAGTCTGTCTCAAAACGACTATTCCTTGCACAGTGTGCAAGACAAGAACAAGTGTGATTAAAGCCGAGCAAAAGCTGAAAATGGGCCGGAACCGGAGAATGCATTGTTTCTTGCAGTATTCGTAACATCATTCAAGTGCACAAACAGTATACACCGTAAGTAATAAATAAATAGCTACAGAAGCTGTATAATGTGTGAAAATTTGCATTTGGCACACTGGCAGTCAGTATACAAAAATAACACCCGTGAAGTGAGGGGCGCTCTTAACATCTTACAACATCGAGGATGATTTGCGCATTGTGGCGACTGGTAACCGTTCCGAGGTCACCGTATTTGACCCAGGGCGAGCATGTTTTGGGGCGAGCGTTCTTGTATTCCCCTCAACCACCCATGAGTGTCCAGATCCCAGTTTGAGAATGCCTACTGCCGATGTCTCCTCATAGTATTAGTGGCCATCATCTTCTTAATCTTAGCTATGGCCTCACCTGGGTTCAGACCCTTGGGGCAGGCCTGAGTGCAGTTCATGATAGTGTGACAGCGGTAGAGTTTGAAGTTATCCTCCAGCTTAGACAATCGCTCGTCTCTGAACTCATCTCGTGAGTCAATGATCCATCGGTAGGCCTGCATAAGAACAGCCGGCCCCAGGTATTTATCGCCATTCCACCAGTAGCTGGGGCAACTCGTAGTGCAGCAGGCGCAGAGAATACATTCGTACAGGCCGTCCAGTTTCTTTCTGTCCCCCACAGTCTGCAGGTATTGCTCCTTCCCTTCATTTGTCTCATCTTTCTTCTTCAGATAGGGCTCAATGTCCTTGTACTGGGCATAGAAGTTATTCATATCGGGCACCAGGTCCTTGATCACGTACATGTGTGGCAGGGGTCGAATCTTTACTGGCCTGTTGAGGTCGGTGTCAATCTTGTCAAGGCAGGCCAGTGTGTTGCCCCCGCCGATGTTCATCGCACAGGAACCACAAATGCCTTCTCTGCAGGAGCGGCGGAAGGTCAGTGTGGCGTCCATCTCATCCTTGATCTTGATGAGAGCATCCAGAACCATAGGGCCACACGCGTTGAGGTCGATGTCGTAGGTCTGCATACGGGGCTTGACCTCTGGAGTGTCTGGGTCCCAACGGTACACCTGGAATTCTTTTACTCTGGGCTGTGGTGCTGGAGCTGCTGCTGCTGTTTGGACACACCGAATCGCCATTAATCTGATGGGGGAGCGGAGTGCCAAAACACCACAGCGACTCGAGGACAGAGCAGCAACCAACATGTTGGAAAAGGGAGGTTGATTTTGATCGACATTTATAGCAGGTGCACTCAGCTTTAATCCAATGGTCGTAGAGCCAGTTTGGACTGTTTAAAGTGTGTGATGTGAAGGAGCTATCTCTGCTATTTGATATGTGCTGTGTAACCACTGTGCTACAGAGACCAATGCCTGGTCTGATGTCACACTGTTGCCTAACAACACTGATTCGCGCAGTCAATCTTTGACGTCAGTCATCTATGACATATGCCTCCATATTGGAGTTCATCCCAATGCAAACGACATTGACATAGCCATAGCCAAAAATAGCCGATACAGGCTCACCAACTTCCATCTGCAATATTGCTGCAGCATAACAGATCCGTAATAACATTGCTTGGCAAGCAGCTCTGTATAAACAATGCTATTTATCAACTAAGGACTCAGTTGCCTATATAGTGCAGCTACAGTAATTGTCTTTGGAAGACTGAATGCCAAATGTGCTCGATCTAATTTCGAAAGCAACATTCTCCAAATAGAAGGAATGACCCTTTATCCATCACCAGGGGAAACAAATGACAAAAGAGACATTAGCTTTATACAGAATTCGGCAAACTGTATTTTACTTTGTTATAAAATCCATAAAATATACATAACTTACTATTTGCACAATATAGCAGAGCATTACAACAAACAATGCAATAGATTCATGTTTAACACAAGAGTCATCTGGTAAGACTAGAGAACTAATGGAAGCCTGGTATCAGCCAGACTGATAACGTGGTGGATTCACTCACACGTTTTGCTCCACCGTGGAGCAAAACGTGTGAGTGAATCCACGCCATCAGTCTGGATAATCGCAGGCTAGAATCGTGGGACACTGGTGAAGCTGCACACACCTTTTTACTTTCTTGTGCCAATGGTGGCTAGAGCCAGCAATGAAATGATGCACAATGACGATGACATTCACGGGCCAATAAAGGAGCTCCTGAGAGTTCATTCAACTCCGAGAGTGTACAACATTTACAAATGTAACCGGAAATGTGATTTTCAAAGTGGGCCAGGGCCAAGCGGAAAGAATAAATTATATAATTATTAAAAAGCATTCATTTTAAATTCAAGTCATAAGATTATTGTGCCAATTCAAACATTTTTAACCTGCCGTCCCCCTTTTGGGCATTCGGAATGTTAACCCATTCTGACCTGAGATCAGATTCATACGAGGTTTCCACTGGACACACACTGGTCTGATGAACCCATTCTGACCTGAGATCAGATTTTAAAAATGTCAGTCGTTCTTCGAATTTTTCAAAAATAGCAGACCTACAAGCTCGTATCGCGCCACTCGGTGGCGCGATACGAGCTTGTAGATCTGCTATTTTTCAATAGGTAAAGCATAACATGATGCTAACACCAAAATGGGTGCCCGGTCAGAATGGGTTAAGCCGTTTCGCATTTGGTCCATTTGCTCAAACATTTATACACTTTCAGAGTAAACACAAACTCAGGATCTGACTGTGGATGAACATAATATCCTTACGGGTTGTTAAAATAAATGATAGCTGCAAAACAACTAAATAGACGCCACTATATATTTTAAAAAAGAGGACACCCTACACTACAGTGATTGTACTAGCTAGCTCATTGCACTTTTTCACCAGTCACTTAAAACAAAAAACTAACACATTATAATGGAATGCAAATAATTGGTGAATTAGGCTACTAGTAATTGGAAAACTGCAGTGCCTTTGGGAGAAGGCACTTTAACTGACTTTAACCTGGACTCAACGGATTTCCATGAAACCCCTGGACTCATTTATGTCAAGTTGTAAGTGCAGCTGTTGCTACGGTACCATAAAGGTTACAAGGTATTTGAAGAGCATTTATCTTGAAATAAGTAATCAGGGGTTCTCCAGATAATGAGATCTATAGGGCCCCATCTTGCACTCCGCGTAAGGTGGCGCCCACGATAGGGCCCCTAGTCTCTTTCTGACATCTTTTCTCATGGCAACCTGAGCTTTAACTGTAATATATTGAGATATTTGTCTCTGTGCGTCACATTCAGTTAGTCCAAGAGAGGGCGCCATTGCATCTGTATGTAGAGTTTGTACAAAGAAACCTGTTGGCTGACAAATCACACCAATCCTCACAATGTTCCAGTTATAGAAGCATCATAACATTTTGTCATTAATGCACTTAAAACAAAATAGAATTGGACGTTTTAAAGTACATAAACAGTACAGAAATGTAAAGAGTGTCTATGTTGCTTTGTACAGTATATAGATATCCACATTTCATTTATGACTTCTAATGATAATAATATGGATTTGAATAATGTGTGCCATGAGCACTGCATGAGCAAATGCAGTCATATCGCCGTGATTGTGATTAGGCCTGTCACAATTATTACATAATCGCAATTATTTGTTTAATAATCGCCATAATGGTTATAATCATTTCCATGTTAAAAATGTCAATGCATTTTCCCAAACTTCGTAATAGCAGATCTACAAGCTCAAAACGTGTCGCATCGCGACACGATCGGATATCGAGTGACAATGAATCAATTAATTAATGTGTCGTTTTGATTTGAACGATCCACATAGGCTACACAGTATATTGACATCCAATAATGTCCATATCAGTATCAGACTTGCTGTTAACCTTGACCACTTCCAACCTGGTGTCTGACCCTACCGTACGTTGGCCATGACACTATAGGCATTCTTTATTCTTTCTCTTTCTGTTTTCAGAAAGATTTACGAAAAGCATGTGCAAAAATAATGTGATCTACAATTTTGTAGATGGGCTATTGTCCCTTTTTGTCACAAGACGAAGTCCTGCAGGGCTTAATTGGTTAATTAATCTACCGTAGCACCACAAGATCAGTAATCTGGTGATTAAGGCAGTATATCCTAAATCTCTTTCAGTTGCTGTACACATAAAGCCAACAAGAAGCATGTTGGCAGAAATGTGCAATAAGCGCCTTGGAATAGGAAGGCACTAGCCACCACCTTTCTTGATTGTAACAGATAAAAAGCCATTCACTTGGACACACATTTAAATGAATTAGGGTGGTACAGGGGGTAAAAGACAGGTATCAGGTATCAGACAGGTAGAAAGGTATCTGACATGATGTCATTTTATTCCGTTAGGAACAAATGATCCAATATGGGATGATCAGATAAAAATAAACTTTGGGTTGACCGAAAATAGCGCCTTGCCGTTACTTAAAAGTATTAGACAATCGCAAAGTCTGCCTGTCGAGTGTCCTTGATTAATAATAATAATGAGAAATGACACGTATAGACTGCATACCGAGAAGAGATATCAATATAATGAGAAAATGTCAACAGTGCAAATGTGTTGACATTAGAAAAAACCCTAACCAAATTCCTTTTGGAGATGAATGCAATAGCCTACATTCCTGCAGCAAGCAAGAATTGTGATGCAGTAATGAGAGTTGGTCAAATAGAATCTTTTTCTTGTCTTGGGACATTCTGACAAAATCAAACATAATGTTATTATTATGATATTTCTGTACAATAATTGGATTCAAATTTAGTTTTGGATTGGGGTTGACCGAGTTACCACAACATCTAAGAACACCATTACATATGGATAATGCTTATTTTTTCAAGTCAATTGATCAGGTGATTCACACTTAGTTGTGCATCGGTTCCGTGCGATGAAAACAGCCGATCTACAACGCATCGCACACAACTTGCAAGTATAAATCAAGGGTTACTTTACTAACTGTAGTGTATACGTAGCTGATACTTCAGTATACGTATTGTATACTGAAGAAAACTTTGGAAGTTCTGAATACCAATTATGGCACCTTTGAATAGTCACATTCCCGCTCTTGAAACCGCCATGAATCTTTTGCCGCAGTGTTTGCATTAACAGCTCACGATTGAAAATGGTACCATACAGTATGTGGTGTTTGCAGTAGAGTTAAGTCACCCTACCGCAACAGCTCCAATATTTAAACACAAAGGAAGATTTTTTTTATCTCAGCCAGACTCAACTCAATATGGAGTGTTTGGTGTTTATACTTTGGTTACAAGTTGAAGATGCACTTGAGCCCTGTCCAGTGGAAGCCTTGTACTGTTTGTTAGAGAGGACCACAATGGAAATCAGTCCTGGACTTTATTGTGTCATATGCTCAATTGGTTAACCCATGTTATTATTACTTACTAACTAAACTATGTCCAACACCTTTACTTTCCAGGACATGGAGAATAACCTGTAATTCAATGGCTCTTCAGTTAATACTTTTCATTGGTTATATAAAACTCAGACTTACTTTTAAAGAGCTTGTAATCTGGCCTTTTCGTGTGATATTCTTGCATGACGAAGTAGGACATTCATTTTACAAAAAATATATAACAAGTTGAAACAAGGAGATACAAGGTCTCTGGCTGACAGCAACGATTTCAGGCCACCATATAACCATGTCTTTCTTTTATGAAGCTGGCTTTACTATTGGTCTACAGATTATTATGAAGATGAATAGGTGTTATTGATCACCTTAATCTAATTTTAGGATAGAAGTCATCAGAACCAAAAGAGTTACTTACATGTATGTAGTATATTCATACAGCGCTGGTTACACTGAATCCTGGGTGAATTTGAAGGCGTACCTTTCATATCAAAGACACCAAAGGGTCATAACAGGATGGGGATTGTGGATGAGAATTCAAATGTGAATTTACCATTAAACCCTAACAATCCTTGGACAGATGACTAGTAGCTTATAGTTGGGTGTGTATGGAAAGCCCGTACATCTGTTTTCGAAATTCTCAAAAAACGTTCAACATTTTTTTGAAAGAACTTCATACAGCATACATGATCATGATTAACAGGAAAACTGAAAGCAAATGACACCAAACGACTGGCTTACAAAACCTCCAACTTGCTCATTCATTAAAATATTACAGTAGCAGCATGATAAGATTCTCAGGAGATTTTCAGAAACAAATGACGGAGCCTACTGTCTGTCTCCTAGCGCACGGGACCCCAAATTCAAGTCCGGGGACCCCCAGGGATGCTTATGGGTCTGTAACTTTGAGGGTGTACAAATGGGAACCACATTTTGCAGTGTGGGTTCGGGGTATGTCCAGTAGGAGTTTTCCCCAGTTATGCATCAAGGGCTTTTCACATGTGTCTTGTAAATCATTTCCAATGAGCGCCGAGCGGGCATTTAGGGAGGCGCGGGCAATCAGACAGGCGAAGCGACAAGCGGCGCACTCCTGTGACACTGCCCGCACCTTAGTTAGCCCATAGCACAGTTTGACCTACATGATGACCACGCAGACGTACCGTGGTCATTTTGTTATCACGTTTTTGGTACTAAAACCAAGGCTTATTTTTCCTGACCACAAAGTAAAGATTTAGATAGCACGTCATTTAGACAGATTCTATGGTTCATTCATTGTTTACCTGGTACAGTGGTTCAATATTGCATATTGCATATTGTTCTTCAGGTTCTTGGTTTGCTCATGATGCTAGTTTTCTACTGAGGTACTGCACTGTCTCTCTGCATGTGTTTACCTTGTTTATTGTAAGTCGCTCTGCTAAATGTCTAAATACTACCGTAGTAAATTGTGCAAATCACATTTGTTCTACACAACGTGTTAAAAAACACATTGATTTCCATGAGGAGCCAGGTGAGACCTGTCTGATGGACTCCCATTTGATACTAGAGTTACAGACCTGTAAGGGTCCGTTTGGATTTTGGACACCAGGTGATGGTCCCCCAAACCCTTTGTTGTGAAACTGTATCCTAGATGATCATTTCTGCTAACTTTCGGCAATGTCTTCCACATGTCTTTGTCGTCAGTTCTTGTAATCAGGGTGATCAATCATCCACTCACATCAACCCAGGTTCGGTCGAAGACAAAAGCACCCATTCAGGACATTCATAGTGTTTCGTGGTCTACTCCCCCCCCCCCCCCCCCCACACACACACACACACACACACACACACACACACACACACACCCGGGAGTCGTAAAGGTGAACATATAGTGCGGTCCATACTCCTTCCGATCCTTTTCTTTTCTTCTGAAAGGAAGGTGACATAACCATAATTTAGCGTCATTCCGACCTTCAGAAAGGACGGTCCAAGAACTTTTTCCTCTGAAACCCCTGCACCTACACGATGTCCCGACTCCCGAACCCTCCGAACTCTAGCATCGGGAAGCCTTTCTCTCCTGTGGGAGAGATCTTCCGACGTCAGAAGGAGCATGTCATTTGGCTTTTAGGTTCCCCCCCTGCTCCTCCTCCTCCATGTCTCTCACCACCACGTGATCTTGAACTCGTAGATGGGCCTCTTGCAGTAGTAGTGGTTGATGAGGTGCTTGTCGCAGACGCCGATGCACTGCTGATCGGCGGTGATGCCGCGCTCCGCCAGGTCGCCCACGATGCAGTGCAGCAGGTCGTACACGTCCGCCACCGCCTCCCACGGCCCGAACGAGACGTCCACCTCGCAGTGGTGCTCGAACAGCTTGCCCTCGCCGTCGCCGCTGCGCTCGAAGCGCAGCGAGTTGAAAAGCGGACGCTCGTACGGCGTGATGGGCATCTCCTCCTTGTACACGCAGATCTTCAGCTTGGCGAAGCGCGCCTTCCGCTGCATGGCCCGCAGCTTCGCGATCTCCACGATGCGCTCCAGATTGTCTGAGGAGGAGGGAGAAAACAGTTTGGGGTTGTTGTTGTTCGTGTGTTTTTGAGTGGTGCAACCACTCCAAGGAACAACAATGTCCGTGTTGTTCACCTATGTATGTGACGTTAATGAGCACCAGTATGACTATTAGTACCAGTAGGGGCGCTGTTGTGCCAGAAACAGAGAGAGAGTGCTGCACTGTTGCCTGCTAAAGAGAGAGAGAGAGAGAGAGGGGGGGGGGGGGGAGTTGCACCACTAAGTTCACACAGGTGTGTTTTTTTTCTTTAGAATAGGTTTAGAATAGATTTAACACTCCTCCTGACAAAGCCAGGTGTTTTGACAAATAGACTTTTGGTGGATTCCTTCATGTCACATCACAGGTTTAGGTTCTGTATGTCACATGGTGGGAAACGACACGTTTGAGTGTGTGGGACCTTATGGGCCTTACCGTTTAAAGAATACTTCAGAATAGCCGATCTACAGCGACACATTGTGAGCTTGTAGATCGGCTATTCAAAATGTTTAAAGACATTTTTTTAAATAGTAAAAAACTAAAAAGCAAGGGTTAGGGCACCAGAGAAAATAGAGCCCATTGACTTCTGCGTATTCCTCCTGCGAATGGGGAAGTGTACGGCTGTGACGTTTTACATCACCTGGCATGTTGTTTCACGTTAATTTATGGGCGTGCATTCAGTATGACTATGCCAGATGACACGAAATGACACGTTTGGCGACACGCATTTCACACAAACACAAACGCATTTCACTGAACAAATAAGACATGTATTGCAATACGTATATTATCTCCTCACATCGGAACAACGGGATTTACGTTCAAAATCAAAGTCAGAACTCAGAGTTCAACTTTGCCTAGTACATTCATTAACACTGAGGCTTCCGCTTTGCAGATTCAGATACAAACGAATGCCAGGCACACACCTCTGTAGTAGGGCAGCAGGTCCAGAAAGGACTGCCGTACTTTCTCTCCAGTGAGTGGCTGTCTGTCCTCCAGGCTGTCCAGCAAGGGTCCCAGAGCGTAGTACTGTGCCTCCCTGTACACCGCCCGGATCCGGTCTCTGTGAGGTAGCTCGCCTTCTCGCAGGAAGTTTAGGATGTCACTTTGGAAGGGAAACGATATATACCGTTGGCAGACGCAACCCGTGTGACAGTACACAAGCAATACAATACTGGCTTATCATCACGAGACCCAAGTTTAAAAATGGATATACAGCAGCAACAGCATCTGTATCAAATACCAATAACACACTGATGCGGAATAGAAAAGAGTATTGTATTGTACACATGCAGAAATTACTCTTGGCTTCATTGTGGTGCATTTAAATGATACAAGACAATGGATATGCCTCAAACACCACAACATAGCATAATGTCCAGCATACATTCACGTTCAGACTCACAGATGGGGAAAATAAATTAAGTAAAGTCATGAAGACGTGATTCTAGATAGGGGGCTGGGTAATAAATCATTATATTAATATCATTATATGAAACTAGATATGGTCTGGGATATCTTAACATCATGATAAGGCCAAGTGTTATCTTTTCCTCTTATGAAAGACTAATCTAAGCATTACAGTGAAGTGATGTCAAGCTGTAAACTTACCTGGCTGTTTTAGCTATATTATTATTTATAATGTTATATAGACATTGTTACTGATGATTATTCATGTGTAAATATTTTGTGAAAGCACGAATAAAAGAAAAACAAGGACAGAAAAAAGAGAGAGAACAAAAGACCATAAAAACTGGTCAAACATCTTGAAAATAGCTTGTAGATCTGCTATTTTCACAATATTCATCTATGGAACCTAGTAAAAGTAAATGTAATGGATCGAATCCTACAATTCCAATTTTCCAAGTGCTTGTCAAGGTGGGGGGGTCCCCCGTTCAAACACGATTCTTTTGGTGGGACACGGCCCGAAAAGGTTGAGAAGTTAACCACTGGTCGGGAGGTGGTGCTCACCCGAAGTACGCCCCATCCCGGTCAATGAAGAAGCGCCCCTCTGCGTCGCGTGGGATGTGATGTCGTCCGCTGAACATGGCGGCCAGCATGGTGTCCTCGTAGCGCCGCAGCGTGGACAGGCGGGTGGTGAAGTACGTGCCCCCCACATTGAGGGGGATGACCTCCGGGAACTGGATGGGATCAGACGTGAAGATGAGACTCACACAGCGATAATTAATTTACTCTTGATGTATTTAGCAGTGATGTAAATAGGTTTTCAATGTAGTAGCCCTGGGATGCAGGGATGGGCTTTTAGGGGACATTTTACGAGTCCCACTTCAACGACGTTATAGGAGTCATATTTTGCATTTTTACAAATTGCAGCATTTAACTCCCATTTCAGCTTTATATGGTTATAATGTGGTTATATTCATGTAGAAAACAGAAGAAATTATTATTATATAACTAAAGCTAGCAAAATAAACTAGAATAAAAAACAGTACAGTAGTACAGTAGTGCATCCCGTGGATGTAGAGGTCGTTGTTTTATTGCGTCCCTTAAAGGGGGAGTGTCCCGGCCCGAGATTAACATTGCTGATAAGGTACATCACGTGGTCTGAATGAAAACAGTTTCAAACGAAACTGCTCCCTCCGCTCATTCTGTAGCTCCAGAATGAGCAGAGGGAGAGGGCGCAGCTAGCAGGCTAGTCTGCCCTACCAGAACAGCGGTTGTTTTTTAATGGTATAGTCACCCGCGGTCACAGTCTTAAAAATAAAAATATTTTCTCTAAAACTGCTTGGTAGGGCTATAGCTGGGAAAGCCTCCACTTCATTCAGTAGAGCATTAGACGTAACGAGCTGTCACTCATTCATTCATGCAGCCCCATGTTGCAAACACAAGGAAGGAAGGAACCTTCACTGCCTGCCCAGCTAGTCTCTCTCTCTCTCTCTCTCTCTCTCACACACACACACACACACACACACACACACACACACCGCGTCTCGCCGTCTTGCAGTTGCAATGGATGACGGATAGAGCCGATGCTCTTCTTGGTAAATAATAAACACAACTCTTCGCGTTCACAACAGCTATACACACAGGCTAAATAGAATCAACTTGGTGTGTGTGTGTGTGTGTGTGTGTGTGTGTGTGTGAGAGAGAGAGAGAGACCGCCCCTATATCGGTGTGTGTGTGTGTGTGTGAGAGAGAGAGAGAGAGAGAGAGAGAGAGAGAGAGAGAGAGAGAGAGAGAGAGAGAGTGTGTGTGTGTGTGTGTGTGTGTGTGTGTGTGTGTGTGTGTGTGTGTGTGTGTGTGTGTGTGTGTGTGTGGGAGAGAGAGAGAGAGGGGTGGACTCAGGTTAGGCCGGTGCAGTTTTGCTATAGTAGTCACACTGCAGGCAGTGGTAACGTTACGTGAAGCTCCAGGGCTCCGTGAGCCCTGTTCAGCACTTACCAGGCTGAGGGCGTGTCAGCGGGGGGGAGACAGATAGACAAGACAGGTACGATGGAACCCGTCACGCGAAATTGCGATTATGCAACAGTTTACGCTAAAATTTACACGTCAACTCAATATCATTCTAACGAATTATAAATAATAAAAAAAAAAAAATTCCACCAAACTTTAACCCAGCTATGAAGCTAAAAGTGACCTCAAAACCACTAGCATGAGTTGATAGCCACCAGGAACGCTAACTCGCAGAGCCCAGAGCCGCTCTGACATTTAGACCAGATACAAGATCAATTTCATTGGTCAAATTGAGCTGGCCCGACTTGACGTCACAATCTAGATGCTAGCGTTAATAGCCTTAATAGCTTCCCGAGGGGCGTGTCAGTCCCGCTTTAACTATAAACTTGGGATGCAAAATGGGATGCAAAATGCACCCTATTTTAATCTCCGATTTAGGAAGTTGGAAAATTATATAGCACCTTTCAGAACAAGGTTCCAAAGTGCTGTACAGTACAAGGTTAAAAAACACAAACAACATATAGCAAGTCACAATCAAGAGCAGTTTAAAAACGAGAAACACAAAAGGAAAAGAAGACAAAATAGCAGCCGTTGAAAATAAGTGTAGAGGTAAGTTTTTAAAAGTGACTTAAACACAGGCACAGATGGTGCTAACCTTACATGCACCGGTAGAGCATTCCATAATCTGGGTGCCCGCCCGATCACCTCTGGTGACAAGGTTCGTCCTAGGGACCTCAAGTAGGGCCTTATCTGAGGATATGTTCAGATTTAGGTGGGGACAGCATCTCTATGGGGCCCTAAGGAACTATACAGGGTATAAGGGTTAGTTCAGATTTTTTGACCTATTTGTTTGTGTCCAGAATCGCTACGCCAGCAGCACAAAAACATAGTTCCATGTGAGAGAGGGGTCAAAGTTGAACAAAAGTTGCGCTATATGGTAGAAATAGGTCAACAATACAAATTACGCTATTGTTTTGTATTCATTTATTTTTAATGAGTTGGCCCCTAGACCCGCACAAAACCAAAAAACTGGAACTATTTAATATTCACCAAAACCAGCCCAGAACTCCCACAGAGACAATCAAGTAATACCTTTGCAACCACTAACGGTACATATTAATGGCAAAGTATTTCCTACAGCTTTAAGTCCGAAAAGCTGAACTAACCCTTTAAGTGGTTAAAGAGACAAGATTATCCGACTGGGTATTATACCGTACTAGCAAGCCCAACACTGTTGACAGGCCATATGGGGATCCATCAGCTCGGCTTGAACATTATGAGACCTGACACTTACAGTAACACATAGTCATGATCCAGCTACTAGCTATACTGGCTACAGAGCACTGGCATATTGTGAGCCAAGAGGTGTGGACAGACAGGCCCCTGGAGAATATGCAGTGCGTGTGTAATATCACTAACCCTAGAACACTATAAAGCGCAACTTTTGTCACACCATCACTAAACCCGGGTATATTTTACCCAATGTAATATATTCCATTAAAAAAAAGCTTGCAACACAGCGCAAAGCAACGCGTTCTGTGCTTGTAGATCGGCTATTTAAATTTCACTAGTTTGGGTCCCAGGTAGCTCTGGTCCATACTGTAGCTCTAATGCGTTTCATTTAGAGCTATGTTACTCTCAACTTCCGCCGCTCGTGATGAATATGGATCAGATAAGGTACACATGCTGACACAGTTAGAACATGCAAACTGTGGTAACTTCATAGAAAGAGTAATCGGCGTAGAGTTATTTACAATCAGTCCTGTACAGGAGCTGTCAAGACCCCAGGGGTCACGGGACAGTTCTAATCTTGATGAAATATCTCAACTGTGTTCAGGGAGCTTCCTGCTCTGCTATACAATGTATTTGTGATTGAATCAGTTAGACCTGTTAATAATATATTACATTCTACCTTTGTGACATTATGTGTTAAATAAGGTTCCGCATACCTTATAATATAGTATTGATATTTAGTTAGTCCTATTGATATAAACCGTATAGTCACTGTGCCACATGAGCTACATGCCAGATGTCCCGTCTACCTCTTACAGGCAGATCCGGTGAAAGCAACAATCTGATTGGCTCCCATAGAGAGGAGGCAGCCTGTTTGAATCCGGAGGGGGGACTTTGTGAAGTGAATATATGGCAATGTTTGGGACCACTGTTTTGTGTTCACATAGATTGGCTACTATGATGTGACTCCGAACTGAGGGCACGGGGCCTTCAGCCCGTGCCTCTGCCTTGTTGTACTGAGTGAATCCTGACAATAAAGCTGGATTCGTAAGACTGCAACCTGCCTGCCTACCTCCGTTCCTTCTCACTCATTCAACCATCGCTGCTACAAGACAAGGGTCATTTGACACAAAATATATACATCACTCGCATTAATGCAGACCAGCCTCTCCTCTTTAGCGTAAATAAAAAGAACGTTTTTGCTACTCACCAAAACAAAGGTGGGTCGTGTCATTGGAAAGCCTACTTTCCTTAGTGGACGCACTCTGAGCCCCCCACCACACATATAAACTGTACTTTTTGGCCAAAAGGGGATTTTGTTTCCACCGGGAAAAAATACTTTTAGTTACTCCGCTGCGCCTTCTACCGATATTGCCCAGAGAGTTGCCTCATAGAGAATATTTTTCCTTCCGGTGAAAGAAAATCCCTTTCTGGCGAAAAAGTACAGTTTATACGTGTGGTGGGGGGCTCAGAGTGCGTCCACTAAGGAAAGTAGGCTTTCTTTCTTTTTTTTTTAATATATGTTTTATCCCACGATTTTGTAACCCCTTTTTCACCCCTGTGTCAATCATCTAATGTGATCCTGGGCTCTACACACCCTCCACCAACCTATAGTCCCCATATATGGGGGACAAGGGGAGAGCCTTCTATAGGTTGTAATTGGTATGGTCACATATTATGCCAATTATGAAAATTGCCCAACTAAATTATGCAAGTTAGCATCCGGCAGTTTCTACATGCTGGGGACCCATACTAAACATTTCTAACATAAAACCTTGGTGTACTCAACATGTCCGGGTTCACAATGGGGCTCTATGGGCTGGCTACTAGACTAATTTAAGATGTTTGAATATTATTCTTTTATTTTTCATAAATCTTCTCCTCTGGGGGGCCCCTGGAGAAACCTTTTCAGATGGTGGTGGTCCGTGGGCAAACAAATAATACATGTGCATTTGGGGTTATTTTTGAGAACTACAGGTGTGTAGTGCACATCACTGCAAGTGCTGGTCCATGATGTGCAACTGTGTCAGAGAAAGTCAAGTAGGACTCAGGAGTCATTCATCCAAGAACAGAACAGAACAGAACAGAACAGAACAGAACAATAATATGAGCCCTGAATTATCTATGTGCAATATGCTGGCAGTAGGTAGCAATGAGACACACACACACACACACACACACACACACACACACACACACACACAAGGGCCCCTACTACTACTACTACTACTGTAACGTAACGGTTACCTACCTCCTGTGATGCACTGAAGGTCGAGCGGAGCGCCTTGCCCAGGGTCAGACTGGGAGTCGCCGCCGCCGGACTCGGGGCGATGGCCAGCGGCGGCTTTCTGAACTCCTCCTCCGCGGAGGAGTCCGAGGAGCAGCTCGCCATGGCCGCGGCAATGGCATCTGGCTTGTTGTTGTTGTTGTTCTCGCTGCCGCTGTGGTCGCTGGAGAACACCACCATCACTCTGGGCAGCGGCAGCGTCCGCTGCCTCTCTTGGACGAACCTCCTCACCCGCGAAGACGACGACGACGATGATGATGTGGCCGCCGCGGGCGAGAGCAGCAGCGGGCCGGCACCGGGGCCAGGGCCGGGGGGGGTGTTGTTGAACGAGTGGGACGGCGGCGGTGGCGGGTGGTGGCGGCGTGGGTCGCCGCCGCTGTTGGCCGGTGGTTCGTCGGATCCATTCTGCTGCATGCAAGCAAGCAAGCACACCAGCGACGTGGTTGTAGCGACGGTGTAGATCAGACCGAGCGAGGCCCCGGCGGGGGTGAAGTCCGTTAGTCCGATGCAACGATCGCTATGGAAACACACTGCGATTCTCCTCCTCCTCTACGCTGGAACACACACCCACACACACACAGCCTCCCAGCCAGCCAGGCAGCCACGGAGAGAGAACCGAGGAGGGTCTGTCTGTCTGGTCTGGGTCAGGAGTGGAGGCACCCACCCGTCAAATAAATCCACTGTACATTCTTCCTCAGTGCAGCCAGGGTTCCGCTGAAGTGCCGACCGGACGGCAAGCAAGGATGTTTCATATAGAACAGGAGCTGTTATTAAATATTAATACAGGAACTACAACCACAAAACAAACATAGGTGGTTGTTGTAGTAGCAGAATGAATGCCGCACACCAGACAGATACAAATCACGTGGTTGACTTGACAATAATAAACTAGCCTCTGAACTGAACTGGTGTTACGCCGAAATCGGTGACCTATTATGAGGGCAGCAGCGACAACAGCTCTTCTCTTACTCTCTGGCTCAGGTCAGGTTTCATTATGTAATGTACTGTATATTTACCCAAGAGGAGAAAGAAACGCCGAGCCGAGTGAGTATTGATGAGAGTACTGTAGTACATATTCTGACAGGTCACCAATTATGGTATAACAAGAGGGCGGCTCTGTGTGGTGCATTCGAGAAGTTCATTAAGCTCGTAATGTATAAACTATAAACTAAAATCGACTAATCTAATATACGGCAGCCTGCGTTTTTTTGTATTGCGTTTTTGTAATGATTTGAATTTTGATCGTGTTTTCCGGTTGTGTACACTACACGCACTTTTTTGTTAATGTCCAAGTTGAATTCGTATGGTCTTTACATAAAAAAAATATGGAAAATGAAGAAACTAAAGGATCTGAACTTGTATGCAAAGCAGTTGAACATTTTTGGAATTCAATGAATTAATCAAATTAATTGAATATAAATGACCCCAATGGAATAAGCCATAAGCTTTCTTCGGTTTTTAAATCCGCAGTTTATTTACTTTACTCTACTTTCCTGTGCTTTCTTCTGCAAACTGTTAATAAAGTATTAATTAATTAATTAATGCATTCATTCATTCAATGAATTGATTCAATGAATGAATGGATTCATTCATTCATTCAAAACATATATGAGATTAATCAATTTATATAGGATTGGTGACATAGAAGTTAGAACAGTTTAATAACTATAAGTGCAAACAGCATTTGCATTTCGAGGAAGGCAGGAAGCCATCCGGATTCCAAATGTAAATCTCTAGTTATTTTAACCAATGAAATCATGTCAAAGAATGTGACTTTTTCCTGAAAATAGCAAGGCCACATTACACCAATGAATGTTGTTGTTAATGTTACGGTTACCTGATCAATGCCTGGTTTATTATATTCATTCATCTTTGGGCAGAGGTTCATCGTTGGCATCCAGGAGTGTGTGTGCAAAATCTGGCATTGCCCGGGTTAACGGTGCCAGAGATTAGCTGTTCACAGACGGACGGACACACTGACGGACGGAGTGCAAAACATACTCTCTCCCCATGCCTTTGGCCTGGTGGAGACGATAAATAAAACACAGAACACCCATCTGATAACAGATAGTCTTCTACATGGGGGGGGGGGGAGATAGAGGGGACAGAGGTTTGTTTCTTTCTCACAACGTACAGTATTGGTATGTGTAAATATGTAGATATTTATTTTAATGAATGTGATATTCACTCAAATCCAGTGTGCGTTAAGTGTGTATCGGTGTATGACACAGGCAAAGGAGGAACCATCCGTGGGGATGGTATTATTCTTCCGTTGGGGTATTATGGGGGGAGGTAAACGCGGGCTGTTTAAGTCAGGGGTGCAGGGCAACTTTGACGATGGAGAGGGCCACTATATTTCCACACTCGCTCCAGAGGGCCACATTGCGTATTACTGTCGTAGCAAAAATAGCCGATCTACAAGCTCAAAACGTGTTGCAGTGTGACACGTTTTGAGCTTGTAGATCAGCTATTTTTGCTATATTTGAATTGAAATCCTGAATAATTTATTTCTTATTTTTTAATTGGAATCCAATTAAAAGGTTCATTTCAAATTCCTTTAATTTTAGTTCTGTTAACTTTATGAACTAAATACAAATACATTTGACATAAAAAAACACCCTAACCCTATAACCCTTATACTACTAGTCATTAAGATATACATAAAAGTAATTAAAGCGGGTCATGTTTAGAATTGCAACAGCTGAAATATATCAGTATTTTGATATAAGTGATGGTGGGGCTCGGGCCGCCAGTTGCCCATGTATGGTTTAAGTGACAGTAAGCCCGGCCTCGTTGTACACCTTGAAGACCTTCTCGATGGCATTGACGTAGGCGGCCGTCCGCAGGTCCAGGCCCAGGTTGTACTTGCTGGCTGTGCACATGATTTGCCTGGCGGATCTCTCCATAGTGTAGGCCAATCCGGAGTGGACAATGTCCTTCTCAGAAGCACCAGCAACTATGGCCTGGAAATCAGCTGTGGGCACAACAGGAATGGGTCCTCCCTGCTTGCCAAACTTCCTCTCCAAACTCTCCTGTACGGACATGAGGAGGTGGCGGTGGGCATCACTCTCGTACTTGAAGGTCAGTCGTCCGTAACTGACGTGGTTGAGATTTTTCAGCCACTCAAAGTAGGACACTGTGACACCACCAGCGTTCAGGTACAAGTCAGGGATGACCATAACCTTGTTCTCAAGGAAGATCTTGTCGGCGCCTGGAGTTGTGGGACCGTTGGCACCTTCGGCAATAATCTTGGCCTTGACCCTGGGGGCGTTGTCGCGTCTTAGCTGCTTCTCTCCGGCGGCGGGGATCAGGATGTGGCAGTCAGCCTCCAGGATGCTGCCCTCATAAGGCTCAGCGCCAGGGAAACCCACGATGGTCCCATGTTGAAGTTTGTAGTCCTCCAGCTGTTTGGGATCGATGCCCTCTGGGTTGTAGATGTTGCCGTCTATCTCGCCCACGCCCACACACTTGGCCCCAAACCTGTGGAGGTACCTCATGGAATGGTGACCCACGTTACCAAAGCCCTGAATGACGAAGGTCTTGTCCTGGAAGCCAGGGTTCAGACCCACCATGCTCATGTACGAAGCCTCATTGATGAAGTTCTCGATGCCGTGGAACACTCCACGACCCGTGGCAGAAGTACGACCATGGATACCGCCCTGGCTGATGGGCTTCCCTGTCACACACGCATAGGCGTTGATGTCTGTGTGTGCGATGTTGGCATATGTGTCAGCGATCCAGGACATCTCCCTCTCTCCTGTACTCATGTCAGGAGCCGGGACGTCGATGCCGGGTCCGATGAATCCCTTCTTGGCCAGCTCAATAGTGAACCTCCTTGTGATTTTCTCCAGCTCATTGTCAGAGTAATTCTTAGGGTTGATCTTGACTCCGGCTTTGGCCCCTCCGAACGGCACATCAACAACGGCACATTTGTAGGTCATCAGAGATGCCAGGGCCTTCACCTCATCTAAAGACACATCGGCACTGTAACGGATACCTCCCTTGCAGGGAGTCCTGTGCTGGCTGTGCTGGGCACGGTACGCCTCAATCACCTCCCACTCGCCGTTGTCCCTCTTGATGGGGAACGATAGGCTCAGTACGTGGTTGCATGGCTTGATGATGCTCAGGATGCCCCGAACGCGGTTCCTCTTTTGCTCGGTGCTCTCGCGGGTGCGCAGGTCCTCCACCAGCTGGTCCTCCACGATGGCGGCGCCGCGGTCGAAGAAGCCCTCCACCATTCGGAAGAAGTTGGGGTCGTCTTCGTGCTGGTCTGCAACGGAGCCGTAGCGCCGCATCCGCGGCACAGATGCACACGCCGAGAGAGCGCGGTCCACGCGGCCGGAGGCCAGCACTGCGCTCCCCGCGGAGCGGGTGATCAGCTCTCTGAAATAGCGGTAGTACATCATGGTTTAAAAACCAGTTTATTATTTCCCTCCTCTTAGTAATATGCTTAAATTCAGCGGGACCCCTCGTCTGATCTGAGGCCCTAGTAGTCGGTTTGGGTCGTGGGCCTCGTGGCTCTGTTGATAGCAACTAAATAAATGGCCAAACAACTGGGTGACAGGACAGGAGAGAAGGGGGATATGGATAAAGAATGAGCGACACAGCAGCTCCTCACTGTCTCATCCTCTGGCTGAGTGGAGCGACTAATGCCAGATTTAACTGGCGTTCTAAACGCTTTCAAAAGTGTAAATCGGAAAAGTTGATCCAGCCAATATGCCCATGTGGATTTTTCTGATGTCATCAGTAAATGGCCATATATGAAAAAATACACATGGCATCTTCAGTATCTCCATACTGTGCTAGTCTGTACACAGGCACACGAAAAACATCATGTGAATGATCTGGTAGGGAAGCCATACTTGTTCGGATTTTAATCCATCCGAAAGGGAAATGAGTGATCTTTTTGCAAAACTAATGCTTGGAATGGATTCAGCATCACGAAACGAAACCCCCCTAGTTTGACATGTCACATGCTACATAAAGCATGATGACATTTTGAATATTTTGCCTTCTATAGGTTGTTAATGGTATGGTCACAGATTATGCCAATTACGAAAATTGCTCAACATATGCAAGTTAGCATCCGGAAGTTTCTACATGCTGGGGACCCATACTAAACATTTATAACATAAAACGTTGGTGTACTCAACATGTCCGGGTTCACATTCTGGCTACTAGACTAAAAGTTTGCCCTGGTAGTTCTGGCAATGATAACTACTCAGCCTCGCACACATTGGTATGAACTTGAGAAACAAATAACTGTCTTTGTTATTTCTTTTACCAAATCTTTCACACACAAGTCAACCACACACACTCTCTCTATACTTGTGTACAGTTCTGGCCGACCCGTGAGTTGAGGCGCTAGCATTAGCCTCAAGTAATAAAGGATAAAGGAAGAAAAGTCAGGTAGAACAAATACGGTTGCTTCAGTGTGGATCATGTGTGTGCACTACCGTAGGCCAGTCAATCAAAGATTTTCCCCAAAATAAATTGCATTAGTAATCGTTCAAGTTTTTTTTGTATTGTCCTTAGGGTCATCCAAATAACATACTAAACATCACACCTGTGTGAAGTGAGGGGTGCTCTTATCATTATACATCATCTCAAGAACAACTGAATTTATGTGATTCGTTAGCCGATTTGCTCGTCTACATATGACGTAAATGTTCCCTTCATTGTCAATGGCATTTAATGTTTGTGTTGCCACAAATTTACTTCATATTTGAGGCACATATGATCTAATTTCTCCTTTCATTGTCAATGGTAAATATGAGACGTGTGGGGACAAAAGCTCAAAAATAGTGTATTATCCTACTATAAATGCACCACGTCTCTGTGAGTGTGTGCGTGTGTGTGTGATCATTAGAAAGAAGAAAAGAAAGTCAGGAGACAACACTATTTGTTTTGTTTTTCGTCTTATAAACTTTATAAAATCCAATTGGATTTTTCAATAGGATTCCATTGAAACTGCAGAACCTCCAGTAGGATTTTCTGAAGTTCCAATTGAACCTGGAGCCATGTCCAAAGTTCCAACAGAACCCTATAGGATTATATTGGAACTGCAGAAACTCCAGTAGGATTGTCTGAAGTTCCATTTGAACCTGTTCTGTTTCAACAGAACCCTATAGGATTATTTTCCAACAGCCAAAGCCTTTAAACTAAATCATTCAAGTCAAGTGTCAATTAGGAAATTGTCCTATAGTCTATTGGAAATATAAGTGTGTTTGCTTATAAAAAAATCATCCCCATTAAAACAAATGTAGCATTTTTTCAAATGTAGAACAAATACAACTGTGCTCTGTGGCCTACGGTCGCAACTATACCAGTAAGATGCCCGAGGGCGAGGTCGTGTGCACTGGCCATATGGAGCGTGTCTTGAGTGTATGAGGTCATACCATACCATACCATACCATCTTTATTTCTATAGCACATTTAAATAACAACAAGTTGTACCAAAGTGCTTTACAATAAAATAATAAAAATCACAACTTCATTTAAAAACAAACAACATACAGTACACAGTGTCACTTTCAACATCAAAAGCTCATACTATGCTTGGAAAAGCCAAAGAATAAAAATATGTCTTGAGGCGTGATTTAAACACCTGAAGAGTGGGGGCTTGTCTTATGTGCAGAGGCAGCTCATTCCAGAGTTTGGGAGCTGCCACTGCAAAAGCCCGGTTCCCTCTGAGCTTCAGCCTTGATTTAGGCACCACCAGGAGAAGCTGGTCAGACGACCTGAGGGTCCTTGTGGGAACATACGGTATGAGTAGTTCAGAGAGATAAATGGGTGCTCAACAGGCCCGTCTAGAGTTTGAATGGACAGGTATCAGTCAACAGGCCCATCTATAGTTTGAATGGACAGGTATCAGTCAACAGGCCCGTCTATAGAGTTTAAATGGACAGGTATCAGTCAACAGGCCCGTCTAGAGTTTAAATGGACAGGTATCAGTCAACAGGCACGTCTATAGTTTGAATGGACAGGTATCAGATAAAAGGGAGACATCGAAGAGGAAGGACGGATGGGTAACGATCAACATAATGTCAGAACAGGTTCTGACATATATCCATATACTAATATTGATGACATCAGGATCTCCATAGCAGGTCGCATATAATAATCCCTGATTTACTATCATCCCTGATGATGTCATAATGATGTCACGAGACGGGCACAATGTGGGTTTTCCCCATGTATGGGGATTTTGGGTGACGTACGATTCTATAGTTAACCTTCGATAATCATATAATAATATAATTGCGACCTTCAATTATATTAGGCCTATATTATGTGTGTGTGTGTGTGTGTGTGTGTGTGTGTGTGTGTGTGTGTGTGTGTGTATATATATATATATATATATATATATATATATATATATATATATATATATATATATATATATAATATTGGTTATTGTTACAATGGGAGTGATAAATACACACACACACACACACACACACACACACACACACACACACACACACACACACACACACACACACACACACACACACACACACACACACACACAGGCGCTGGTGTTACTATGGAATTTATGGGAGACGGGGGTGATACGCGCGCGCACACGCGCGCACACACACCTCGTTCTAGAATTTCTCAGAAAACTGTCGTGATTCAAGCAAGACGTAAACTGCCTCTTTGTTTGTTATTGGTTGACACCTTAGAGTATATATAGTTGACACTACGTCACGTTTTCATGTTAAGATCTACAAGCTAACAACTCGTCGCGTCGCAACGCGGAGTGAGCTTGTAGATCTGTTCGTTTTTGAGCGCGAGATTTGAACTTTCCAGAAGGGGAAATAATTAAAACTGCGTCACGTCTTGTACTGATGGACTCCCACAGTCCACTTTCAGCAGTTTATTCAGCGTTTTTTTAGGTGAGTGTTTAACTGTTTATTAAATGGCAAAGAACTCCGTTTTTTATGTCACTGGGGAAACTTTATTTAGGTAATTTGCTATTTGTTTGCATACTTATACTTATAATACTTGTCCCATAACACATGGAACAGCGGGGCTATTTTGTAGCCTAGCCTACCGTGTTTTGGTGTGGTTGCTTTGAAAACGGTGGAAATGGCTGTGGATATTGAGTATTTTTTAATATAAGCCTTCCATTTGGGAAAAACACAGGCTTTAACTATAGTTAAAGCCTGTGTTTTGTTGTGCATCCGAAGATATATCTTCGGATGCAGTTGCCCAACGATATCAGGGCAGGCCCATTATTAATTTACAACTGTCATGTCAACACTGGCGTCGCTACACATGTGACCTTAATTGTAGTTCGGCTATTTTCAATACAGGGCATAATTATAAGTTCAAATATTGAAAATACCCTATTGACAAGCTTACAACGGTCGCATAGTGACTTGTTTAGGGCGGTTGGTGTAGATAATCTATTTTGATATTAGTCCACTTGCCAGAATGTGAACCCAGGCATATTGAGTACACCAAAGTTGTGTGGCTGTTAGAAATGTTGAGTATGGGTCCCACTCCCCAGCATGTAGAAACTGACGGATGCTAACTTGCATTATGTTGAGCAATTTTCATAATTGGCATAATATGTGACCATACCATTAACAACCTATAAGGGAAACAACATCTACATTTTATCATGCTTTAAGGGTTTTCATGATGCTGAATCCATTCCAAGCATTAGGTTTGCACACAATACACACCTTGGGCTAAGAACGGCCATATAGCCATCAGCACATTTGGGCAATTAAGTGCTACATAAAGCATGATGACATTTCTTTTTGCCTTCTATATATTATGCCAATTATGAAAATTGCTCAACATATTCAAGTTAGCATCTGGCAGTTTCTCCATGCTGGGGACCTAGCCCCTCTCGGAACCCCCTGGGTCAGCCCAATCCGAACCGAACCGGGCTGACCCGTAGGGTCCCTGGTCATGCTAAGATTTTCCAATGCGATTGTTGGAACGCGGATATAAAAAACTCAACCTTTCTTCGATCTGCTCGCTATTACCGCGCTTTGTATTGTGTTTGATTACGGATGTGCGAACTATAAGTACCTTACATACCTCTGATAAAATCTCCTGTGTCGCGGAAGCCGTTAAGTATTTTTAATCCATGTTTGATTAAAAATGTCGCTTTGATTTCTTCTTGTTTATTTACCGTTTATTGTACCGCCTCCCGATGTGCGGTTGGCTTTGCGGGCTACGGGCTGCCTTTGATCTGCTCCGTCATAGCTGTAGCACCACTAGCTAGCCAGATAGGCGGTACAATGAGGTGTCAATAAACAAGGTAGGAAGAAGCGACATTTTTAATCAATCATGGATTAAAAATACTTAACGGCTTCCGCGACACAGGAGATGTGTCGGTATGGTATGTAAGGTACTTATAGTTCGCACATTCGTATGTCAATACATGAATAACCATGGTAAAAGCGCGCAGAAGTCCGTCTCATGGAGTGTTTACATTGTATTTGTGTGTGCGTAACTGGCGACAGCCCCACTTGAAGCAGGACCCAATGCAGTAAAGTCATAAAAGTATCAGAAACTTTACTACATTCGGGTTCTGCTTGCGGGGCTACTGGGGACCCATACTCAACATTTCTAACATAAAACCTTGGTGTACTCAACAAACATGTCCTGGCAAGTAGACTATAGTAGGGCATAATGGTTCTCAAAGTGGGGCCTGGGCCGGGGTACAGGAGGTTAAATAGCAAAGAATCTGTTAGACCACTATGTTATACTTTGGCTATTCCAAAATGGCCAATCCTCAAGCTCACAACATTGCATTGCAAGCCAATTGCATTGCAATAGGCTGTGAGTTTGTAGATTGGCTATAGCTATAGAATTAATACCACAAATATCCTATGGGAATCACTGGTGCAAAATTGGGCTTGAGACCAGATATTATGTTGAATAGCCAACATGAGTAATATAATGTTAAGTTAGTTGCTCTACTTATCTATGTATTTATTTTATTTTATGTTATGTATAACTTGTTGTATTAGTATGAAAGTGATGTATTGGTATGAAAATGTGTTTACATAAAGATTACCAGAATAGTAATTAATTTAGCTATACTGATGATTTCATTGTAGTTCACCATTTATGCTGGTCATCTCTCTGAGTTATCTTTTCTTCCTCTCATTATTCCTCTGCAGAGAGCCTGCTACAAGAACATCATGTGATCATGCCAGCCAACCAAGTTGAGATGTCCACCAGTGCTGAGGATGGCCATAGACAGTCGAGATCCTGATCTGAAGAGTGCAAGTAAAACAAAACTACGAAGTCTTTTGATCCAGAGTCTTTTTAACCACCTCAGTAAGACAACAATGTATAAGTTTCTACTACGTATGCCATTCTAACTTGAGTAATTGTCACGGCACTGCACTGTATCGCTATGTAAAGATTCATCATAGAAGTATCCATGTCAGATGGACCATTCCACCTCACACGGGATGTTGCAAATAGTGAGGAAAGATTATTTTCATTTGAGAGAGAAAAGGTTACATCATCATAACTGACCAGTCATTGTAGGGGTCCATTCATGTACTCTACTGTATACTTAACAACATAAAACAAGGTATATTTCAAGAGCAAGGGATCGCAGTAAACATCCACCCTAAATCTTCTTCTTCCACACTGGGAGAAAAACAGCATCTGAAAGTTTGATGGGATGCATTTTTACACGTCAGTGCTGTGACCACTTTTACATTGCATATAATGAGCGATCGGTTTATTTTGCCCACGACCTGCGTGCACATACAGGTTCTTAACTTCTTATCAGTGTGACGTTGTCTGGAAAATGTGTCAATATTGTCAGTGTCTTAATTATTATGGCTAATATCAACACTACTACTGTTTGATTTTCCTTTTTAGGCTCCCAACTCGTTTTCAGTATGTGGAACTTCTGTCAACCCTAAACCTGGACTACCCATTCCTCAGGGAAAGCATTGGGTCTGAGAGATTTCGCCAACATTGATGTGGACCGACAAATCCTCAATAAGCTCGCTGCGATGGCAGAAAAAAGGTAATTGCATGAATCTAATTTGGTTAGATTTTCAAGTTACAAAAACTGACTGATGGCAGTAGCACCCTGAATCACTCACTCCCTCACTACTTGACTGACATTTGTTCTTGTGATTTTAAAGGATTATGAAAATAACATCATTATAATACATTTTTGTATTTTCTTTTTTTAAGGCCTCCAATCGGAAGCAGCAATTATGCTCTTGCCTGCACTATTCAAGGAGAAACCAGAGTTGCTGTTTGAAGTTGAGGTGAGCCATGAACCGTTCACTAGTGTGAGAAGCACTATGTAATTGAAGCACATTTTATTATTGCATTAGTTTTTATATTATCATATGGTTGTTTCTGTTTTTGACACAGTGGCTCTGCAGGAGACTAGCCAGAGGGTGTGTGTTTGTCTGATGGTTAATGGTATTCCCTCTCAACAGGGCCAAGCTCAGACCAGCACTGACATGTCGACACCAAAGATGATGCTGAAAGGCTGCAGGGAGGGTCACCACACCATGCTGTCGATGGATGACCAGGTAATCACAGGATAGAGTGTGGACATCTCAATGGCACTGGGACTCCTACTGTGCATATATTTTGTGTTCAGAATCCAGTACCCTAAAGGACTGAAAAAGACACTGACCTTTTTGGAGTGTGTTGTTCTGAAATTGAAGGATGCAGGCAAACTTCCTGTCACAGTAAAAATAGTGTACAACTCCATCTATGAGTAGCATGTATGTAGGAGTCAGTGTTCTCTCTCTCTCTGTCTGGATGGCACTTGAAGAGAGTCAGCTAAAAAGCAAGGACTTTGCTCCTGGACTGGGCCTCTTCTAATTCTGGAGTGTACATTTTGTTTTAGAAATCCTGAAAGACTGTCAAAGTGTCAAAAACAGTCAAGTGTGTTGTTGACCATTATAATGTTGTTTCACAGAGAAGAACTTTAAAGGGATAGTTCAGATTTTTTTTAACTGTATGAAATACTTGCCATTAATATAGTGGTTGCAACTGTATTCATTGATTGCCCGATTGAGTCCCGTGGTGGGAGTTCTGCTCTGGTTTTTGTGAAATATTAAGTTCCGGTCATTTTGTGGGGGGGCACTGGGGCCACGCATTAAAAGTAAATTAATCCACAACATAATTTCTATTGTTCTAAAATAGTAGTGCAAAATAGTTTACCCCTCTATCACACGGAACTATGTTTTTTGTGTATCACTACGCCCCAAAAAATAGTTCCATGTGATAGAGGGGTCAAAGTGAAACTAATATTTTAGAAAGGTCAACAATACAAATCATGTTAGTTTTGTGGATTAATTTACTTTTACTGCGTTGCTCCAGTGCCCCCCCCCCCCCCCCCCCCCCCCCCCCCCCCACAAAATGACCGGAACTACCGGTACTTAATATTGACAAAAACCAGAGCAGAACTCCCACCACGGGACTCAATCGGGCAATCAATGAATACAGTTGCAACCACTATATTAATGGCAATACTTTCTTGGATAATTTCTTATAGGATAATAATCCCATAGAAAAAAATCCTATTGGACCTTTTTTATAGGATTATAATCCTATAAGAAAATATCCAATAGGATTTGTTCCAAAATCTTATAGGATTTTTCCACCTCGGAGGAAAGCCTTGTCTGTGTTACAAAAGTGCTGTGTGAACCCAAAAAGGAATGCTGGCCAGGCTAATAAAAACAGCAGCAAAGTAACTGAAGTTATACAGTAGTAGAGTGCTGTGCTGCCCACTACTGTAAAAGTTAACACTTTTGTCATGTCACTGTTTAATTTTAAGAGCCATCCATCCATCCAGCCATCGTCTACCCCTTATCCGGGCTGTGTCGTGGGGGCAACAGCTCCAGCAGAGAGCTCCAGACCTCCCTTTCCCGAGCAACACTGGCCAAATGCACCTGAAGGTCACCGAAAGTAAGTACATTATGTTTTGCACTGTCCGTCCGTCCGTCCGTGTGTCCGTCCGTCCGTCTGTGAACAGCTAATCTCTGGCACCGCTGGCTTGATTGCAGCCATACTCACACACACTCCCTGAATGCCAGCAAGCCCCTATGAATAATCATGAATCATGATTGTATTCACCTGTGTGCCTCCACCTGGCATAGCTCAGTGTCCCTACACACACACTTTACTTCACTGGAGTATTTCAGGACATTTCTACACCTATATCTCCTATACCTCCACTACATATCGGAGGCAAAGTACTTTCACTTTAATTAGCCTATTTGAAAACTTGGTTAGGCTAGCCTACTTTATATATTTTGATACACACACACACACACACACACACACACACACACACACACACACACACACACACACACACACACACACACACACACACACACACACACACACACACACACACACACACAGCATGGTCGGTTAAATACCTACAGGTAAAATGTTCCAGCATTATAATACAGACAGTTATGATGATGTGGATAGAAGAACCTTGGAGTCATTAGAATACAGACGGTTATGATGTTGTTATATAGGGTTAGCGACGGACAGAAAAATCACACCTGTGTGAAGTGAGGGGCACTCATATGACGTAAATTATCCATTCATTGTCAATGGGAATTTGACAAAATAGCGATTTGCTTGTCCTCAGATGACGTAAATTCTCCATTCATTGTCAATAGCATTTAATGTTTGTGGACAAAAATCTCTATAGCTGTATATAGGAGGGGCTAGCGCCCCTATATATATATATATATATATATATATATATATATATATATATATATATATATATATATGATTGTGTGTGTGTGTGTGTGTGTGTGTATTCCCCCTTTTTTTAAATACAGGTACAGTCCTTTAACAAGTTCTCATCAGTTTACTCACACTAAACCACTAGATGGCAGTGTAGGCCTACTCTCGGCATTGACTCCTCACAGAGGACTTTCTTTAATGCTACTTGTCCATGAAATTCTATACCTTGTGATTAGTGATGATTGTGATCTCTTCACAGCCAGGCCACGTTGTCTGCACTATAAGGGCTAATGTGCGCTTCGTCATACGACCTCGTTGCTCAGCAGAAATGTGTGTTCAGCTGAAGATCAGGTCATAAATGATGTGCAATTAAGTCTCACACCCCTTGAACTACTAGGCTTACTATTTATTATATGTTGATACAACATCATCCAGAGTTTATTCTCTATAGGCTTGCACTTCTAAGGTTCATGTCCTATCTGAGGCTCAGAGTTCGATCCCTGACCAAAGTTGTAGAGTGTGCTGATTGTGTGTAAAGTTTGAATGTCAGGTAAATGTGCAAGCAAGCTGCATTGTTGTACACACACACACACACACACACACACACACACACACACACACACCGGTGTCACAAGCACACACTCACATGCACGTCATGTGTGCGGTGCGCACGCGTGCTGCATGCTGCATCCTCTCCTCCCCGCTCATTGCTTGTGTCTTCTAAAAAGGCTATAGGCTACCTTAATTAAAATTGCATCCAGCGCGCCACAGACTTCTTAAATCAAGCAGAACCCTCCAGAGGGGGCCCCTTGTTTGATTAAATAAGATGACACGGAGAAGTGGGGAGTTCTTCTGGCTAGATCTATCTATGTGTGTGGGAGCTAGAGACCGAACGAAGACGGCCCTAATTGGGCTCCCCAGAGGACCCAGAATGAATGGAGGAGTCGGGGTTGGTGGTGGGGCAGAGAGCGAGATTGGAACCGAGGGAAGGAGGGGAGTTAAGAGAGGAAATGGAGAGATGTTTTCTTTTTTTGAATGGTGCAGTGGTGTGTTGGTGGTGGGTTTAACAAAACAAATTGCCAGTGGGACAGTGTGCGCTGGAGTGAGAGGTCCCTGTAGGGCCTCTTACTGACGAGAGGAGAGAACCGGTCCCTGTAGGGCCTCTTACTGACGAGAGGAGAGAACCGGAGGGGCCTGTGGGGAACTGGGGATCCCATCTTCTCCTCCTGCATGCTGCTCAGCTGCTCCGCTCCTCACTACCAACACCAACACACAGCCCTGTCTCTCTCTCTCTGTGTCTCTCTCTCTGTGGTGCAACAACAGCACACGATTACCACACGCTATGCCCTCAGCCTACTGTATGAGAAACGGGAAATTCACAGCACTTTTTTTTTGCCTCTTAAAGACACTTGCAATTAAGCCGGACCCATTCTACAAATGCCCTTTAAATCTGTAGTTATCAAACTGTATGGATTTTTCCAAAAATGTCCAAAAACAGCAGCTATAGCTAACCTTTTTTTTTACTTTAAAAAAGTGCATGTATACAGTACAATAAGTTGGGTTGAATAGACGGAAAAACCTGGATAGACGGTTTTTAAATGATTATCTATCTAACAACACAAATTTTGTCTTATGGGGGTCCCTGGCTCAACAAGGGTGCGCTGCCATATATCCTATGTATCAATTTGTAGGTC
This sequence comes from Protomyctophum bolini, assembly GCF_963924005.1. Lineage (NCBI taxonomy): Eukaryota > Metazoa > Chordata > Actinopteri > Myctophiformes > Myctophidae > Protomyctophum > Protomyctophum bolini. The sequence continues at coordinate 33,381,741 of NC_137874.1, read as the reverse complement.
CTTGGCATAAGTGTTGATTTTGTCGACTAAAACTTTGACGAAAAACTTTCATAAAAAGACTAAATATACTGACAATTTTGTCAACAGATAAAAACTAGACTAAAATGTTACGGATGAAGAGAAGAGATCCAGTAGCAACCGTGCGCTCTGGTGTTGCACTCTGGAAAAAGCAGATCTACAAGGTCACTGCAGCACCTCACAGCATGTTGTGAGCTTGTAGTTCGGCTATTTTCAGCATGCAACCAAGTGTAAAATCAGGCATTATACTGTACCATGCCATCAAGGCCTGCCAAAAAGTGTAGTCGACTGAAATCTTATGATATTTAGTCGACTAAAACTAAAGCATTTCCGATGATGACAAAATCCAAATGAAACTTCATTCAAAAGACTAAAACTAAATCAAAATTTGCTGTCAAAATCAACACTGCTTAGTGCTTGGCATGAACATAGAACCATGTGTTCTAGGTCAGTGCATGGTTCCCAAAGTGGGGTCCAGGGACCCCAAGGGGTCTTTGAGAGAATTCCAGGGTGTTCCCATAGTTAAATGATAATTAGGAACGAAATGGGTCTGTAACGCAGAGAGTGTACACATTTGGTTCCATTTGTACACTCTCAGAGTTAAATTAACTTTGATTTTACAATATACATTGGGGTCCCAGAGATAGAAATGCCATTAAATTGATTAAAAGGACCGTAGCCTAATTCAGGTCAAACCTGGGGTCCTTGAAATCAACCTGGTTGAGAATCACTCCTAGAGCCATGAAACAATCTTCTCTTATGGGCGTCCTTGGCGTATATATTTTCTAATGGGGGTCAAGGCTATAATGAGTGTCAATGTGGGGGTCCTTGACACGAAAAGGTTTGAGAACCCTGTGTTGTAGGTGGTCCAGCTGCATGTTCTTGGAGCTGACCTCAACCTCCCATATACCGATGTAGCAGGAGGTGGACCTCAGTAATGGCTTCCTCAGATGTTTCACCTGATGGCGTTTTCATTCTCTCTACTCTTCCCCTCCGTCAAATGATTTACTGGGCCGTGCAGGCCTGCCTGCCTGGCCGTCTGAGGGAAGGATTATAAACCCCATCGGTTTACAGGCATCCCATTCCCCTTTGTGAGCTATAGCTGCGCTCGTGTGTGCGGGGGGACGTTAAAATGCAGTTACATGCATTAAGTGAGTGTGGAAAAGGAGGCCAGGGCCTGTTGCTTTTCCTGTGTTGCCGTGTTGTTGGGGTGAATGGGATTTCAATATGGCCGTCAGATGGTTCTTGTTACCCCCCCCCCCCCCCCATGTGACATTGATTCCCAGCAATCTCTCGCCCGCTTATAACAGGAAACAGATCACGGGAAAAGAAACAAATGTACACCGTTTGCAGCACGGTTCACCGCAAATTTGACATTTACCAAATTATGGCTGAAACTCGGCAGCATAGCCTATATATATAGGCTATAGCCGATAGCCTTGGCTGCCGTGTTGGTCAGTCTGATACACTGAAACACTTGGATTACAGTGTGGCCTAGTATAGGGTAATCATGTATTTATATAACCTTACTGTACATTAAAATAGCCTATTACAATACTGTGCAGAACACTACCGTATATGTGAACAGTCTCTTTACACCCTATACACCAGTATGAGTGCATTGTGAGCTTGTAGATCTGATATTTTCAAAAGACATTTTATACGTTTGGAAATTTGTGAAATGGGACATTCTGCATAATGAGTACTTTCTTACTTTTTGTACTTATATATTATTAATATTTACACACACACACACACACACACACACACACACACACACACACACACACACACACACACAGCTGTCTGCAAGGTTGCATGCAGGCAATTCTGGAGTCATACCAAGAGAGGCGCTGTTGCCCAAGTTCAAGTTCAACACACTGCCCAAGTAGGCCAGTGCTGTTCTACAAGCCATTGTCTGTTGTTTACAGCAGTGGTTTCCAAAGTGGGGTCCGGGGACCCCCAGGGGTTTTTGAGGGACTTCCAGGGGGTCCCCAGCTAAATGATAGTCAGGAACCAAATGGACTGTAACTCTGAGAGTGTACAAATGGGTCCATTTGGTTCCATTTGTACGCTCTCAGAGTTAAATTAACATTGATTTTACAATATAAATTAGATAGACATGCCGTTAAATGGGGGTCCATAGACTAATGCATTAAATTGAGGGTCCTTGACGTTGAAATTAAAGGGGTTGAGAATCACTTCTCTCACGGGGGTCCTTGGCATATCTTTTCAAGGGGTCCGCTGGCTAATTAGAGTCAATTTGGGGGTCCTTGACATGAAAAAGTTTGGGAACCACTTACACATGCTATCCAATGAGTAGGCTAGCCTATATCAATCTGATACAGTAGGCCTATCTGTATGAAATATTAAGTCCCAATCTGCCATTGTCTTACACACATAGTTTGGTGAATCTGAAGCATTTCACAGTCACAGACGGTTAGCTCCATACAGTATAGGCCTAGCCTATAGGTCTACGATTGACAACCCATCGATGTTAGATCAAAACTGATCAAAACCAAAAACGTGGGTTAAAGGCTCAAACGTATAAAAGTGTATTTATATGGTAGGCTACTTGGCAAGTGCACTTAACCAGTCCATACATAAATATGCTAATAAGAAAGCAATCGCAATACGTTATGCAAATAATTATGAGTAAGATTAAGGCTAAAGGGACAAAAATAAACGAGAGAAAAAAGGGGGGAAAGAAAGAAGAAAAATACCTCAAATTAAAAATACAAAGACAAATCGAAACACTTCGGCATTCAAAAAAACACCACATCCAACTAACTGTAGGCTATGCCTGGTAAAGTTTATCTTAAAGTGGGAACTCCATCCCGTGTTTTTGGCTGCTATGGAGCCCCCTCCTCCTCCTCCTCGGTCTCTCTATATTCAATATGACAGGTTCCCGGTCGATAGATCCATTCCACACAGCCAGCCGTGTGTGTGTGTTGTTCAATAAGCCGCGGCTTTGACTTCAATAGCTCCAGCTCCGTGTTTTACGTGGCGCTCCCCCTCCTTCGTTCTAGTGCTCGACATCCAGCCCCTCTCTCGCTCTCTCTCTCTCTCCCTCTCTCTCTCTCTCTCTCCCTCTCTTTCTCCCCCTCTCTCTCTCTCTATCAGCCTCTCACTCCGGCTCAATATGTCTCAAGATGGCGGCCAATGCGGGATCGATGGTTCAATATTGGAGGCGCTTTGATTTACAGCAGCTCCAGGTCAGCTCCTTTTTCCTCCCTTCCTTTTCCTTCCCTTCCATGTGCGTGGTGGTGGCGGTGGTTGTGCGTGGAGCGGAGCCGTGCATGGCTCGGGGGCTCCGGGGCTCTGGAGCCCCCCTCTCTGACTGACTGACTGACTGACTGCAACGGTGCTGGAGGAGTTGGAGTAATATTCTCTAGTCCCGGCGTGTTGTGTTGTTGTGTTGTGGGGAAGCCGCTCTGATCTCACCTCCCCCCCTCTCTCTCTCTCCATTGATTGAAGAAGAAGGGGTGGGGGGGGGAGCACGGCTGACTACTCCTCGGTTGATCGGAAATTGATCCCTCTGCTCTTTGTTCAATTTTCCATCGATCGGACATGATGGAGGGGGGGGGGGGGGGGGGGGGGACGCGGTCTCCATGGAGATGTGGGGGGGGGGAGAGACCCTGGGCTAAACAACAACAAAAAAACAAAACAAGGACTCAGTCTTGGCTGAGAAAGAATGAGAAAGTTCCGAGTGTTTAACAACAGAGAATGTGACATGATGGTGTTTCGCGGTGCGTGCGCCCGTGGTGTGTTTACAGCAGACAGACAGTCATGTTCAATAAGAAGAAGTAGTGCATGCGCTTCCTTTCCTTTCTGACTGTGCGCGTCCGTCCCGGCGCTCGCTGCGTGGTGGCGCTGTGTGTATGTGTGTGTGTGTGTGTGTGTGTGGTCACTGGGCACTTCTAGAATTCTTCCAAGTGTGGTCTTTTATTATTGTTGGGCAATGTTGGCTGATTTATTTATTCATTCATACTAGATAGACCATCCTTAACATATATTTATTTTATTTTCCATACGTCGGTCGGGAATTGTTTAATTTGTTGTTTAACGTGCTGCTCTGCCAGAGCAGTCACTGTGTTTTGTAACTTAAGGGTCAAAAACAGAATGAGCGATTCGTTGTTTTGGTTGAAGCAGGTTGAAGTGGACGCTCAATATGGTGCGTTTTAGTTATTATTAATTTAATAATAACTTAATAAGTGCTGCTATAACTTGGTCATTAACTTTTTGATCTCATCTGTATTCCAACAATAATTGAGGAGCTTTTGATGTTGAGGATCAGATTGTTATTTAAAAATAACCTATTAAATTAGCTTAATACTGCCCCGTTGACCCCGTTGAAAGCCAGGCAGGCAAGCCTGGCTTTTATTACATTTTTTGGACTGAAAATAATTTAATGTCTTATTTTACAGCTTATTATAGCTGTTAAGTTAGGTCAGTTTCTTGTATTGTGTTCAGAACTTGTTCTCAGCTGCATCCAGGCTATATAGCATAGCCTCATGCTTTCAAGTATTGTTGTTCAAAATGAATTCAATTAAATAAAACGTTGGATAGTAACATTTTACAGTTCAACTATTAAGTATTAATATTGGAATAGTCTGTAACTGTCTGCTACTATGCCCCCCCCTCCCCCTCCTCTCTCTCCCTCTTTCACAAGTTCATAAAAGTTGTCTTGTATTGTGTTGTATTGTATGGATGTGAAGCTTTGTGATGTGGATAGTGATTGTGTAGGCCTGTTATTTTGATGTGGATAGTCATTGTGTAGGCCTGTTATTTTGATGTGGATAGTGATTGCGTAGGCCTGTTGTCATTGTGATGTGGATAGTGATTGTGTAGGCCTGTTGTCATTGTGATTGTGTAGGCCTGTTGTCAGTCACTGATTTGAAAAAGAGCATCCTGACAGCATGTTCTCAGTGCACCAGACCGGATATCTCATTTGCATTTGGATGTTAAAGCAGCTGTGTGTGTGTGTGTGTCTCACTCACCTATAGACACACACCTATCTGACATGATTTCGACCTGATGATGATCAAAATAACTTTGGTTCTGGAACTGGTTCAGTTCTAGATTCTTTCTACCTTGGAGCTTTCACGGAATCGGCGGCCATTGTTTGGGGGGCTCCAGTTCCGAACCAACTTTTAGGGTTATGAACCAATTCATTTTCAGTGAAAACACTTTTCAAATTGTTCAATATTAGGCGGAAAACTAGAACCGGACCCGGTTCAACGCCGGTGGAAAAAGGGGCCTGCAGAGTTACAGACCTGCATGGTTGAGTGGAGTCCCCCAGGGCTCTCTGCTAGTGTTTTCAGGTTGTCTGCTATCGTGGGGAAAGCTTTCGCGGGAAAATATCCGATCGATAAGCTCAGAACAATGTAGATCTGCTATTTTCAGCGAAAGGCGGTCCCCAATACGGATGCTGGGGTTTAAGTGGATAATGCACTGAGGAACAGGAGGACTACAGTATAGAGGAAACTCCGGACAGAGGTTTTATTGTATTTCTGGAGTCAATTCCATGTCTTGTTCTCCACACAGCTATTCAAATGGACAACTATAACATGTGGGCGTTCTGCTTAAACCTCTAGGCCTAATTGCATTTTAAACAACCATTTTTAAAATATATATATAGATATAGATATAGATATATATGACCACTATGTCATTAGTCATCACCAGCTGCAGATGCAATAATGTAGTAGTACAGTAGATGTTGTTTTAATGGCATCCCTCCTCTATGGTCACTTTCTGCTATATAAGTATTTAATTATATAAATTAGCATTTGGAAATAAATAATAATCTCTGTTTTCAAAAACGACTCCCATTTTAACAGAGTTATACTGTATGCTACACTCAAACTATTTCAAGTCAACTACCTGCTATTGACTGCCGTTTAAATTTCAAATTTCAATTGTGTTTGGGCATTCTCGTCACTGAGCAGGAAACAACCTGAAGAAGAATGGTGGCTGGTTATCTAATCCCTTTTCCTGGTTAAAGGCCGTTATACGTTATCCATACAAATCACATGCTCAAATAATAAAAAAATAAATAGACCAATATTTTGATTTAAGATTGTTACGTTTATTGTTAAGTATATCATATTTTACAGTTTTTACAGTGTATGCTAATATTGCTTATGCTTTTTATGTAATCCTTTTGGTCTATATTTACATACTGCAGGACACGGTGGTTCTCAACCTTTCTCTGGACCAGAGAAACAGCATATTTTAATTCTAGTACAGCACCAAAAAGCAGCCGTCGCTGCATTGACCTGCTTTTCATCAGGAATGGCTTATTCCATCTGTCCACTGTGTTGGTTCGCCTATATCCTACTGTGGAATTCAAATATCAACAACATAAATACGTTCTAGTAAAGACACCACCACACCATAGATTACATCCTACCCGGTGTTATTGCAAACTTAACCTTTAGTATTATACTATATGAATAGTATGTATCGCAATAAATGATAAATGATGTGCCGGGAGGAAAGCTATAGCCTGGCAGCATAACCAATACTTAGCCTAAACACAATCTCATGGCATCCCTCTGCACACCAATTGAAAGGAATCCAAGTTAAGCGCCAATGTCTCTTAGTAAGGTGAACAGGTGCCATTTATCATCTGGTTATCTAACATTAAAAGATCACTCACTGCACATTTAATAACGGTTCAGACCCCCCTCCCCCCTCGCTCTCTCCCACTCACAGACGGAGTGGTTGTTGAGTTTCAACAGCCGTACAGTACACAGAACTCCTGCATAAAGTATGCATCGAAGCAGGGGGCCGTGTTCTGAGCCATAACCACTGGAGCCTGACTGACCCCTGTACGGATTTGGCCATTATTTAACTTTCTAGACGTCATCGTCACCATCGCTGTCGGCAACTATGCTGCCGATGTGTCCTGATTTCGATATAATTACAAAATAAAAGCACTGAGACACTTTGTGAGCTTATAGATCGACTATTTCTGAAACATTTTAAACGAGTCTTAAGAGGTTAAATGAAATAAAATGCCCATTTTTTTACGCGGGTAGACACCAACGGTGGCCTCGGTCTCCAAATTGGGACTATAGCATAGGATTCGGACATCTGCCGTGAGACTGCCATTAGCCTGGGCAGCTGCGCCAATACCAGAACATTAGGAGGAGGAGGAGGAGGAGGAGGGTGATGATGAAGCTGCGGTCCGGTCGGCCGCTCTGCGTGACGTTAGCCACGTCAGGTTGGCCTCTTTCTGGAGGTGGACTGTGAGAGAGGCACTGTGTGTGAGGATAGGGTGTTTTTGTTAGCCTCCTACGCCAGGTGCCTGAGGCGTGGTGGCTTGTATGCATCTGCGACGCGTACACACTGTGTGTGTGTGTGTGTGTGTCTGTGTGTGTGTGTCTGTGTGCACGCGCGCGCTTGACCGCTTGTATTGCTATCCAAATGTCCCTACGAAAAACGTGGCATTGATATTGCTTTGCATTGGCATTGACATTGCTATGTAAATATTTTCGTCCTCAAGTATAATGTAAACGTGTGTGTGTCTGTGTACGCTTGTGTGTGTGCCTGTGTGTGCATGTGTGACTGGCAGGATTTGATCACAAGCCAGCTACGGTCCGTGTGACTGGAAGCAGTAAGCCATTAGGTCAGTTCTTCTGACAGGTTAAAGCCGGGCCTTTCAGCCACCTGGAGAAAGACATTCATCATTTCCCACCAATCATAACAGATCGCATAACCACATGGGCTGTAAATCACGGCCAGTCTCGGCTTATTTTCATTATCGATGAACCTCTTAAAACCCTTTAAAAAAAAAAGTTTATCAACCGCCTAGAAAACGGCATTTCATTCCAAGGCTCGCAGACGGCCTGTATTGTATACACTTCTACTGTATGTTGGTTTGTTTACCGTTGAGTGAGAAAACGCAGTGTTGCGCATTCCCATTGGTGTTGTAGTAGACCACACCGAGATGACACACACACACACACACACACACACACACACACACAGTCTGCCCTATAACTCAACCACCCCCTCCCCTCCCCCCATCCCAAAGCCTGTCTCTGAGTCTGAAACATAATCACACGCCCCAAACTACTCTGAAATCTGACATCTGTCCATATTTTCTGAAACGTTATCCGGCTGTGGAAAAGCCCCGAGGGGCGAGCAGGAGCTAATGTGTCACTACCTACCTCACATAACTTATGTAACGTCTGGAAATAACGTATTACTCTCTAGTGTTGTGTAGCGGGGGGGCGGGGGGGGGGGGGGCATTCGATGGCACGGCTTCGAAAAGCACCGCGAAGACTGGAGTTGACAGGATGTGTGCTCGTGGGCCATGCAGGCGAATGCACAAACAAAATAAGCGCTTTTGGAGTTAGGCGAAGCGTAGATTTGTGTGCCTTAGTAGGGATTTAAAGGGCGTGCACGTTATATCTTTTGTTAAAATAAGTGTTAAAGCGCTCTCTCTCTATCCTGATGGTAGTCATAGAGTGTTGGTTCAGTAACAGGGCTCTCCGCGTCTCTTCAGCTCTTTAAGCTAATAGAAAATACATTTCCAGGACAGGGATCAGGATACCACATTCATCCCATGAGGAGAGAGGACTCATACAGGATGCAGGACAAATTGGACGTGATTGAAACGGAAAGGGAACAGAGACATTTGGAACAAAATGGGACATTCTGCACAATGAGTACTTTAACTGTACCAATACCTTTGTACTTTTACCCAAGTCAATTTTGTAACACGGGACTTCTACACTGCAGTAGGCCTATTGGTGCTTTCTACTCAAGTAAATAAATGTAGTACTTCTCCTCCCACCACCACTGCGTGCCCACGCAGTAGAGGCAGGTTGAATGTAGTCAATAAGTTGCTAAGGAAGCGATGCTGTCCCTGTAGATGTGTCATCTCAGCCTCTCATCTGTCCTGGCCCGCTAGGCGGGTTACGGCTTTAGACTCTTGCGTTGCCCAAACATCCTGAGAATAGGGTGAAATCAGTACTATTGTCTGATGTGGTGACTTCAAATATTCCGTCGAGTCGTCCTCGACTGCCTGCCTGCCCACAGGATCTGGCATCTCTGGGGGTCAGACCATTGAAGTTGTGAAATGAAAGACTTCCTTGTTAGGGATATTTTGAGGGGAGGGGGGGCATTTGCAAAATTTCGCCTTATTTACTGTGCCAGGACAATTGTAGGGAGAGCTATAGAGTAGTACGGGCAAAGACGCGCAACAGGGGCCGATGTGATCCATGTGGCGGAGGAAACCTTATCCGGTGGCACTCCCACGCTCCTACTAAATGTTTACTAAATTAAGCTCCACGTTAATGTGTGCTTTTCCGCGATGTCACAGTGGCCATTTAATCATATTTGTAATCCAGAGCAACCATTGTAGCCTTTATTTTAATGTCTACACGCTTGGGCAGGGGGGATTGGTGTAATATTTTACTTGCAGTCAGAGATTTTTTACGTTTTGTATTGTTTAAACCCATTTTGTTTAACCTACTAATCAGCTGTATAGATTTGTGTCTGTCTGTCTGTCTGAAGCAGTCTGTCTCTGTTTGAAGCAGTCTGTCTGTCTGTCTGTCTGTCTGAAGCAGTCTGCTGTTCTAGTGAAGTCCAGTTGAATGGAGCTGCTCGTATTGTGTCTGTCTGGTGGTGAACGCTGCCTGGCAGGCCTCCAGGCCGACATGTGTATATTCCATTTGCCATGTTTTCCTTCAGACAAGGTCTTTGGCTGTCGCACCGCCAGAAGAGTAACCATGATCAGGTGTTAACGTTGGAGCACAGCGAACGCAAGAGAAGAGTGTTAACGTTGGAGCACAGTGAACGCAAGAGAAGAGTGTGTCTGTCTGCAGATGCTTGTGACCCAGAGTTTTTGTTAGTCGCAGACAACTTTTGTCAGCTGTGCTGTGTGTGTGCGTGCGTGCGTGCGAAGGAACTATCGCGTTTACTTTGGTGGTCACAGGGTTGCATCATTTTGGGGGATATCAAAATTTGGATACTTACCGGGGGAGTTAATTTATAGGGAATTTACTGGAAATATAGGAGAAATATCAAGCATACCTTTTTGGTCACTTTTGACAATGCTTTGTGTAGTCTTGAAGTCAAACTGAAAGTAGTAGTCTTTGTAGAAGTGAACACTACTATAACATGTTTGTATCAACAGTAATACTCTCATTTAGGGGGAGCAGCATCTTGTGTACAGTCGCGGGTCTATAGCGCAGCCCTTTCTTTTGGCTGGTTTGCATTAGTGGTAGACGGTTAAGTATGTTGCTTTACAAAGACTTACACATGTTCAACAGAAGTGGTCTGCTACTTCATACATTACACAGCTCTCTGCCCATTACTATACGTCGTTTTTTAACCACTTAAACCTCTCTATACTTGGTGAAACGGACCTGAATCGCAAATGTACTTTTTCCACTATATCAATATCTTCACCCAAAAATTGCTGATTGACAAGTTGCCACGCATTTTCTTTTTCTTTTTTCTTTAGGCAAGCGTGTGTCGCCCCCCCCCCCCCCCCCCCCCCCCCCCCATATTTTGGAGAACATTCCCAACCTTCTACATTTTCTCACAGCGCAACGCGTTGTGAGCTAGTCGATCTGCTATTCTCAGAGCGCAACCAAGCATAACATGATCTCTTCTCCACCTATAGTCCCTCCCGAACATTTTAGTCTAGATTTTATTTGTTGACGAAATTGTCAGTATATTATTTACTCATAAGTCTTAGTCATCATGGCTTTTAGTTGTTGTTTGTTTTTTGTCAGTGAAGAAAGGTAATGGATGAACACTTTTCGCCATAGTTTTTAGTCGACACAATCAACACCGCATTGGCGTGCGACATAGAAGAAAACAGGGCTTAAGTGGTTAACGAGCCCTTGGCAGGCGAGGCAGGCCCTCTGCATGACTTCCTGCATGGATTCCTTGGTGCTTGGAAGCGCTCCAACGACAGTGTGTGTACTCAAAGTACAGTACCGAAAAGCACAGAGTAAATGTACTTAGTTACTTTCCACCACTCACTGGGAAGCGCGTTGTGTGGTACTAGTGGATGAAGTACTGTACGCATACGTAAGTCGTGTATTCCTTCTTTTTTTCTTCACGAGGAAAAGTTAACAGCAAGGATTGTGCATAAAAATACAGTATAGGTAAATATAGCCTACAGAATAGACAAAGTATTAAGGCTTGATTGTATCTGTGTTTTGTAATAACGAATATTACATTACAATAATAAGTATATATACATTAATACATTACATTAAGTTGTCAAATAACTGTAAAATAAATTAAGATAAAATATCGTCTCTGTTGGGTGGAAACCTCATATGTCCCAATCTGTTACTTTTCAGGATTCAAAAATGCAAAAGTAACAGAACAAACTACTTTTACCACTTTACTGTAGTATGATCACGATGGGTAGCGCGTTCATTTTCAGAAAACGACATATAAATATGGAGTATTTCCGCTCGACAGCAGACAGCAAAATAAGTGAAGGACAAGTACCTCAAAATTATACTTTTTAGGGGGGTGTGTGTGGGGGGGGGGGGGGGGGGGGGGGGTGGCTGAGGGGTCCAGGAGCTTGCCAACCTTTGCTGCCTGTCTTTCAAATCTTTAAATAATATATATACTTTTAAGTACAGTACTTGAGTATACTATACAGTACGTGTACCTCTGGAAACGGTCCAAGCTGCAGGTGAGTTGCCATGCAGATAGAGAGAGAGAGAGAGAGAGAGAGAGAGACAGAGACAGAGAGAGAGAGAGAGAGAGACAGAGGCACCCTGCAGGCAGCGCTGTGTGTGGTCCCAAGGTTTGCATGTCAACATATGGAGATTAAAAGAAAGGAAGCGGTATCACCTACACATACCCCCCCCCCCCCCCCAACACCCATAACCTGTGCTGGCCTGCTGTTGACTGGCGGCACGTCGCTCTGAGATGTTTACGATGTGTCAGACATCTTGGCTTGGCTTCGGCACCCGTTGCTGTGTTCTCTCTCTCTCTGTGTGTCTCTCTCTCTCTCTCTCTGTGTCTCTCTCTCTCTCTCTCTCTCTCTCTCTCTCCCTCTCCCAGTCCTGATTGTCATGCTTGGAGCAAAGTTACTTTAAAGAAATAAAGAAGGAGGGAGATTTTTTTATTATTATGAATCGCAGATTTAATTAACTCTGGCTTTTATTCCTTCCAATTAAGGCTCGCTGGGTGAATTGATTAAATAATTATTTGGCAGTGAAGGAGTTTGAGTGAATGAAACGTTATTTTGGCCAATATGTAGAGCAGTGGTTTTTCTTCAACTCGAGACTCAAAAAGATACATTTTGGCTACTTACTCCAAAGAGCCATAAAAATGGGCTGGCGATCCAAATGATGAGTCCCCCGACCGACCCACCATTTTGGGGAAACACTGCTGTGTAGAGTGTGTTAATACAACATATAGGTGGTTGTTGTTGGTTGGTTCTGCTCTACAGTATAGCCCACTAGCTATATTTAACGTACTCTACCGTATACAGATCGGTTACAAAAGAACAGTTCCAATTCATTGAAATATGTTCCGGGTCTATAGTGCGTCTGTGTGTGGTCAGCAGGCTCAGCCAGGGCACAACACACGCACACGCACACAGACACACAGGCACGTGAGAATGAGTCCACCAACGCCACACTGGAAATGGACACGGCCCCCTGCCCTGACTTAGCAGCACTGCCACATGTCACATGTGGAAGAGGGGGGGGGGGGGGGGAGATTGTGATACTCACAGACTAAACTTAGCCACCTTTTCATGCAGAAATGAACCTCTTAAGACCTGGAGGTCTTTTTTGGTGCAGGGGGGAGGGAGGCATCGTAAAGAAATAGTCAAAGACGATTCCAAAATAGCCTCGCCGCAGAACAAATATCGATCTACGGTCTCACTAAGCATCACATTGCGCTATAGATTTTTATCATTGTATCTGCTATTGCTATATAGGGAGTTTAAGTGGTTAACCCATTTTGGTGTTAGCATCATGTCGTGCTTTAGCTATTGAAGATAGCAGATCTACAAGCTCATAGCGCGCCACCGAGTGGCGCGCTACGAGCTTGTAGGTCTGCTATTTTTTGAGAAATCGAAGAGCGACTGACATATAGAAGACATTTAAAAAAATCTGATCTCAGGTCAGAATGAAAACTGTCAGGATGTAGAAGACATTTTTAGAATCTGATCTCAGGTCAGAATGGGTTAATGATCTGATGCTCTATAGTCTATACTAACCCCCGCCCCCCTACCCCCGCACGTCCCTGATCGATTGCCCCTGCCAGGTCCGTGCCACTTCAAAACCTCAACGAGCTTGTTAACAAGGCTCCGAACAAGACAAGCATTTGCATGTCCTTGTGTAAATAGGGAGTTTTATTTTTTCCCCCTTCTTTCTTTCTTTCTTTGTAACATTTCGTAATTGCGTTGCATAGCCCGATATCCGAGCAGTCTCTCACGTAGCGGTCGGGACCTCCCAGTGTCTTGTGGGGCCTAAATACTTCTTAGAGTGTGCGTGCGTGTGTGCGTGTGTGCGTGCACGCGTGTGTTCCACTTGTGTTACTGAGAGAGATAGAGAGAGAGATTCATACAAATAAGTTATCACTGCAACAAAGCCTCCAAAAGTACACTCAAGCACATCCCCCCCAAAAAAGAGAGAGAATCAAAGTAAACTTCTTGTGGGAACTGAACAGAAAGAAGAAAAACAATCCCCCCGTTCTGAAGGTGAAGCATTTTAGTTTGTTTGTGACAAACACAGGTTTTTAGCTTTGCAATGTTTTACACGTGCTTTCATGTGATACCAGTCTCATTACTATAGCAATCATTTCTCTTATAGTCTCTCTCTTAGTCTTAGCTGTCCTATCGTGCGTTTCAAATTCTGACTGGTACATTTGTGTACATTTGTTTATTGTGGCCCCAAGAGTGAAAGGGAGAGCGCGGGGGGGGGGGTGGGGGGGGCACTCGTTAGTCCGACTGAGTGGCCAGTTCAGACTCGCCCGTTGCTTCCGCGTGCGTTTAGGGTTTAAGGCATGCGGAGCTCTATGGTCGGAATATTGGGTAGTCGGATTCATGGGATGTCGGACTAAAGGCCTATTCATAGTCCAGGTTTCGGTGAAGACGTTGACACCGGAAACTATACAACATGACGTCACGCCGCGGTGGTCACCGCTCACACTCAACACACCTCTCTGTTTTGACTATAAGCTCACCTCTTCACCGAAAACGGGACTAAATAGGCCTTGACGCTACGCACCGGTTAATCCAGTTGGCCATTGCTGAATGAGTAGAGACTAGAGAGGCCGCCTGGTACGATTCCCAGCCCCCGGCAATGGGCGGAGGTGACTCCGAGCAAGGACACTTATAACCCCTGGTCTCTCCCCCACTTGCGCTCAATCAAGTCTGACCACTTGGGCAGCAATCAGCTGGGTGAAGCTGAAACCTGAATTTCCCCCCGCAGGATCAAATGGGTAAAATGAGATAGCCCACATTTACATTTGGAAGCCTCACGGTCATATAACAGGTTCCCCCCACCCCCCAAAAAAAGGAATACTGTTTATCTGTACTGTATCTGCATCTTCGTCATATTCTTTTTTTTTAAAGTCATATTTTTGCAGAGAGGACACGTCACACGACACTTCTTCCTTAGGCAGGGAAACACAAATTAGCCGCCCGTTAAGAGAGATACAGAGAGAGAGAGAGACGGCGGCCTGAACTCGCTCACTCTGGAACGGAGGAGGAGTAGAGGTCAGGCAGACAGCCAACGCCATCTCATCCCCCTCCACATTACCTCACCAGTCTGCCCACATGCCTCCTTCCACTCCCTATCTCTCTCTCTCTCTCTCTCTCTCTGGGAGCTGGGGTTTCATTGAGGCCCCCCTCTCTTTTTTTTCTTGCCTCGGTTTTATAGGATCCCTGACGCCAAATGCATAATTAGCCTGAATGTGCTGTCCGTCTCAGTCGGGGAGGAGGAAAGCGGAGGGAGGGAGGGAGGCGAGGGGAGGTGTGTGGGTAGACCGGGCGGGTCAGACATGAGGAGAGAGAGAGAGAGAGACCCCCCCCTCCTCCTAAACACCCACCGACACCCCACACACACATACACACAGACACACACCCTGTGTCTGTGACACTGAGGTTACTCTGCGTAGACACTAGAGACAGTGCTCCGTTTCTATTCGCTGTTCATCGCTAACTGCTCGTTTCATTTCGCTGTCGTCGTCTTCTTCTGTGCCGACATTGAGCTACTGTCTGTGTCCTGGCAGGTCATGAATGCCAATGGAAAGGATCGGGGAAATGAGACGAAGGGAAACTGGGGACGTTAATTGAGGTGGGACCGGTGGGGGGTGGGACGGGGCGGCGACTGGCGAGGGGAGGGTCAAGATACAGACCTCCAAGCTGTGCTTACGAACCGCTTGCTGACGTGACATGATTATACATGGCAAAATTCAAATTTGGCTTTCTGATTTTCCCAACCTGTAGACTATGGCAGGCTCTATACCGGGCATAATATGCTAATATATGACGCAGTACGCATATGATAATCGAAGTGAGATGCATTAAATATAGCATTTAATTCCAGCAAACCATGCAGTGGCTATAGAGGCCATTGTCTGTCTTCTGTGTCTTCTCCTGATGGACTGCAAGGATCACAGTTAGATCACCTGTGTGATTCTTCAAGTGTCTTTGGAACAATTAGCTAAATTGATTTATTTCCAGACAGACACGCACACTGTGTGTGTGTGTGTGTGTGTGTGTGTGTGTGTGTGTGTGTGTGTGTGTGTGTGTGTGTGTGTGTGTGTGTGTGTGTGTGTGCGTGCGTGTGCTGCCACTGAGAAACATATTTGTGGCGTGGTGGAAACAGTGCAACAAAAGCAGCAACTTAACAACGCGGCTGTTGCAATACAAAGGGGGGGGGAGACTCAGAGTGGCAATTTATCTGCTTCTGTGCAGAAGAAACATCTGGAAACGGTTTGGAGAAAACGAGGGAATCTGCAAAACTTGGAAACCAGGCCTCACTGAGCTCTGGGAACCAAGCGGTGTTCCTTCTCTCTCGCTCGTGTGTGTGTGTGTGTGTGTGTGTGTGTGTGGGGGGGGGGGGGGTCCTTGACGATTAGCACTGTGATGACTATAATGCAGGTTAACGGTGGATAATTGAACTATGTTATATTCCCCTTTTTCACAAAGGAAGTCAACTAATTCATTGTTACTGTCTGGCGACCACCGGTCGTATAATTATTTCGCAACTCGTTGTTTGTTCTGCACAGACAGCAGTGATGGAGAGATTGTGTAGGACAGTGAACGTTTCCCAAACGTTTCAGCCCGTGACCCAAAACAATGTAGTCCGCGACCCCCAAATGGGTACCGACCCATTGTTGGGAACGCTGGTCTAGGAGAATGTAGGCCTAGTGTCCCCGTCGATGTCGGGCAGAAACCTCTTATCTCCACATTTGAACCTTTTGTGGTTTTGTGTTCTTTGGTGAATGACTGCCCTACTGGATCATACTACAGTGTCTCACAGAGGTATCGGAAGCAGATCTAGTATAGATAGATCTATACTAGATGCAGTTGAATTTGAATCCTGAAAAGTAACAGTTTGGACCCGACAGAAACAGACACCGTTGCACTGTTGAATTGCGTTTGTAGTAGTCGACCTGCCAATGTTTGGCACGTGACACCAGCATACCATTAAGTAGCCTATAAATAAACTACGGCAATAATGTATATACTGGTAGTAATAGTAACACTTGTGAATGATCATATACAGCTCTATTTTGTGTTTTTAAGTGGTTTGAGTTCAAACCAGATGTTTTGAGACTGTAATTGACAGGCGGGAAGGTGAGAGAGGTGTGTGACATGAGTGTGGATATGGTTATATGTGCCCCATAGGTCAACAATGTCTGTGTAACATCAGTGACTGACATTGAAAGGTGCAATTCTGGGAAATTGGGGGGACCTTGTGTGGTTAAAACTTCCCTGAAATCAGATTGGAATGATGTACAATATGAAGACTTGCATCGTGGCCAGCTACACAACCCAAATTAATCGTGAAAAGTTATAAGTCACACGGGTGTTGGCCCGCTGACCAAAATTATAAGATAATTAGAATTTCTAAGACAATCACACGTTGTGAAAATGACGGCGGACGGCGTGACAGACACGTATGATGTTAAGTGGATATAAATAGCCCGTCTCTCAGTGTTCTCTCACTACTGCGAGGTGCTCAGGAGGAAAGCTGGGTCAGCGCCGCGCACACGTGGTCTCTCATGCTATGGTTTGCTCTGCGTCTCGTCTGCACCTTGACTTGTGCAAGGGCAAAAAGAAGGGAAAGAAACCCACTCTGCGTTTAAAATAGGCGCTGGGGTGTCAGGTGATCGCGTCACGGTGGAATGCATTATACAGGTAAACCCTGTCGAATCTATTCGTATACACAAGGAGAAATACTGTATTCTGTGGTTTCAGGGTTTGGCTTTGCAAGGCATGGACATGTGTTTTACCCGTAACCACGTGGACCCCAGGTATCCGTAGGTTGTGGGGGGGGGGGTCATTAGCCAAAAATAGCAGTTGTAGTAGGATAGAAAAACGGCTGTACTAGAGGGTCCTGGTAGGACAGAAAACCAGCAGTACTAGAGGTCCTGGTATAGGACAGAAAACCAGCAGTAGGACCCTTGTAGGACATAAATTCAACAGTTTTAAGTACCCTGGGTGGCCAGAGATTGAACCGCCGGTTCCTCTCACACTGGGCCCTGGATGTTTTTGCATGGACTCCGGTCGGTGACGACTAGAATACTGATCTGCGTTGGTTCGAGCTACATCACTCGTCTAAGCTGATCTTTGCCGGGAAAAGATCAAAGACGAAGTAGAGATGAGTCGAAGAACTTTGCCTGCCTACTCTGCACTATGAGCTCGCCCATTTGCCTTTGTTCTGTTACTGTGCCTCAGAGGATAAACCATTTTGTCAGTGGAGGCAAACCAAAAAAAAAATCCAAATAATTGCACCGCATAACCCATTAAATCGGGAAAAGCATCTGTGTCATTTTTTACTTTTGGATATTCAGAAAATAGCAGATAAATAAGCTCACAGCGCGTCACTTTCTTGACGCGCTATGAGCTTGTAGATCTGCTATTCGTTTTTTCTTCATGATTCATGATTTATTTATTTTTAAAAATATGTTGAATCTATAATTAAAAAATATATATATATAACTCAAATCTCTCTGCTCCCGTGGGGGTCCCTGACTCCTGGAGCAACATCTGAGGTGGGGGTCGGTGGCCAAATATGGGCTTCTGTGACATGGAAAAGGCTTGAGAGCCACCGACACAACAGCAACGCAACGTTTCCCAGAGAACTGATAGGGTTCAGAAGACATAGATTGTGGAATCGCCTCAGCTGGTCTAAACGGATATAACAAAAAAGGAGCTGCATTTAAAATTGGGGGGTGGGATCGCACTAAGACTCAGCACCCCCCCCCCCCCCCCCCCCCCCCTCCTGCCCTATAGATTTAACTAGCCGTGGTCAAACTGCCTCTACATGAGACAAGCCGGCGATTTAATCCACTTTAGCTGACACAATGTCACTTTGTTGAGGTGTCGGGCTCCTAGCTGGAGCGTCAATCTGCCGACGAGACCTGAAGGAATATCTGTGGGAGGTTTTGTTGAATTCACAACATAAAGCTGTCAGCTTTATTTTGGGCATAATATCGCCGCTTTCGGGGTGGATTGTCCAGAGGAAATTTCAGGAAATGGGGGGGGGGGGGGGGGGAGAAACGTACCTTTTGTTGTTGACTGTTGTCCAGTGCATCCAATGGAGTTATTGTTTAGTCACAAGCTCTTGTTAATACTTTTATTTACTTTAGTTTTTGTCCTGTAAAGCGATTTTGAGTACATTGAAAAGCTCTATATAAATTGTATGTATTAGTATTAGTATTATATTATTATTATTATTATTATTATTATTATTATTATTATGAGGTTAAATATTTGTTAAAATAAAATGGAGAGAGAGAAACCTTTCACTTTGACTTGCACATGTTTTCAGAAATAGGGCCTACTTTTACCTTCAAGTTGAACTATGGAGATGCACAGAGAGTTTTGGTTGACGATATCGTTCCATGGTCTTTTAGAATGTATAACCCATCAAGACCTGAGGCCAAGAAAAACTATATATTTTAACAGTTTTCTGAGAAACATATGTTTCTAATTCTATATCGGTGGTGCTCACACCTTTTCATGTCAAGGACCCCCATCATTTGGTCGCGGGGCCCCCATCTAAAAATACTTTGTTCCAGGGAGGGACCCACACGAGCAAAGGTTTGAGTGAAAGAATGGTCGCTTTTTTTTAGAAAATATATCAAAGATTTGCACACATTTTCAATGTGATCTACAAGCTCATAGCTATAATGAGACTGAGAAGCACGCAAATTGACGCGCTATGAGCTTGTATATCTGCTATTCTTTGATGGGCCAAAGTGCAATTGTAAAAAGTCTAAATGCTTTTCCCGGTCGCAGTGCGGTTACATTTCATTTTGTGCACTTCTGTATTAGTGCAAGTGGAGGAATGACAGTTTCACCACGGTAGGAGAAGGAGGGTGGCGGATGTGTTGTGTTGGGTGGATTTGGGAGAGGAGGGGTGTGTGTGTGTGTGTGTGGGGGGGGGGGGGGTTGGGGGGGACACCACGGGGCGCACCACGGCGGGCCTGTGTTGAGAAGTGGCCTGCCGCGCACCCTCCCTCTGCGGGGAAGCTGTCTTCCGTCGTCTGAGCGGTGCTGAGCCACTGACAAACGGCGCAGGGCAGGCCAAAGCCGGGAAGGAGGAGGGGGAAAAAACAAATAAGAAAACGCAAAGAGGTCTGCTGGATAAATCTGGACAGACGACCTGTGAATAAAGCGGCCAGATGTCAGCCAGGTCCCATGCTCTCCTCTGGTTAACCCATTACGACCGGGATGGCGTTTTAAAGATTTGAACCACTTTCACCGTTGTTTTATTTTTCTTTGGGCTCATTCAAAAATAATAGATCTGCATGCTCATAGTGACCTTGCACATCTGCTATTTTAGAAAGATCGTGAAAACTGAAAAGTAACGTGTTTGAATATATATATTTTTAACTCAAATCTTTGCTTCTAGGGCGTCTCTGGAACAAACTATTATGAGATGGGGGGGGGGGGGGGAAATACATATAGTTTGAGAACCACTGACTGACGTGATGGAAACGTAGGATTTTTCAGAAAACTGTCAGGATTCGGAAGACATTTGGTTAGAACGGGCCTCAGCGGGTCTTGGCGGGTTAATCCATGTAGTGTATATACCTCATAGCCACGGCCGTGCTCTACCGCTGCTACCTGTGGGGCCTCTCTCCACACAGCGGCACAACACGGCTTCTGGGTTTCTACTTAGCGGCAGCGACCGCCGGGGACCGCTGGCTCCCCGCTCTGCTGTCCGCATTAGCCGTGAATCATCAAGGCTGCGTCGGGTAAAGCCCGGCGCGGATTCACCCTTCGCTTGTGCGGCGACGGTGTGCAACGTGCACGACGGTGTGCAGCGTGCACGACGGTGTGCAGCGTGCACGACGGTGTGCAGCGTGCACGACGGTGTGCAGCGTGCACGACTGTGTGCAGCGTGCACGACGGTGTGCAGCGTGCACTCGCTCCGAAAACCTGCCCCCGATCTGCAAGCTCGGGACATTATATACGTCGCAGGTCTATTTCGGCCCCGACAGGAGTGTGTAAAAAAAAGATATATATATATATAATAATCCGGCTGTCGTCCAGCCTCGGAGACCACTCTGGAGTAGCTGTCTCTCTACCTTCTTTAGCTCCTGAGACCACTCTGGAGTAGCTGTCTCTCTACCTTCTTTAGCTCCTGAGACCACTCTGGAGTAGCTGTCTCTCTACCTTCTTTAGCTCCTGAGACCACTCTGGAGTAGCTGTCTCTCTACCTTCTTTAGCTCCTGAGACCACTCTGGAGTAGCTGTCTCTCTACCTTCTTTAGCTCCTGAGACCACTCTGGAGTAGCTGTCTCTCTACCTTCTTTAGCTCCTGAGACCACTCTGGAGTAGCTGTCTCTCTACCTTCTTTAGCTCCTGAGACCACTCTGGAGTAGCTGTCTCTCTACCTTCTTTAGCTCCTGAGACCACTCTGGAGTAGCTGTCTCTCTACCTTCTTTAGCTCCTGAGACCACTCTGGAGTAGCTGTCTCTCTACCTTCTTTAGCTCCTGAGACCACTCTGGAGTAGCTGTCTCTTTACCTTCTTTAGCTCCTGAGACCACTCTGGAGTAGCTGTCTCTCTACCTTCTTTAGCTCCTGAGACCACTCTGGAGTAGCTGTCTCTCTACCTTCTTTAGCTCCTGAGACCACTCTGGAGTAGCTGTCTCTCTACCTTCTTTAGCTCCTGCGCTGGCCTGGCACGCTCGCGTATACCTCACTCCGACGACTGCCAAGGTGTTTTTTTTGGAAACGGTCTCTCTGGTCTCTGTCTCTCGTATCAAACCGTCTAAATATAATACGAGCACAGAATGTGTTGTGCAGACAGTATATAGTGCCTGCTCCCGGATGGGATGCTGCTGCGGCCATCAGTTTCCTCATTACACGGGAGGGGGGTGTTGGCGGGAGGGGGGGGGGGGGGGGGGATTGGGGTGGCGTCCTCAGGTCGTTCTGCTCGCGTCGGATCGTGTTCTGCCACGCTATACTCTGGATTAGATATGATCAGAACAAGGCTACTCATGCTGAGAGGGGTTTTCTTGTCTTGTTTTATTTGTTTCTGCTTCAGCAGACTGGAGAGAGAGAGACACTGGAGACTGGAGAGAGAGTGTAGCAGGGATTGGATGACACTCGGCCCGGGGTCAAAATGTTCTGACCCGGCGGTTATTATAAATGGATCAGGTCAGAGAATGCACGTGGAGAGAGAGAGGCGGCCGGAAGGCCCTTTGACACAGCAGGCCCTGTGGTCCAGCTCTAGACCGGTGGAAGGCCCTTTGACACAGCAGGTCCTGTGGTCCAGCTCTAGACCGGTGGAAGGCCCTTTGACACAGCAGGCCCTGTGGTCCAGCTCTAGACCGGTGGGTCTTCAACATGCCCTATACTAGGGATCCTCCGAAAATACTGAAAAAAAGCAGAGAACCTCACAACATCCCAATTGCAGACCTACAAAAAATTATTGCAGACCTACAAGTTCACAACGCTTGTATTTTCAGTATTGAGGATTTAAGTGGTTAAATGTCTGAAAATACACATTCATCATGAATTCAATAATTAGTGGGTGTCTCTGCTTCATCTCTCTCTCTCTCTCTCAGATACTGTAAGCGAGTCATTGGCCTGTAAAAACATTGAAGACCCTTGCTTTAGAGTTTAGACCATGCCCTTAGCCTTTAACCAGTTAAGCCCTTTACACTTGCCATACGACGAACGGACGAAGTAGCAAAAACAACCATTGGCCATAGCTCACAGGATAGTGTATCTCAATGCATTGTGAGCATTTGTTTTTGAAAAATGATGCATGATGATGGCAATTGTGTGAAGAACTTTGCTTATAATAAATCATCATATGCGCCAGACTAGTGACAACGTCAAGTAGAACATTGTTAAGACAAATGTAGTGTTCGGCTGAACAAGTTCATGTCATTTCTCTGTCTGTTGAAACGCTCAAAATTGCATTGAGTACCGTCTGACTCTGACAGATTGCTGATATCCTGAATTGCAGTGCTAAACAGATCGCGAGAGTATTAGTTCTGGTAAAGTGGTAAACCTTGCTTCCAGTGATTTGCCCCTTCTCTGTCTCTCTCTATAACACACACACGCACGCACACGCACATGCACACGCACACACACACACACACACACACACACACACACACACACACACACACTTTCTCTCTCTCTCGTCCGGCTCAGTCTTACACCGATGCTCCATTTGCAGTGGCACCGGCAGCGATTGCTATTTGGATACGCCGGCCCCTCTCCTACTGTCGCGCTCCGCTGTCACTAGGAATCCGTGTTAACTTCAGTCATTCCTGTCAGGCCCGCCGGTATATATGAGACATTAAAGATGGAGGTGCACTGAGTGCTGTGTGTGTGTGTGTGTGTGTGTGTGTGTTGTGCTGCTCTGCCTTGCGCAGCTGTCTGCCCTCACGCCTCCTGTCTCCACATCACGTCTCTCCTCCTCGCCCGCGTTGGTTCTGCCCTGTGTGCGTGTGTGTGCGTGTGTGCGTGCGTGTGTGTGTGTGCGTGTGTGCGTGCCCCCGGTTTGAACCCCCACTCCGTCCCGCTCCACCCATTGGATGATACTTTGCTTCTCTTTTCTCCCCCTCCTCGTTCCTCGCCGATGAATTATTAACCCCCGCTGAATTTAGACCTGCAAACTTTTGCCTCTCCCCGAACACAAAAATATGCCGTCCGTCCACAACATGAACCTTGTAGATCCAGAGGCGTTTATTAATATTATCTGCCGATTTATTTTTCTATCTCTTTTTAAAGACTGTGTTTGGGGTGACTGTGGTTTGTGGTGTAGATCAGGGCTTCTGAGAGTGGGACGTAAGACCAGGTAAGACCAGAGGAGCTGGTCTATGTCACTTGCACTTTACTTTGTGCGTTTGTTTTGCTCCAGTCTACAGTAAACCTTGGGCTACATTTTCGTCACCGCTAAACCTTTACTATTTTGAAAAACATTTTTAAAATAGTTCAACTAGCCAATCAATCTACATTGACACGTTGTGAGCTTGTAGACTGGCCATTTTAACTCTTCCAAAATGTTTTGCAAAATAGTAAAAAAAAAAAAGGCAAAGAAGTTTAGGGATAAAGGGTTTAGAGCGGTGACAAAAATGGAGCCCCGGCCGAGTCTCTAGCCTGTTCCGTGGACCTGGCCTCGCACCCCTTCACCGTGCCGCCGCGCCACGACTACATCAAATGTGATGCTTTCCATACGTTTCCGCATCGCCCCGTTGTTGTTTCGGCGTTTCTGAATGGAAATTTGTCACGCGTCTTAACCGGGATGCTGTGGATTCTGGGTGACCGCCAGAGGTCCTGTGTCACGCTGAATCTTGGCAAGGGGTTTGTGCTGATGGGGACGGACGCCAGGATGATGCAGGGGCCTCTCGTGCTATGGAAGCGCTGGCGCCCCGCCCCCACGCCGTGTCACCTCTGGGGTCACACATGACCTTGACACAGACTAGTCGGCCTGGATGATACCCATCATTAAACACTGGCTCTCGTCCAACATTCATAGAACCATAGTTGCGTCCATACACGTAGTTATTCTTTTTCAAAACTGTTCCCGGACAGCACACGCACACACGCGCACACACACACACACACACACACACACACACACACACACACACACACACACACACATACACATACACATACACATACACATACACACACACACACAGACATACACCTGAAAACCTATCATGCCGTTCCGTGACCCCATATAACCAGGGTACACGCTGAACCGCGACGAGAGAAAAAAAAAAGAAAACTAATCCCCAAGAGGGAATGGGGCTGTTCCAACAACAGCCTAGAATAGAACAAAGTGATCAGGAAGAGTGTAGATTCAATGAGCAAATTATATCTCAACAAGACAAAAAACAAAGACTGGACGCAATCTCAAAAACATTATAAGCACAAATAGTAAATACAGCAGGTGTTCCTCGTAGGCACTCAGTAGGGCACGTAAAAAAAACTAATGACCACCTCAGCCAAAAAACTAAAGGAAAAAAAAGGCAAACTAAAAGCACAGCAGTGTTGCTCCCAGCTGAGTCCTCTGCAGGCATCTGCTTTATTTCTCCTCTGAAAGTAAAGTACACAGCGCTCATTTTGGCTTCATTTACCAGCGGTGGGAGAGAGAGAGGAGCACTCCTTAATGGTTTTACTTCTTAACTTAAGTGCAATACCACAATGTAGAAATACTCTCTTAGAAGTAAACGTCTTGCGTTAACAATTTCAGTGTCGGCTTAAAAAAAAAAAAGTATACCAAAGTAAATGTACTCATTTTGAATGGCCCATTTCACACATTGTTTTTGAAAGACGCTGTCAAAGTTAGTATTAGTATTATTATTATTAAAGTGATGCAGTTTCAACTGCTTCAACCGTTCCCAGAAACACACAAAGCGCAGGTGCTATAGCCGAATTACACGTTGAGTGCAGAATCGATTCGAAATGTATTTTAAAATCACCTGTAAAGCACCGAATATACGCCGTCTCCCCTCGGATAACTTTTGTGCCATTAGGACAGTCAGGGCTGTATTTTGCGTGTCTTACTGTAAGTACCAGGTCTTATTCCCTAACTTGAGTAAACTAAAGACCTGGAGGCGTGTTCAATGCTCTTTGGCCACTCAGAATAGCCAAATGGCATTGATCACGCCTCCAGGTCTTTAGTTTACTCAAGTTAGGGAATAAGACCTGGTACTTAAGACACGCAAAATACAGCCCTCAGTGTGAGAGCTCTTCTGACCGAGGCCTTCTCTCTACCTGTCCTGAAATCTAGGCTAAAACAACTTCAGGGTGACCCAGACTTTGCTGTTGTATAGCCCCCACTCTTTGGAATGTCCTTCCCCTGGCAATAAGAAGCGCAGAGTCAGTTGAATCCTTTAAAAAAAAAGCTGCTAAAAAACCCACCTGTTTCTCCGGCAATTTATCTTTGTAATGTGTTCACCTTCTGTGTAGCTTTTTTTTTTTTACCACAACACAAGTTTATTTATTTTGTGTTCTGTGCGTTTTTGTTTTCCGTTTTGTCTTTTTTTTTTTTACTTCTTAATTTTCATGATGTTATGCTTTGTACAACACCTTGTAACGGCAGGCTTTAGAAAGAAAACTTTCCACAGAGACTGGAAAGTAAGTTATTCTTCTGCTCCTTTTGCAGTCGTTTTAGTACTTGATGACATTTTGGACGTTTCAGCTTTTTTTCTACAACTCTACACTCCTCAGTCCACACCATGAATGATAACTAAGCCATTCAGGCCTGATCTAAATCATGACAATTTTCGGAAAGATTTGAGGCACATTTTCACGATTTTTAAAAAATAGCAGATCTACAAGCTCGTAGCGCGCCACTCGGTGGCGCGCTATGAGCTTGTAGATCTGCTATTTTTCAATAGCTAAATTATAACATAATGCATGTAACCATCAAAAGGGGTTCCCGCTCAAAATGGGCTAAATGACAATGATGTCTAAACTGATGAACAATAACCAATGTTCACGACGTGGCGTCATCAAATCATCCCGAAAGGCACCTCTATAATATCCTTTAACCAGTGGAGGAAAGTAGTATATTTACTGTACTGTACTGTACTTTAGTGCAATGTTTTGGTATTTGTACCTGAGTATGTCAAATTTTCTGTACTTTTACTTCTACTCCAGTACATTTCAGATGCAAATATGGTGCTTTTACTCTTTAGTTTAGTAACTTTTCACCAACTGTGTAAACGTTTGTACATACTCTCTCTGAGCTAAGGTTGTCATTGATGATTTCACCCAATAGAATTGCCAGATTTAGGGCAGGCTGTACATGACCTGAGAAACGTAACACCCCCCCCCCCCCCATCCCACTCCCCCCTGTACATATGTCCTACATTTGGCACGCGTCACGGTTCATTATCGTACATTTTCCACGCGTTTAGCGGGAACGACTCATGGCGGCGGCGGGTGGGGGGGTGGGTGGGGGGGTTGGGAGGATGCTGCCACGGGCCGGATCGAATGGTTCTGTGTCGGAGCGGCAAGACATCGTCGACCACACCTGTTCTATTTGGAGGGCTTTTCATGAAACCTGCATTCCTCCTGTTGTTCCTATCGTCTCTGTCGGCTCACGGAAAAAAACCTCCTATGTCCAATTTTGGGCGGGAACCCCTTTTGGTGTTTTAAGCATTATGTTATAATTTAGCTATTGGAAAAATAGCAGATCTACAAGCTCGTGGCGCGCTACGAGCTTGTATAGGTCTGCTATTTTTGTAAAATCTTGAAAATGTGGCACAAATCTTTGAATATATATTCTTTCTGAGCGAACGTTTTTTAACTCAAATCTTTGCTTCTGGGGGGAGTCCCTGGAACAACATATTTTCAGATGGGGGGGTCGGCGGCCAAATACATGAAAAAGGTTTGACACCACTGACATAGAAACACAGGTTTTCCAGAAAACTGTCATGGCCTAAATGGGTTAACTTAACCACCCCAATCCAACCCGTGATGCCGAGTGCCATGCCATGTCTTTGGTCTGACCCGGCCGGGGAATGGAACCCCGACCTCCCTGCAGTCCCAGAGCGGACACTCTCCTTAACCACAAAGCCTGCACTGAGCCGCTTATAATATATTATTATATTATACTTTTATTGAATATCCTTGGTTTTGGCAGCTGAATAACAGCCCAATTTCCCCTCTGGGGATCAATGATGAGATCGTGTCTTTTATCATCTGATCTTATTTTTAAAATCTCCTCTCCGTCGGTGCGGTCCCTCTTCATGCTCCTTTTCCCTCATGAAATGGGGTTGTTTATTTTAGTCTCGCCGTCTCGATGACTTGTAATATGCCTGGCAATCCGCGAGCCAAAACCGTCCCCGACATGGATCGGTTTTGCCACTCCCAGATGTTTTGTAAATCAAATCATGGTGATAAATTGCCATGGTGTTAAATTTAGAGGCCTGTAATCATATACTCACATGATTAGGTTATGTTCAGAATCTCACAGGAACTTTAATGTCTTTTTCCCATGCCGGGGAGATCAATGCTAAGTTCCCGCGCACGCGCGCGCCATAAACCCTGAGAGTGCAGTACCCATGGTTCCATTTGTACACTCAGAGTTACACACCCGCAAAGGGCCATTTGGACCCCCACCAAGGAACCGTGAGGGTCCCTGGACCACACTGTGAGACCCACTGGTCTCCAGAGGGTTTCCAGTGAGCACCCTGACTCTGTTTGACCAGAATGGAGCAGAGCCTTCATTAGTATCATTGGTAAAACCTGTGAACTTGAAGGACCCCCTCAAGGGTCCATGGGGGTCCCCGGACCCCCACTTTGAGAACCACTGCTGTAGTGCATGTGGAACAAACCTGAACAGAACCCAGAGTTGTCTTTGATCTTGTCTGCATATTGCGCAGTTAATGAAAGGAGTTATAGGCCTTCAGGCTGGTTGGATTATATCCCCACTTTGAATCGAACAAATCAACGATATGTACTGTCCTCGCTGTGTAGCTAATTGATTGGCAGGCGAGAGCCATTGGAGATTCAAATATGAGGAAGACTGCATGGTCAAAGCACGCTTTGTGGTTGAGTCTACCTAACTGGAATTGTGAGTGGCCTCAGTCGACTTTTGTCCTAATAACATTTACAAGTGGAACCGAGGCCGACAAGACTAGACCTGTGTTACGATCGACTCTTTCAGTCAGTCAGTCATCAGACCAAAACATCCGATCAAAATTAAAGAGATAGTT
The DNA here is from genome assembly GCF_963924005.1 of Protomyctophum bolini. Classification (NCBI taxonomy): domain Eukaryota; kingdom Metazoa; phylum Chordata; class Actinopteri; order Myctophiformes; family Myctophidae; genus Protomyctophum; species Protomyctophum bolini. The sequence continues at coordinate 33,353,331 of NC_137874.1, read as the reverse complement.
TTTTCTGGGTTTTTTTACCGGACCCTGAAATGGACTAATTTATCCGTGTAGAAACAGAAATCTTCTCTCTCTCTTCTAACTAACCCATTAAGACCAGGAAAGCATGCATGTAATTTTGGCTATTCAGAAATAGCATATCTACAAGATCACAGCGCGTCACTTTGTGCCGTGCTCCAAGCTTATACATCTGCTAATTTCTAACAAAAAAAAAGTGATGACTACTACTAGAACAGGCCTCAGGTCATAACCCATTAAGTCATGTGTCAAGTGTTTAAGCGCATTAACCATAATTTTATACTTTACCTATTACAATATAGCAGATATACAAGCTCATACCTTGTATATCTGCTACCTTGTATAACTGCTCCGGTCCAGTGCTCCGGTCCAGTGCTCCGGTCCAGTGCTCCAGTTCAGTGCTCCCACGTCCATGAATGATTAGCTCAACAGCTAAGAGCAGTTTGGAAAGTGTGCACGACTGCACGTGCACATGGTTGTCGTGCACGAAGGCTTGCATGCTCCACCGCATGGACATCTCTTCTTAGCCCCATGCACTGCACGGTTCTCAGAGTAGGACTTGGTTACATCTGTACACTGTCAGAGATAAGAACCTGTTCGGATCCATTTGGTTACATCTGTGCACTGTCGTTAAAGGGAACCGGTTAAGGAATCAGACCTTTTTTAAGATCCTTTTTCAGATCCTGTATACATGGATCCCAACCCTCCTAGTTGTATAGGCCTTAAGGCCTACCACATCAGCAAGGCAGGCAGGATGGAGGGAGGAGGGAGGGAGGGAGGAGGAAGCAGGGGGGTGGGGGGAGTTGAGGAACCTCCAGTTTCCTCTAGCCTCGGCAGCCCCCCCTCTCCCCCTTCCCCCCTCTCCCCTCCCCCTCCTCCTCTCCTCCTGTCCCCAGACACTCATCCATCACGGGGGGGCCAGACATTGGAGCAGGGGCCCGCTGTTACACACCACGACTACAGCAGCTCCTCAGAGGAAGAGGGAGGGAGAGAGAGAGAGATAGAGAGAGGGTCTCTGTGGACCGCCCAGGGAAAACCTGCCCATCCCACTTTCTCTCTCCACACCCCCCTCCCCCTCCCCACCCCCCTCGTCTACCCCCTCGCTCCCCCCCCCCCCCCCCCCCCCCCCCCCTCTCTCCCTTCTTCCCAGCACTCTGGCTGAACCCGGCGCCTTTTACGTTGAAACAGTTAATATTAGTGACCTGAAAACCTCCGGGAGTCCCCTGGAAATGAAAGCCAGATGGCTTTAGTGGCTGGTAAACGATATTATATGCCTTTCTGACAGATCGAGGGGAGGGGAGGGGGCGCGTGTGTGGCTAGGGGGTGCTGACATGGGATAGCAGCCCTATAGGATGTCGGCTAAAAGGGGGGGGGGGGTGAAGGGTTGGGATTGTACGTAACGCAGGCATGATTTACTTTTTCTCCCCCCCGGTGGCCTCTCGCGGCTACCAGAGAATGGACCACGGGCCTCTGTGTGTGGCGTCACGTCGCCAAATGACACTTGCTCTGGGCTGCCTGGGCCCGGAGTGGCCCAAACACTGGACCCGGAGTGGCCCAAACACTGGGCCCGGAGTGGCCCAAACACTGGGCCCGGAGTGGCCCAAACACTGGACCTGGAGTGGCCCAAACACTGGGCCCGGAGTGGCCCAAACACTGGGCCCGGAGTGGCCCAAACACTGGGCCCGGAGTGGCCCAAACACTGGGCCCGGAGTGGCCCAAACACTCCACACGTGGGCTCACTAACACGGAGGGAACCTAGTGGTTCTCAAATGTGGGGTCCAGGGTGGGATTGGGATTTGGGGGTTGAGGGGGTTCCAGTCGGTCCTCCTCAGCAAAAACGTGTCAACATAACAGCAAAATCAGTTTAATCACACGCGCTATATACAGTGCATCGGCTATTAGAAAATAACCAAACTAATTTACAAGCTCCCAGCGCGTCAAGACTACATGGGGGGGGTCCTTGACGTGTGGAAACAAGGTGTAATAATAACCACTGGAGTAGATCAGTAGACTGCCTGGCTTTAGAGTGTGATACACTTTGTTCCTTATTTAGTTTCCTTGTAGTGTGTGAGTCAGAGGCATGCTGATGTGGGAACTCACAGTCAGGCCAGGGCCATGTGCTTATCTTGACCCTTGACCCAGAAAGGTAGCCATGCATGCATTGGGATAGAATGTATAAACAGCAACAACAGTACATGAATGCACTCTTGTCCAGAGCACACTCTCTTCACCGTTTTATCCACGGCACCTTTTCAGAGGGATGTTGGTGGCGGTATCTATAATACGATGTATTAGAGATCAATGCTGAACTATGCCTGATCCATAATGCATGGTGCCGTGCACCGTGTCACGCGCCCCTGAAATAGCAGATCTGCAAAAGGCGAGCTCTGCCGAGGTTTGTAGATCGGTGACGCCGCGGCCGCCGCGCGACAAAGTATAAATCAGGCTTTAAGTATACTATCCCCCCCTGTTTGATTAGCTCGATGCACACACGCACACACACACACACACGCACACGCACACACACACACACACACACACACACACACACACGCACACGCACGCACACGCACACGCACACGCACACACACTGAGGCAATCAGTGGCTCACCAGGAGCAGCAGGCCCTGCAGCCTGCTACCAGAGCACTTTGAGCCTTTGAGCAGGGTACAACAATGGCCTGTTCCTGTCACTACTTATTTGCTGGTCTGGCTGAATCAATCCAGGGCTTGCTTTGCTTTACACGTGTGTGTTGTGTGTGTGTGTGTGTTGTGTGTGTGTGTGTGTTGTCTGTGTGTGTGTGTGTGTGTGTGTGTGTGTGTGTGTGTCGGCGGCGTCGTCCCTCACAGGTCCTCTCCTCCTCTTTACAGAGACATCCCAGGCTTCTCTCGTCGGGGCATTTCTGAAGAGGTCAATTATATTTGCAGAGAAACAGTGTCCTGGCTGGCATGCCGTGCAAAGACTTAGTCTTAGAGGGTCTGGAATGTGCAGAGCAGCTTGTGTGTTCGATAATAAACGGTGGTTTTCCTGGGATGACGGACGGACCCCTAAAATTGATATACTGTAGTGTATTTGGGGGAACGCCCAACTGAAGTAATGGCCAATCTACATGTTCATGTGACGCGTTGTGAGCTTTTTTGGAAAAGTAATTAGTAACATAGGGTTACAAGTGGTTAAAGTGATTGTGGTGCTACTGAACCAGTGTACAGTACTAGGAGCCTGCGTACAGTAGTTCTTCCTCCATATACCCTGGTGAGCTCATTAGTTTCAGCTGTGTAGTGGCGGGCGGGTATTGCCACACAGCTAGCTCCAGAAGCATCCCTCTGAAGGTACACAGGTCCTAATCACTTCACTAGATGTCCATGTCTTCAAAGAGCCAACGAGGACATCATCACCATGAATAAAAATAGTTATAGAGAGATTCTGTCCCCTTAAGGTGTATATTAAGGTCCTGTGGTCGCTTTTTGCACTAGTTTCTGTGTTTAAAGGCGTGTTCTGTGCTTTGTCTTTATCTGTTACAGTGTGCTTTATCTTTCTTTATCTGTTAGTGTGCTTTGTCTTTCTGTATCTGTTACAGTGTGTTTTGTCTTTCTGTATCTGTTAGTGTGTTTTGTCTTTCTTTAACTGTTACAGTGTGTTTTGTCTTTCTTTATCTGTTACAGTGTGCTTTGTCTTTCTTTAACTGTTACAGTGTGCTTTGTCTTTATTTATCTGTTACAGTGTGCTTTGTCTTTCTTTATCTGTTACAGTGTGCTTTGTCTTTCTTTATCTGTTACAGTGTGCTTTGTCTTTCTTTATCTGTTACAGTGTGTTTTGTGGTACAGCCTGGGTCTTCCCTTTTGCAACACGTTTAGCATTGTTGCGTTTGCCTTAGCTTTTCTGCATGTGAACACATTTGCATCATTTCTTCATTTGCCGCATGGAGAGAGAGAGAGAGAGAGAGAGAGAGAGAGATATTGAAGCAGTGACCCCCTACTGTACGTACTGTATAAAATTATGTTGCAGCCGTAAAATTAAGCATAATTTGGAAGAGCTCACAGCTGCAGTCTGGGGCTTATTTTAATGAATAATACATCATTGAGACCAATCTGTACGGTAGATCAGGGGTGGGAAACTTTGACGATGGAGACGGCCACTATTTCCACACTCACTCCAGAGGGCCGCTATAGTTCCACACTCACTCCAGAGGGCCGCTATAGTTCCACACTCACTCCAGAGGGCCGCTATAGTTCCACACTCACTCCAGAGGGCCGCTATAGTTCCACACTCACTCCAGAGGGCCGCTATAGTTCCACACGCACTCAGAGGGCCACATTGCATATTTCTGTCGTAGCTAAAATATTTTTGCATTAAGTGATGGTGGGGGCCGCATGTGGCCCCCAGGCCGCCAGTTTCTTTTGGTAAGGCATTTTGATACAGCTGTAGTGTTGGAGGTGGTCTTTTTGGCTATGTTTGGTAGGATTTTGGCTTATTTGGGGCGCCATCTTCCTGCCTACATGTAGACTAGTAGGATGCTAGGCTACTCGGCTGCCAGTCTGTAGTTCTTAAGTTTGCTTGTCAGTGACGCTGGTGTGTACACTGTCACTGCAGTACACCATCTTCCATCTCTCCTATCTTTGACTTGTCACAACTCTTCTACTCTATGGCTCTGGATCAACGGTGGTATTAGTATTATTCGCCGTTAGAACATGTTGGGGTGTTCTGATCTGATAGCCTCCCCTCCCCTCCCCTCCCCTCACGTCAAAACGGTTCTCAATGTTTACATCTTACTTGACGAGAAGACATGTGGACATATCCTTAGGGACCCAGGGACAGGGGGAAAATACACCACGAGAGTGACCATTATTATATTGATTACACTGTCATGCTCGTTTGACGGTTTGAGGACGGGTAGAGAGCAGGGCATGCATGTGTTTGGGAATGTTGCTGAAGGTTATGTTATTTTGTCATCTGACACGCAAACCAAACGGTGTTTAACTGTTTATTTAATTATTTTATATCTACAATGGTATATGTCTCCACAGTGAGGCTGGAAAATGTAGCCTAGCAGCCTACTATATAGCCTACTAGCCTACTGGTAGGCTACGCTCTGGCCCTATTGAGACATTTCTATTCTGTGTTCGGGTGCTTGACGAGTGATAGCATTGCGTGGAGCTCACAGTGCAACATCTCCACAGCCATTTTTCCATCTCAGCCGTACACATGTGGGGCCTCGTCATTTTGATTACCGGACTTTTACTTGTAAGAGTGTTTCAACATTGCAGTATTGATACTTTTACTTAAGTAAAGTAATTGAGTATATATATATTTTTTCCACCACTGTGGCTTTGAATCCCAGGTAGTGGACAAATAAAATCCTGCAGGCATTGCAGCTTTAAATGTGTTGGACTTTGGCCTGCGGTCGGCTGAACCTGTGTGTGACCACAAGGAAGCGGTTCAAATTCTACCCTCAAATTGGTGACCGGGCCAGTCGGCCAGTCGCTGATACTATGTTTTTGTGTCAAACCCATTTTTTCCCCCCTCTCATGCATCAGTGTGGGTGGTCTGCTGCTCTGTGCTGTTTTTAGCGTCATACCGCTAAAAACTATCTTCTCGGCCTTCACCTGTACTGCGACCAGTACTGGAAAAAGTACATTTAAAAGTACAGTAACAATACCACAAAATAAAACTATACCATCTGTTAAGTAAAAGACCTGATGTATTAAAAATGCAACAGTATTGGCATCAACGTATACTTATGGTACACTCTTTTTTCCCCCCTCCTAATAGCTGACACGTTGTTGTGAGCATGTAGATCTGCTATTTCCGAATAGCCAAATAATACAATAGTGTGCTTCATTGGTTCGTACTGTATTATTATGTAGGTATTGGTAACTAAAGCTATCAAATACATTGTAGTGGAGTAAGAACACAATGTTTGCCTATGAGATGTAGTGGAGTAGAAAGTAGGGTTGGGTGACGATACGAATACATCGTCAATCGCGAATATACAAATCCAATCGCCGAATATTTTTATTAGGCGATTTTTCGGGACGATTTTTAACCTTTAAAGTGTGAGCAACATGTGAATCAATTTGGGCCAGGAAAGTAGTAACAGCGGCAGTTATAATGGTATGGTCCCCGCAGCCGTGATGCTCAGTTGCTCTCAGTGACTCACAGTGTGAGCCGAGGGACCGAGCCGAGGAAGGCTACCGTTACTGTACTGTAGCCTACATGTTGTTTACGCTCCGGAGTCCAGAACCATGCAGTTTAATAATATACAGTCACAACAGAATGCACACTGCTGTCTCGTGTCTCATCACAATCCCAATGCGCCACCCGTGAAGTCGGGGGGGGAAAAAAACAGGCTGGTAGTGTTGTTAGTATAGATGAAGTTCAGTGGGTTGAATCATTAGCTACACGCTAAGCTAACGACCCCTGAGCCTATACTGTATAGGCTTGGGGATCGTTAGCTTAGCGTTAGCTTAGCGTGTAGCTACTGATTCAACCCACTGAACTTCATCTCCGCCTGTAATCCAAGTTATTTTTTTATTGACAACGTGAACGAACCCCGACACCAGCGCTGCAAAAATAGACAGATCTACAAGCTCTCAACGCGTAGCGAACGGTGCTGCAGAAACAGGCAGGACGCGGCGCCTTGAGAACCTGTGGATCAGCAGCAGCATGTGGGCACCCCTCTGAGCCTCCGACGCCGATGCGGGGAGGAAAGACTTCTCCAGGAGGGCAGGCAGGTTGCTGCCTGCGACAAATAACACTGTCACCAGCCAGTGGTTGTGACGTTAGCTTAGCTTGCAGCTGCTTGTCCGTTCCAACTTCACTTCATCTAAACTTATTTCTTATTTTGTTACTCCATGGCTGCGCAGTTGTGCTGCAAAAACAGACGGATCTACAAGCTCTCAACGCGTAGCGAACAGAGCAGCAAAAACAGGCAGGACGCGGCGCCTTGAGAGCTTGTAGATCTGGCTTTTTGCGACCTGCAGTGAGCTGTTCTCACTTTACTTTTATGACACGAATACATCGTTAATCGCCGATTCTTGGTCAGACGATGGGCGATTGAAAAAAATTGGCATATCGCCCAACCTTAGTAGAAAGTGTACATGAATAAATAAATGGAAATAACTTACACCACTTAGTGACTAACCAGAGTGTCGTTGACTTTGCAATAAGTGAGCAGTACCGGTTAGGTCGGGGGGGGGGCGGGGTTCAAACCCTGGCGGTTGCTAGTTTAAAACCCGATATTTAGAGGTTTCAGGACGCCCTGCATGTCTCTCTTAACCATACCATCTATTTCCATATCTCTGCTGTTGGGAAGAAACCACCTAATCATTTTTAAGGAAATGAAGAAAACTATATACAGTATATATATATTTTTTTTAAACAAAGCAATAATGCCTCATAAAAGTTGGTTCAGTGACTTTATATTATTGTCAATTACACGCATGAGAGGGGGAGACTAGAGGTGGTGGAGTTAGCTGCTTTTAATAGCATCACAGTTTGAGGGTTATGAGCTTTTGTCCAAAGCCTTTTTTACTACTTTTCATTGGTATCAATATTATTTTAACCAACACACATACGTGAAAGGTGTTAAATAGCAGTGATTTAAACCTCAAAAATGTGAAGGTGGTAACATTCCTCCATGCAGTGACAATATGGTCGTTGTTGTGCCGAAACCTCGTATCTCTATATTTCAACCTTGCATTATGTATTCGGTTTTTTTGGTAAATTAATGCCCTTTCTGGACGTACAAGTTTTGGCACCCGGCAGCGACGAGCTATTACCGTAGCGGATATGATTTATAAATCAACAACATGACCTTGACAACAGCTTGCGTGAGGCTTTTTTTTCCGGAGCGGAACCCATTTTCCCAAAGTGACACAGCAGTGTCTAGCTCCTCTGGTGACGCCATACAGCAGAGAGGAGGCAGTAGAATGAAATGAAGCTGTTCTAAATCTGACTCCCTGTTCCTTCACGGGAAAGACTTTGACCCCATTAGCCACTATTGAAGTATCTTTCTTTCTTTTTGCTCTCTCTCTCTCGCTCTCTCCCCCAATGGCAGTTGCAAGGAGTTGTGTCTAGTTGCTTTGAGGGCGGACCTTCAATCGTTTTTGGAAGTCGAAGCTTCTAACCCTAGAAATGAGCCGAATCCGGGGTTGGGGGGGTTGGGCAATTAAATAATGAGTCCGTGATTCATGAGTCGTGGAGCTCAAGCACATGGCTTTGAAGGGAAGCAGATCTACAAGAGGGCTACGGGTTTGTAGATAATCTATAGATGTATAAAACAATTAGCTAGGGACCCCTTGGAAACCCCCCCCCCAAAGACCCCACATTGATGAGAACCACTGGTCTAGAAGAGCCTTCGTCCTCATTTGTCCCCCAAATGTTTGTGTGTTCTCGTGTCTGTCCGTCCGTCCGTCCTTGTTTGTCTGCGGCTCACAAACCACTACAGCAATAAATCTTATGCTGCGTTCACACATAGGCAGATGCAAAGATTCAGTCTACCATTCATTATCAACGGAAGCCAGCGACTTGAAGCTACAAAGCAAATCCTGACGCTTTGTAGCTGCTGCGAATGATACAAATACGTTGAACTGGCTTCAACTTCAGATATACAAAGATACAAAGCGACACATAATGCTGTGCATCTTTTTGTGTTTGCATCTGCCCGTGTGTGTGAACGCAGCATTATTGTCAGTTTGGCCAAGCAGGCGAAGCCCCGAATGTTTATTTTTTTCGTATAATTTATGCGTATAATTTATAATCTCCTTTCCGCTGTCCCGCCGACCCTCCGTATTTGGGCGTCATCATCGACCTGATCATCACACTATTGATTGATTCACAACAAAGCCACACCTTTTTACTTAGACGGGCATCTTGTTTTCCTTCTATCGTTCAAATCTGTAATACTGGAGTGATAGATAGATACAGTAGATAGATAGATGGCTGGATAGATACTGTGTAGATACTAGATACATGCAGATTAGATAGTTATTTACAACTTCCAGTCAACATAAATATTTGTGTCGCAGACAAAACGCAGCTGTCAGAAGGGATTGATGATAAATATGTGCAAATAAGTGCATTCAACATGTGGCATCCATTTCGCCTGCCACAAACACGCTGTTTTTGACTTGAACTCGTTACAACTGAAATGTGTTGACGTGGAGAGAGAGAGAGAGAGACACAGAGAGAGAGAGAGACAGAGAGAGAGAGAGAGAGAGAGGGAGAGAGAGAGAAAAATCAAAAACACTTGTCTACAAACCAGAGGAAGCTCTTACATTTATTTTAGTTACACGTCTGTCTGTCTGTCTGGCAAAAGAGGCAGTATTTTGCGATCGGCTCATCATTTAACTCATTTAGGACAAGAAGGGGTTTTTACTTGGGTAAATCTTTGGGTTGTTGCTAGTATGTACAGTTATATATCAGGTATTTGAAGTTTTTCCCCAGTCCCCAGATTTAGAAGGTGTTATTTTTGTTTTTACAATCAGTCTCAGGTCTAAATGGGCGAAAGGCCGAAAGCATTGCTATGCTATAACTATCGTTGGAATTATTAGTGTGGTTGCAGACTCTTGTAATTGTAACACTTTATTATTCCACTAGTCTTTATTTTGACGCACTACTCCTCCCTCAGTTTTGACTGTACGCACTTGAGCCATATGTCAAATTGACCGGAAAAATCGGGAATCGTGTGCGTGTACTTTGCTAAGAGAAATGTTGTATAGTTTAATTGATATGAATTTATTAGTGAATTAAATTTCCCATTGACTTCAATGGAAAAATGCACAAAATCACATTCAAGTATTTTTTCCTCGGCGACTGTAAGCACTATAGTTACAAAACTTGGAGGAAAAATTCATAATTATCACTAAAATTATTTAAAATTATAATTGTATCGGTCGGCCTCATGGTGGCGCTATAACAGCCCACTTTACCTTTTGGCTCATAACTCTTGAACCGTAGGTCGTAAAATCAAAATTACATATAGGCCACGCCCATTTCCGCCATGATGGATTTTCCGCCATTTAGAATTTTGTCCAAAACACACTTTTTGCTTTTCCTCCGGCTCCTACAGATTTTGTCCAAATCTCACAAAAATCTGTACACGTGATCTCTGGACCCATCCGATTAAAACACCAACTGCAGATTTTCGGTAGTGCGTATCGTTCGGCCGTAATCGTCTTCCGAAGTCAGTAGGAGGGGCCTATATCACAACAAATGCCATAAATCACAAACGGAATGTCCAATCCATCCCAAATTTGAATCACATGTCCGGGGTGGTTCGTTCAACCGAGTTCCAAAAGCAATTCCATTTTCATCCATAGGGGGCGCCGCAAACGGGATAAATGTAACCGTTTGTCGGAAAAACATGAATTTTGGGGGTTAAATCCCCTCCGAATTACTTACACACGATCTAAGGTGTGACTTGAAACTGTAACAGGCTGGCAATATCAGTGGGAGGGGTATATATGTAAGCCACTGCGGCAACCACACTCTGCAATTATTTTAAATTGCGACCTCTACGAGGTTGTCTAGTTTCATTATTATTTGTATTTTTTCTAAAATCTTTGGAGGTATAAGCAGAGGGCTTTAGATTAAGAATGTTATACAGGGTGTACTGTGGGACCATGAAGGGGAGTCGGGACAGGGGGTTTCCTCTGGACTGATGTAAAGAGCATCCATTATACATCAAACACACTGCGGATGCATTTAGAATGCAGATCTACGAGCTTGTAGGTCTGCTATTTTTGAAAAATCGACACAGAAACATAGCTTTTTCAGAAAACTGTCATTTTCAAACAGACATTTTTAGAATCTGATCTCAGGTCAGAACGGGTTAACGGCATGCTCGATCTCGGTATACAGGCGTCGCACGGAAGCATCAAAAGTAGCAGATCTGCAAGTTGGACGTGTGTTTGTGCTCGTGTGGATCTGCAGCTTTCGATGCTTTAGAATTTTAATCCTAAAAAAGTAACCGTTTTGTTCATGCGAGGTCTCCTTTGCACGCGACAGAGACCATTTATTCCACGTGGCTACTTCCAGTATGTCTTGCTTTGATCTTTTTTAGCAGTGACAAGCTGGGTAATCAAGTGCAGATATAGCTGTTTTGATATAAAAACACCTCCGCCTAACTGCTCTTGCCAAGCTAAAGCCTGACATACATAGTACTCTGTTGCGTGCTGCGAGCTTGGAGATCTACTGTTTTCCGACGATTCAACGATGCAGAGATACACGTGAAGCGGAGTGCAGTCGTCTTTGCTCGGTTGCCGCTTGTGGATGTGTGTGTGTTGCTGAAATAAAGTGAAATAGCTGTTTGAACGTTTATAATCACTCTAGAGCAGCGGTTCTATACAGTCTAATAGATGTATAAAACAATTAGCTAGGGACCCCCTGCTGCGAATGATACAAAGATACAAATACGTTGAACTGGCTTCAACTTCAGATACAAAGATGCAAAGATACAAAGGCACTTTGAGGCAAAAGGGCAGGTGCCCAAGCCCCAAAAGCCCCTCCCCTTTGCACGTGCCTGGATGACAGTCTATTACAGTATGTTCTTACATTCAGCTGCCATTCAACCGTCTGCGATATCCATGATAACGCTTCGGCTTCACGTCTGCCACGTCTCACAACTTGTTGTGGGCTTGTAGATCAGCTACTTAGCTATTTTAACCCATTTTGGGGTGGGAAACCCCTTTTGGTGTTAGCATTATGCTATGCTTTAGCTATTGAAAAATATCAGATCTACAAGCTCATAGCGCGCCACCGAGTGGCGCGCTACGAGCTGGTAGGTCTGCTATTTTTGAAAAATCGAAGAACGACTGACACAGAAACATAGCTTTTTCAGAAAACTGTCATTTTCAAACAGTCATTTTTAGAGTCGTCCTCAGGTCGAAATGCGTTAATGAAATATGATGGAATTATCATGAATGGAAATTTTATTCGAAAGACTGACTAAAAACTAAGCAAAATTAGCTGTCAACATCGACACTGACACACACACAGCTGTGCCTCGTTGGAGATCGAAGAGAGGAGCTTAAATTTAGGACATGTTCCGTGACGGGACGACGCAGTGAGTCATAGGAGGGGGAGGGGGGGGGGGGGGGGGG